>NC_142131.1:44043928-44352321 GCF_024610735.1 Ursus americanus | reverse complement strand
ATAATTATGCAGAGACTTAAAGAGGTTCACATACTTTACCGTGCAAAAACTTAAAATTCATATCCACGAAGAAACCAATTAATCAATGGCAAGCATGAGACTAGGAGAAAATGTTGAAAATATATGACAGATATATGCTTGAAATGAAGGCTTAATCTATACAATATAGAGAATATATGTAAGTCAGTGAGAAAAAGATATTCTAAGAAGAAAATGGGAAAAGGCTAAGTGGCTAGTTGGAGAAGAAATACAAATGTTCTATAAACATCAGGAAACTGCATCTTACTGTTAATCATAGAAATCCAAATGAATATATTCAGGCACTGTTTTTACCTATGAGACTGGGAAAACATTTTAATGATTGATAGTATCCATTTTCACAAGGCAGATTGTGCAGGGATATGAGAACAGTGTAAACTAGGTAGGGTGCAAATGGCAACTACATTTAAAATAAAGTACTTTGGTAGTATCTATTAAACTAATAAATATGTAAACCATTTGACCAATCAAAACCAATCTTCAGCATCTGTCCTATAGAATACTACCAAAGGGGCACAGAGATGTATTTATCACTAAAATCAATATAACTTTGTTCACAATGGTGACACAATGAAGGGATGAATCTAAGTGTCCACCAATAGGGAACCGATTAAAAACAATAGTAAGTTCATACAATCAAAGAGTATATCCTCAAAAAAAAAAAAAGAAAGAAAGAAAGAAAGGAGGCTGATTTCCATACAAAAATTGGTATACTGAATTTATTAAACAGTTTAAGGAAAATTTAGGCAGTACTAATAGATACTCAGGCTCCATAGTGTTCTGCTGATGAGGATAGTTGCTATGGAAATTTAAAGTAAACCGAAACTCCTTTGGAGAATGGGTTAGTCTAAGCAGGATTTCTTGAAAAAAATGAGTAGGTGGGAAGTAAATGTTGAGCCAGAAAAGACCAGAAAAGCAGGCATTTTGGGAGGGTGGTATAAGGACAAAGATAGTGTGCAAAAGAGAAGAAAAAGGGAAAACAGATCACTTTAGAGGATGGAATAGAAACCTGCTCACCAAAGTGAAAGATCTTGGTAGAGACATGTCTTCAAGTTGGGAAACAGTGGGTTGAAGAATGTTGCTGCCTTGTTTTTTTTTTCTCTTAAGAATTAAGAAACCTAAGTAGAAGATGCGTTGGTAAATAGATGAATCATGTAATAGGAGAAAGGTTTTTTTTTTTTTTTAATTTCTTAGGAAAACAAGAGTGCCTTTTTAATTGCAATCAAATATGCCAGCTGAAGTCTGTGTGTTCCCTGAGCCTGACCCAGAGCAGGTGGTGCACCTCACTGGGCCATGGGGGCCAGAGCGTGGCCATTGCGCTTTGCCCCACCGTGTCCCTCAGCCACCATCTCCTGTGCACGTGGCCCAGCCTCCAGTGGCTGGGAGGGGGGAGGGGCAGAGGGTGAGGTGTGAAAATAGAAGAAAGTTCTTGAGTGTCTTCAAACTGTGGAAGAAATTATGTAAGTTGTGCCCCCAACATAATTTAAAAATAAGATAGTCAATTGCCTCTCTCTTATATAGTCTAGCTCAGGTTTTGGAAATCTTTAGATATAGTGGGCCAAAGCTCTAACTCGTTACCTGCTGGCATTAAGAGGGCAATGAATCACATCCTGCATCCTGACTTGCCTGTATAGGTGTGAGTGGGGCAATGGGAAAGGAAGTTTTGATGGTAAAATGAGCAAAGTTCTATTACTTGCCCATTTGTGATCTCTGAATACAATGAGAGGACAGTGATGGCTCACCTTCTGTGCTGGAATCTTGTTTGCCCCTCCAGATTCAGCCGTCCCCTTTCAACCATGCTTCCTGCTCTGGGAGGCTGACCCATGTAGTAATCTGAGAACCCCTTGCATTTGGACTTTTGTTTTGCTTCAGCCAACAGGGGCATCTGCAGGAGATCAGCAGGAGTGTTGAGAGGGAGTTTAAGGTGTGATTCCTGGATCCCCTTCTGCTAGGCTGCCCTGGATTGGCGGTGTCTCTTCAGCAGAGTTCCCTGCTCCTCACATAGTGGCCTCTTTTTATGCAAGAGCTCTCTCCTCTGGGCCATCTTACTGGTCAGTAATTTTTGTGACTCTTTCTGAGTCTCTTTTCATTCTGCCATTTACTGTATGTGTGACCTCAAGTCTCAAAACATTTTTGAACCTCAATTTCCTTATCTGTAAAATAGTATAAAAAAAAAAAAAAGTTCTAGTCTTGTAGGGCTCTTGTGAGAATGAAGTGAGACAGTTGATGCAGGGGTGGGCATAGCCCTGGTGCCACTGGGGTGAGTCACTTGTGTCATAGGACTTGTCAGCTGCAGCCTTCTCTGGCCTCTCACCCCTCTCATTAGCATCATCACACCTCTCCATTCCCTCCTGGAGCTTCACTCTAGCAGTTTCAGAAGTGAATTCTGTCTCTTGCCAGTTTGTACTACTAGTTACTTCTAGTATTTACTATTATATTTTGATGTTTTGGTAGGCTTTTCCCTACAAAGCATCTTCCAATTTCATACCTCTAAACAAGGCAGACAACTTAGATACTCTGCTGCAAACCTGAAGGACATCGTCAGATTTGGGGATGGTGCTGGTGGGCAATATCAACGGTGGTACAGGTCTGGGAGGGCTAGAGTGAAGAAGGAAAGCAGCTTACTGCTATGAGGTGTTGTCTAAATGCCGTATTTGGAGAAAGTATTACATTTCACTGACACATTTCAATATGCTGCAGAGACTGCCAGTTGCCTCCCTAAATCCATTCTCTGCTTCCTGCTAAGCTGATGTTAAAAGATAAACTGAGGCATATTATAATTTTTTTTGAGTTTGAGTGAAAATCAGTTTGAATCAGGCAGCACCCAATCCAGTAGATAAGAGCTCTGATTTTTCTAGAGTTCAGTGTCTCTTATAGTTTGCTTCCCTCTCTATTTTCATCTAATTTTATTTTATTTTTCCTTCCCTTCCCCTATGTTCATCTGTTTCATTTCTTAAATTCCACATATGAGTGAAATCATATGGTATTTGTCTTTCTCTGAATGACTTATTTCACTTAGCATAATACCCTCTAGGTCCATCCATGTCATTGTGAATTGGTATTATATGCAACCGATGAATCACCAAATTCTACCCCTGAAACTAATAATACAGTATATGTTAAGTACATTGGATTTAAATAAAGAATTGGAAAAAAAAAAAGCAGAATAGACACTAAACAAATCATGAGCACACATGCACTCAGTAAATACTTGCTGCATGAATGGTACACTTATAGTTACTTTACTTCCCAAATAAAAGGCAAAGGAATGATTTAAAAAAAGGAGCTCTGAGAAGCTATATAAAATGAAAAACTTTTATAGGCAGAAGGCAGTGGGAAGGAGGAAGTTGTAATAAAGTGGATTGGTTATTGCAATGTTACTTTCCTTTAGAGGATGGCTGGGGTCTGTCCTACAGATTGCTTAACTAGTGCTGATCAGGAGAGTCCTGACTGACTGGTTTAAGATACCATTTCTGGCAGAGCTGAAACTGTAATTAAGTCTTGGTTTGGTGATGTGAGGCTTAGCATAACTAACTCCACTTTGGGCCTGTTGTCTTGTTTGTAACACTGGGCACTTTGCTACTTTACTTTTGCTTACTTCCTTGTGACAAAGGTGTGTGGCCATGTGACTTAGTTTAGACCGTGTAGTGTGATATGGAAGCTGTGTTGAGACTTCCAAGGTATTCTTTAAGGAAGGGAGCATGTTCTTTCTCTCTTCCTTTTCCTTGTTTGAAATGTGGACATGGTAGCTGGAGGTCAAGGAATCATCTTAAACCATGAGTTGGCAAGCTAAGGATGGAGAAGGCCCACAGAGTAGAAGCCTGGTTCCCTAACTATGGGTTGATCAGATCAGCCCTCAACTGCCTGACTCAGGCTTTTATTATGTGTTTATACCACCGTTGTTACTATATTTTTAATAATGCAACATAACCTAGTTTTAACTGATGCATCCATTCTCTGGATTTTGGAGTTAAGAGACAACAAACAGCCTAAGGATGGTTTCATTTATTTTTGGATCCCAGTGAAACACTTGGAGAGGTGAAATTAATACTCATTTTTGGATTCCAGAACCTTTTTTTTTTTTTTGCCAGTGATCCATGGTACCTCTATAATATTCTCTCATTCTCTCTTGTTCTTCCTCCTCCTCCTCCTCTCTCTCTCTCTCTCTCTCTCTTTTTCTTTCAGATGCTGAAGTTCAGAGTTAAGTATTCCAAATCTGTTCCTTATGGGATTTGGATTAAAGGGTTATTTGAAGGAGTCTTTAATGTGTTTCCAAAACCACTGCCTAATTGTAGAAATGAAGTGTCAAAAAACAATAGAACCCTGCTGTAAGCAAGAGCCCAATAAATTATTCAGAGCATTTAAAAGGACGCTTTATCATCAGATGTTTATAGTTTTATGGCCTGAAAAACAAAGAACACACAAGTGCCCTTTAAGCCTTCTTTATGATGGTGAAACGTTACTATGAGCTCTGCTGCCCCTACCCTCACTGTTTGCTTGCCCTGGGATTTAATGGAGGTGGCGGTTTAATTATTACCAGAAGCCCACCCAGATAGTTAAATACAGATCAATAATAACTCAGTGAAGAAGTTGAGCTGATGCAGCACAGAATGGGGAACAGCTAGTCCTTTTCAGGCCAGAGAAAAACCAATATTATAACATAAGTTTGGAGCTATAACATTACCATTTTCTCTAAGTCATGGTAAAATAAACCAGAATCTAAGGAAAATAATGAGATGTGTGTAGGACTGCTGCACAAAAGACCTACAGATGGATGTGGATCAAACAGTTTTTTCAATGTACAACCATGTGATTTGAATGCCAAATTAAGAAAAAAGAAAAAGAAATAACGAGTCCTCCAAAGCAAAACAAACCAACACCTTCCCTCTAAACACTAGTGTCATAGATATTTGAGATGTAAAACTACTAAGGTTTTTCTTTTTTCCCCCTTTTTGCCAGCTCAAAGGAAGTGTCTGTGGGCTACAACTTACAAAACAATTATTTGTAAGTTATAAAAGCAATGCCTCTCGTTATGGGACCATATAATCGCTACATCTTGACAGTTAGGAGGGAGAAAATATTATAAATAAGCCCTCCCTTGTGAGCTGAAGGAGAGTGGCTCGTGAGACATTTCCAGATTGGTTCTTTTTGGTGTGGGGTGGGAGTAGGGAGGGAAGAAAGGGTGATGAAAATTGGAAAACCTGAAATTCCCAAGTAATGTTTGATTTGTGAGCAGAGAATCTGTGCTGTTGCTCTATCAGTCTGTTGAGATCACTCTTCTGTCTCCTCAACCTGTGTGTGTTCTTTAGTTCATGCTACGCTATC
Organism: Ursus americanus; assembly: GCF_024610735.1. NCBI lineage: Eukaryota > Metazoa > Chordata > Mammalia > Carnivora > Ursidae > Ursus > Ursus americanus. The sequence continues at coordinate 44,346,957 of NC_142131.1, read as the reverse complement.
ATTCATTTTCCATCCACCCTTTCTTAAAAGCACTCCTTATGTGCCCTGCCCAGTTGTAGAGTCTAGTAGTGGGTGAGAGATGGATGCAGGAACCAGAGTCCCCGCGTTAGAAACTTGGCCTCCAACTTCCTAGCGAGTGATCTTGGGCAAGGTACCTCCCTGCATCAGTTTTCCTGTCTGTGAAATGGACATCCGGATTGTTAGGATTAAATGAGCTATTATTTGTAAAGTGCTTACAATAGCATCCGGTATATAGTAGGTACCATATAAGTATTTGTTACTTGTTTTTAAAAGCAATTCATGTGTGAATTTCAGAGCTATAAATTTACCTACTCAGAATAGATAACTGAATAGGGCATTCCTTCTCTCCAGTTGAGGCAAAATGAGTGTGTGTGTGTGTGTGTGTGTGTGTGTGTGTGTGTGTGGTGAGGGGAATGGTCAGGGATGGTGATGGGGATTTGGTGGAACTAGGAATTGTGAAGGATGAAAATGCCTAAGAAGCCCTGGGCTACATGCTCTAATCAGTATCTGATCATGGCATCACCAGCAGTGAGGGCCTCACCAAAGATTCCCTGGGTTTCAGCGTCAGGTGAAGAGAAGAGGCAGTGAGGTGTGCACTCCACTGAGCTGATAGACCGTGAGTCCATGTGGGTGGACATGGGAGTCATGCTCTGCTGAGGCAGGGTGGTTAGAACAAAAGCACTCAAGATGTGCTGAAAGACAACCTTAGAAGCCGACGCCTCACCACAGAGGGCTGTATGCCAGCTTGCTCGCCAGGCCAGCACAGCAGGGAGCACCGAGCAGTGGCGGCCCCCGAGCTGCTGGCTGACCCCAGCCAGGCCCAACACACAGTGGGCAGCCACTGCTAAGCTCTTTGGATCTGGATTAGAGCATGCTGCCTGTGAGCCCTCAGTGTGAAAGGGCCCGTTTTCCAGGAGTGCTTACATCTTGAACAACATCTATGTTGAATGCAGAAAGAAGATGGGTGCTCTGCTCTTGATCCTCTGACCTTCATTTCCTCACTTATAGTGAGGATTTTAAATAATACTTTCTACCTCAGGACGCCTGGGTGGCTCAGTCGGTTGAGCGTCCTGCTCTTGGTTTCGGCCCAGGTCATGATCTCACGGTTGTGGGATCCAGCCCTGTGTCAGGCTCTGCATGGTGTGGAGTCTGTTTTAGGTTCTCTTTCCCTCTCCCTTACTCAACCTCTCACCTACTCTCCCTTTCTCAAATAAGTAAATGAGGTCTTTTTTTTTAAAAAAAGGATTGTTGTAAGGATTTTAAAAAGTGAGTATAAAAGTTCTTTGTCAATAGTATATTTTACTAATATCAATTATTATTATATAGATGACATATATATTTTGTGGTTTGTTTATACAGAATTGACATGCTCTCTATTAAGAGATATTCCTGAAAAGGTGTGTAAATATTTTCTCATGTACTAGACCAGGACCTCCCTTTAGGAGACAAGTCTATGATATATTAATTTCAGTAAGCATTCACTCTTTTGTCCTAACACGGTGCTTTTTCACTAATTAGATATGGAACAGAGTATTTTGTGCCTCTAAAACATCCTACAGGGAAGAAACATTTTGTAAGGGAACTTAGTGCCTCATTAGCAGTTTTTTAAAATCTAATTTTTTAATATTCGGTCTGCTTAAAGTAAGATATTGGCATTGTTAGTTTATTTACACAGTTCTCACTCCCTCTCCTCTACTCTCCTTCCCACTTCCATCCAGTACCACAGCTCTCTCCTTGGGTGACAGTGTAAGTAGGTGACTTACCAAGATTTTAGAAAATGCCTCATTTTTAAAGTTGTGGAGACATTTAAATTGAAATACTCCCCTGCATTTTTCTGGGAATAGTCCCTTTTTTATAAAGCACTATGTTTACACTATTTATTATATGACTTTTAAAAATCAGTTATTTTGATAAACCTGAGATGAATTCAAGTTCATAGAAAATTGTAAATTATTTTGAGTAACAGTGTACACTCTGTTATCTGTTAATTTGTACATTTTAAATTTATTTTTATTTTTACAATTCCATTAACAAAATAAAATCAAGGGATGGAACAAGACCCAGAAATTCTTATAACATTAAAAAGAAACATCTGTGATGTCTTGAGTTTCATCTTTTAAAAATATGAAAGCAGAGTGGAGTTGTCATCTATGAAAGATAAAGATAAATCACTGGAAAGGACTTTAAGAGTTCATACCTGGAAAAAGATTTGTGAAATCTGAAAACTAGGAAGAAAGAACAGAATTAATCAAACATTCTCTTTTTTGACACATCTTATTTGGAGTTCTTTATGGGCTGATTTTTCAAATATGGGATTTGATGAACTGTGAAGTTTGAGCTAATTTTTTCAAATTCCTCCAGTAAACTTGATTTCAAAGGCAGACTCTTTTCCTAATGAAATATCTATCTTTATTTTTTAATACAGGTTTTTTTTTTCTCTCATGGAAATACAAATTCTAATCTGTATTCCATATTGTAAGGAGCTCTCTTTTTTGAAATTTTTTCCCCAACAAAGAAACAAACTCAAAAATGATATGTATGTGTATGGGACATGTGCAAAATTTTAAAATTTCTTTCCTGCATGTATTTAGGTGAAAAACATGAATTTATTCCTAAGTGCAAGATATGCTATATTGCTTTTCTTTTGTTTCCAAGTTGAAATAAATCTGGCTCCATGATCACATTTGGCAAAATTTTGTCATGCCTAACTTAGTCATGGTTTTGGAGTTTTTGTTGTTCCCTAGGCTTACACCATGGGGTGGTTGGCAGAGGATTCATGAGGCCCCCCAGATCATGGACTAAGACTTGGATTTAGTGTTTGGTGGTCATTTTGCTCCCTCTGCAATGTTTTCTAAGTATTGCGGTTGAGTGTCCCTCCATCGTCTGTGGGGTACCCAGTGGGCTCGTATTTGCTTCTCACAGCTGCCCTCCCACTGATTCAGGCTGGGCCACAGGTACCTTCTGTGTTATTCCCATGGCTTCAGAGACTGGTTGTCTCTGAGTCAAAACTGGTATATGAGTGCCCTCCTCTCCAGAGCTGCCCCCACAGCCTTGTTTCTCTTTTTCATACATGGGAAACCCAGAGCCCTTCTCTCTTTACTCACCATATTGAGTTCTTTGCTCATCTTTTACCTCCCACCCTAAAACCTCTAGGAGTCTAAGCTTTTCAATGCAAAGTCCTATAATTCTGTTGTGGGACAAGAGAAGCTAGGACTTTTGGGCACAGATGTTTTATAATTCACTGACGTGGAGGAAGGAAAAAAAGTCTACACTGCCCCCACTAAGAACAGAATGTGGATGGATATCTCCATCGATTGTTCTCCTTGGACATGTGTTAGATGGAGAGTAGGACCATTCACAGGAAGCCACAGTGGCTTAGGATGCTTTTGTGGAGTCCTGGCCTTTTGTGGACATTCTGTGATATTATTTGGCAATATTACTTTATTATTGCATAGAGATACGGTTCTATGGACCTGCTATGTGAGCCGTGCACAGAGAAAGTAGGGGCTGTGGAGTAAAGCATGAAGTTCTATTCCTATGTGTGTTGTGAAATCATTCTCATTACTCTTTACTCATACAATGGTTAGTGTTGCAACCCAATAAAACTTACAACCAAGTTGATCTCATACATTCATGGAAGATTGGCTCTTCACTGAAAGATATATTTAATAGTGTGTTTTCACGGCTGAAAATAAACTTTCATTTTTAATTTATTTTCTTTAATATATTGTAAGTTTTCTAAACAGGTGCTAATGGTGACCTTTTCTTTTAACCAAGGCACAAAGATTCCAAAAGTAAAGACCTTGTGATTGGTTCCACTATGTTTTTCCCACTTACACCCATTCCATCTGTAATTCTCTTTCATGAACGTTCTTTTCTCTCTCACCTCCAAGCAAAAGTTTCTTAAACAGTATATCCTAGCCCCAGGCTCTGGTAGGGACAGCAGAATCATAGCAGCATACCAGGTACTATATTCCTGGGATGGTAGTAGGGGCAGATAGAATGAATGAGTCATAGGGGTGGAATGGGGCATGGACAGAGGAGGAAGAACCAGGTCACATTGAAAGCCATTGGGAAAAGGAGCATCACCATGAGACTGAAGAATTTTGGATAATAGGTATTTAGTGGTCTTGGGATAAAGGAATTGGTGAAAAGGAGAGAATATGAGAACAGGCTGGCTAGAGTCCAGGAAGGGAGGACTCCGGGTCTCAGGCTACAAGAAGCCAGCAATGCTGAGGCATATTCTGTTGAGCAGGGACCAGCTGCTGTGGTAAGTGAAATAAAGCCCTTCCCATCTCCCTCCCATGCAGCCCCTGAAGATATCCACATCCTAATCCTCAAAACCTGTGGATATGTTCCTGTACATGGCCACATATTTGTAGATGTGATAAAGTTAAAGATTTTGATATGAGAAGATTATCCTGGTGGGCTCAATGAAATCACAAGTATCTCATGCTGGACCTCGTACAATTTATCTGCACATTGTAGCAGACAGAAGCAGGGCTGGAGATGTCTATGTCATAGTCACCAGGACCTGCAATTTGATCTCCTTCAACCTTCGCAAAACAAGTCACCAGTTCTGGGGCTGTCCGAGCCCACAACTGGTGTCAGGGGGACAGGGTGGCATGTTACATACAGCTTCCAGTTGTCATGGTGCCACATACGAACCTCTTTTCCACTCCAATCTTTTCTAGAATGTTTTTTACCAGTCAATTACAATTATCTGCTTGAGGTGCTGACTCCTTCTTTTTCAGTATTGTTAAGTTTAAAATATTATTTTCCACTGAGGGGACCAATATTGACTTTTAAGCTGTATTGACTTTTCTATCATTTGTGTTCTTTTATTTGTTTCCTTTGTATGGAATAAATTGAAAGACTTAAAAACTAAGCATTTTGAATTAAGAAAACAGTGCTCTTCAACTGTAATAGCCTATGATTAGCCCTGGTAATTACCCTTAAGTTTGGTTTCATCTTCCCCAGAATTTTACCATGAGCTTGCCCTACAGGAATCTGGAAAGATGTAAAATGAATTCTGTGTTTCAAACTCTCCAGCTTTGGGGTCTTGCAATTCTTCAATTAGGAATAGAACAAATGTCCCCAATTAAGAATGAAATAGAATTAAATATATTCTTTCTCTGTTACAAAATGAATTATGAGGCTTTATTTGGCTTTGGAAGTCTCATAGTACATGCCTGTTACATTATGAACAGGGCAAAAAGTAAATGTAACAGTCAAATCTCAAAAATGTGTATGAAGTTGGGAAGAAAAACCTGTGTGAATCAGAAGAAAACAGTGAAGCATACTATATGGTAAATAAATAAAATATCACATTGAATATACAAGGTACATGAAATAAAACTTATATTTAATAATAGCTATGATGATTATGATGATAATAGTAATAATGAAGTTAGAATGGCTAATGCTTATGCAGTGCTTATTACATTCTAGACTCTATTCTGAGAGCTTTATGTTTATTAAGTCATTTGGTCCTCACAACAACTCCCTGAGTTAGGTACGAGTATTACCTATATATTATAAATTAGGAAAATTGTGCACAGAGGCATTAAGTAATTTTCATAAGATGTTATAAGTCACTTGCATAGTGAGGGGTGGTATTTAGTTACCTTACTTTAAATGACTGAATCAACACTTCAGTGAGCTTTGTAAGTGCCTCACTTTGGCTGTTGGTGCAATGAAATAAATCAGCATTTTCAAGACAAAATCTAGCTTGGAAGTACACATAAGTCTGTGAGTGAACCATTCTAGAGCTTGAAGCATTCCAAACGCATGCATATTTCCTAGTAAATAAATGTGGGCAACACCATTCTTTCCAAACCCACAAATAGAAAATTTGTAATGCTAAAATTTAGGGAGATTGATAAGTTGGCATTTACTTTTCTTACTTCTCATGGATTTCAAGTATAAAGGAATGGCCAGAGCATACACTGTACACATTATTTTTGGAATACTGGAAGAGCATCAGTTGCAAAAAATTGACATGCAAATTTTAAATAATACTTTGTTTATGCTATTTGTTCTCTCAGTCCCTCTATTTGGTAACAGAAGACTTATTCACAGCCTTCAACTTCACAGAACTGTTTAGTTACTGTCACTCTATTCAAGACTCCTTTCTAGAAGAAACACAGAAGCACTCAAGTGTCAATATGTCCCCACATATTCAGGGCCTGTGATTAGCCTAAATATAATAAAATGGATTTAAAGTATAGGGTCACAGGTGCCCTGAAACATAAATCAAGCATGGTTATATATAATTCAAGCTTATACATGGAAAACTTAGTATATCGTGACTATGCCTTTAATTTTTTTGCAGTCGTTCATTTGAACACACTCAGAATTTTGGTTGGAATGGGGTTTTAATGAGATTATTATATATTGTGGTAGAACTGTGAAACTTGATATGAACAAAGCTGTAACCCTCTGCACTCCTGATAGCTTTTTTGTAATCTGTTATGTTGTATTTGTAAACTAAAATACCTGTTAGAGTGACATTGGGTACTTGCAATGGCCTTGGGCAGTTAAGTAGGCTATCTCATTGGATGGTTGTGAAAAATCATCATTATCTAAGTGTTTTCTAGATAGCAGGAATCATCTTTACATTAACTCACTAATTTAATCACCACCAATATGAGGTAGGAACTAACATCAGCCCTACTTGGTACAGGAGAACAGAAGCCGAGAGAGGTTAGGGAATTTGGTAAGTGGTGCATTTGGGTCTAAACGCAGGTAGGTTCTGTTCTCCGGAGCTCATGCCTTTCATGGTTTAAGATCATGAGGATCAAGTGGAACATACACACAAGCCTCTGAAAAGCACACAGTAGGTTCTCTGTAAGTGTGAGTGAGATGTGAGTAAAATAAAAGATATTAGTGATAACAGTGAGTGGATTAACAGCGAACATTTTGCATTCTCTTAAAACAAATTTGTTGAGACTTTCAAGTTGTTTTTTGTTTAAGATTTTATTTATTTGAGTGAGAGAACAAGTGGGGGAGGGGCACAGGGAGAAGGAGACTCCCTGCAGAGGATGGAACCTAACTCGGGACTCGATCCCAGGACCCTGGGATCATGACCTGTGCTGATGGCAGACGCATAACGAACTGAGCCACCCAGGTGCCTGAGACTTTCAAGTTTTAAAGACAGTAAACATAGCTCTTACCATTGTACATCAGTAAGAAAAAGATGCTCTGCCTGTCTTGGTTCCCAGAAAACTGTCTTTGAGGTAGAGGGTTGTGTACAGAAAGCTTGTTGGGGGTGCTTTCTAGAGAAGTGAGGATGACATGAGTAGGCAGAGGGAGATGCTGACAGCAAAATTTACTGTTTTACTGGGAGTTGGGGTGGCCTTTCAGAGTTGTCCCCAATTCAGGCTGAGGGTCAAGCCTTCATATTACCACATCAGGCAGTCACAGTCATGTGCTGCCCCTGGAAGCGGGAGTAACCGTGGGTGAGCCAGCGTCCTGTAAGTGGAGGGAATTTCCAGTGAGGGATGCAACTGTGAGCCGTTAACAGCCAATATTCCCAGTGGCTGGGAGATAAATGCTCCATCCCTGAAGAGGAGGTCTGGGTGGGGCACCACAATATCCACTACACCCCCCCATTAGCAAAAGTGGAAAAAGTCACAGATAATTAACTAAAAGTAAAAATACAAAAGGCAAAAAAAAGAGAGAGAGAGAGAGAGAATTCAAAAAATACAAAAGGCGAAGAAAAAATTTAAAAACTTAATACTCATTAATGAAGAAATGTAAATTAGGACAACCATTTCCTTCTAGGAAATAGGCATAGATGAAAAAAGGCAGCCAATATTCACCCATGAAGTGCTCCAAGATAGGCATGCCTTTTTATTCAATAATTTATTTTGAGATAATTTCAAACTTAGGACAAGTTGTAAGTACAGTAGAAAGAACCCTTATACCCCTTCGCTCAAATTCTGTTAACATTTCACCACATCTGTGCATTGTGTGTGTGTGTGTGTGTGTGTGTGTGTGTGTGTATCTTTCTCCCCACCCCTCTCTATCTCTGTATCATATAGTGCCCCTGGTAAACAGAGTTTTCATCTCTGAAGCCAAGAGGTTAAGAGTAGAGATTTAGAATTCAGACCTGGATTTGAGTTTCAGTCACTTGACTTTGCATGTGACCTTGGGCAACACAGTTTTTCTTGGCATCTCTGTTCCTTCAGTTCCAAAATAGGGATAATGGTAATTCCAGTGTTCTTCTGGTTTCCTTTGGTGTTTAGACTAGCTCCACCACACAGGACTTAGCATATGATAAGGTCTCAGTCCATGTTAGCTGCTATCATTACTGTCATTGTTATTATTGGCTCCTCAAGTTCAGGAACTGTACCTAACACATCACTGTGAAACCCTCAGGGTTGACTGCAGTACCTTGTGATGGTGGGTCCTCAGAAAACATTGTTAGATTAATTTGCTTCTTTGGTCAGCACATTATGAGGCTCAGGAACATGCGGGTGGTGGGAGGGGGGCTCATTTCCAGGGCTGGAGACATCCCTTGGACTTCAGTGGGAGAGGCTGGAAAGAATGAAAGCAGACTCAGAAGCTGGAAACTTTAATGACTGTATTCCAGCCAAAATAGGCGATTCATTGGCTGACAAAATAAAAGGGTATTATTCCAGAAATTCTCCTCTCTCCCTCTTTCTTTGAATGTCCTCATGAGTGTTTGGCTTGTATATATTATCTACCATACAGTATTCTGGAACAATAACAACAAAAACTAGTGAAACTGAGAAGAGGAGAAACTTCTGTCATGCTCTGTCTTCAATATTCCTTAAAGGGAGTATTTATAAATTGCTCGCCCTCTCTGACTATCTCCTGCAGTGGGCTGGTCTCCTCTACCTTCTGAGCCTCGGGGACACCCAAAATGTGGTTTTGGCAGCACTTGCACATCACGGTCAAGAGGCTAACGTGGAGGGTGACGCCAGATGCCAGCAGAAGTGAAGTGATGTGTGCAGGAGGGGAGGGCTCCTGTGAGAGACTGTGTATGAGGTGAAGCAGGAGCCTACATCAGCTTTGCATTGCTTTTTGTTGCATGGTTGTATATATACCCAGTGCCCTGGCAGATTTTTTGTTTGCAGTGACTGGCAACCGATTTCAAGCAGACGAAGCCACAGGGAGAGTTATTGGTGTAGTTGGTGAAATTCAAAGAAGAGCTAAACAAGTGAGGGTGATCCCCGGGAAGTCTGAGGGTTTGAGCCTGTCAGGAGTCTCCTTTTCATCTCTGCTTTTCTCTAAGCCTTGACCCTATTTTCTCAGCTTCTTCTTGTGGGGGAGGTGGAATTATGTGGCTGTGGCAGCCTGGATCACATCCTTACAGCCACTATCAAGGAAGACAGAAATTGTTCTCTCCCAACAACTGTCTGAAAAATCTTTGGGGGAGGACTCTTGCCTGGCCGGTATTACACACCCACCCCTAGTCCAAAGCCCTGTGGACTGAGTGTGAGAAACTGTGATTGCTGAGCCCGCCCTGTGTTGAAGGGGACAGATCTATTCCCAGATGAAGATGAGAAGCCAGAAAGCCACCCCAATTTGGAGAACATTATTTCTGCAGGGAAAACTGGGCTTCACTGTTACCTCCCCTATACCATTTCTGTTACTCCTGCAGCATTTTGTCCCAATAATTAAGACACAAATTTAAAGGCTTTCTTCCCAAATCTGAATCTGTCCATCCTTCCTTCGAGGGGTGCACCCTGCATCCCAGCCTTTAAAACTGGCCACCTACTCATTACCCCCAAACTAGGTCCAGTCTAAATGAGTCTTTGGCCTCTGCAGCCCTACTCATGGGAAACGCCTTTGGCCTTCTTAGTCCTTTCTGATCGTACTTCAATCAGTCCCCCATTCCAGGGCTTCTTGCCTTCTGACCCCTTTCAATTTTCTCAGAATTCTTGCCATGAACTGGACTTTAGGACTTGACAACAGAATGTGGCTTCTCCTGTGGTTGTGACCTCAGCATCCTTTGGAGTCCTGTCTGGGAGTCTTTCCAGTGCTTTTGGTCTGCATCCTGCTGGCTCAGCTCTGGCCCACGGGACACCACACTAACACTGTAGTGCCCCAAGAGTGAGGGCTGGGGAGAGCTCAACCCCAGAGTTATAGGGGATGGAGTTTGCACCACTGAGTGGTATTTCTTGCCTCTGTTGTGGGAGGATTCAGCAGAGAGGATCCCCATTGTTTCCTGAGGATCCTCTCTTAAAACCATAAAGGGTGTTACTTGCAATCCCTGCTCAGGTATACAGACCACATCATCCTGAAGTGCGAAGTCTTATCTCTGTATTCACATCCTATACCCTTATTAGAAATAAATCTTGCTGTTGATTTTTCTTAAACGTGCCCAGCATTGCCAGTTCTGGCATGAGGGTAACATATAACCGTGAGGTTGGTGGGTTTGGTTTGCTGTGATTTAGGATCCATCAAGGGAATTTTTAGATGGGGCCCCTGTTTTTATATTCTTTTATTTCCTGGCTCCCTTCCTGCTAGTAGATATTTATGAAATGATTTTTTGGGTAAGAAATTTGTGTTAGGTATTATTGGAGATGAAAAAAGGAAAAGACAGTCTCTACTCCAGAGATGCTCAGAGTCTAGTTAGAGATAATTATCAGACAAACATATTATTACACTACAGTGATAAGCATGGTAATAGAAGGCAATATATGAAGAAAGTGCAAGAACCTCAGTGTGGGAGCAGGGAATTGTTTATAAAATGAGGTAATAGGATGTACATGTGTCCTCTTGCTGCTGTAACAAATCACCACAAACTTAATGGCTTAAAACAAAACACATTTATTCTCTTACAGTTATGGAGGTCAAAAATCTAAAGTCTATGTGTTGTATCTTCTCTAGCCTCTATAGGATGCATTCCTTTGCTGGAGAACCCCTTCCAGCCAGCTACTGATTCCCTCTGATCTTTGCTTCCAGTAACACATCCCATTTCTGACCCTCCTGCCCCTCTTCTTTTACTTATAAGGATCCTTGTGATTACTTTGGGACCACCCAGATAATCCAGGATAATCTTGACCTCAAATTTGTTAATTTAGTAACATGTAAATTCCTTTTGCTATGCAAGTTTATAGAGTCACAGGTTCTGAGTATTAGGACATGCATATCTGGGGGGGGGGGTATTACTTTGTCTACCACAGAGGGCTAGATTGTCTTGAAGGTCTAACTCCAAAATTCCACGGGTTGATTGGAGCCATGTCAGCATGATTTGTTTCATTTAATTACTAGCCCTGACTGTATACTCTCATTGTGTTTCATTGTGCTCAATGAAGAGACAACTTTGTGGAGTTCCAATTCCTTCTGTATATCTTGACCTTTGGGCTGCTACAGAAGGAGTCATGTGGGGGAATTAGAATATTTAATGCTGAGGGTTTTAAAACCCAAGCTGTTTTGTGATAAACACAACAGTAACAAAAGGACATCTTTTGTCCCCTGCTCAGTTACAAAGAATATCCTGATCCTACAAGCATACTCTTTCCTCCTAGATCACGGACTATCTGTATCAAATAAGGTTTGGAAAAGAGTCACAAGAGAACATACTCTTGTTACTGTGGTCTGAAAAGTGTGAGGACTATGGGAGGGCAGAGAGGTGGAACGTAAAGATGGCTAAGTATGTCTGTTGGAAATGAAGCAAGAAGCTGAGTAAGGATTATTTGATTCTTCACCATTTATGCAAGTAAGCAGAGACAATAGAGGTCCAGATATACTGAACAACAGATATTTTGAAAGTTATTGACATTCAGCTTTGAAATAGAATCTTTGTTTTTATAATGCTTTAACGTTCATAATGACCTATTGCTTTGGTCACTTAAAATTAGATGGTTTTCCCTGAGCCAAACCCGTTGTGGGGCTGATGTGAAGCTGAGGGAAGCCGGCTGAGGACCGAATAATTGGCTGCGGAGTTATTCCTTCTTTAGTGTTTTTAAGCTTTCCCCCTTTCGGCTCCTTCTTATTTGTACTTAAACGAAGTTGCTGTGGACGCTGTGGGTTGCCTACCCGGCAGAAGTCCCCGTCCTCCTCCATCTTAACAGAACAGGAGTGATTTCCTGGTATCTACCTCACCCTGCTGCAAAACAAGTTGCCCGAGTTGCGGCCTGCTTCCTCAGCTCTGGAAAAGGGAACCTTATTGGTCTAAATGTAACTCCAACACCTTGGTCACTGATTGGGTCAAGACTGGGCACGTGACCCTAGTTCAGCCAATGAGATGCAAGGAGAGTTGGGGGGTAGCTGTGGGGACCGTTAGGTGCTCTTAAGAAGGTGACATGGATAGTAACTCTGTTTCGCTTTATGGATGGGGATAAAGAAGCATGTGGGTTCAGATACTGCTAGTGACAATTACGTAACCATGAGAAAAAGACAAAACCACGCAGCATTATAAGGACTCTGATAGCGTGCATGGAAAAAAAAGGAGACAACAAAAACAAACTGGATGCTTGCTCACAGCTCTGAACTGTGTTGATCAGCAAACTTTGGACCTTGCCTTATCTCTGAATTTTCTGTTGTATGAGACTTTCCCCTATTGTTTATGCTACTTTGAATTAAGTTTTCTTACTTGCAGCTAAAAGGATCCTGACAGATAATGCTCTTCAATTAGTTACTGCGGCTCTACTGCCTCTGGCTTGAGTAGCCCGAGGCTATGAACAATTTCTCATTGACTCCAAGCCTCAGCTCCTAACTCAGGAACTCCAGCTCCTTTCAGTGTCCAGCTAGTATTTTGGGCATTCTAGAGGTTCTTGAATTGATTTGGGAAGCCCCCAAGGCTGTCCTGGTGATCTCTGAACTGTACTATTCCTATAGGAAAAACCTCAGGTGTTGTTTAGTTGCCTTTTTAAAAAGGCAGAGAATGCTCTCTCCTTCTGTTATATGCTCAGTGGGTGGCAAGAATGGTCCCAAAGCAGGGTTGCTTGAGTTCCAAAGTATAAAAGAGATTAATAAGCCAATTTTATTATTATTATTATTATTATTATTATTATTATTATTATTATTATTATTTTAAATCAGGTACTCAATTTCCTGTTGACCTTCAGAATCTGTAGCTGTGCTTGGCTAGATCAGTCCTGTCCCACAGAAATACAGTACAAGCTACAAGTGTAATTTTAAGTTTTCTAGTAGCCACCTTTAAAAAGCCACCTTTAAAAAAGAATCAGATAAGGTTAACTTTAGTAATGTATTTTATTTAACCCAATATACCCCAAATATTATCATTTCAAAATAGAATAGATATAAAAGCTATTTAGGAGTTATTTCATACCATTTTATCCCCCCAAACCAAGTCTTCACAACCTAGTCTGTATTTTTTCCACATAGAGCACATCTCAGTTTGGTTTGCATTTCAAGGGCTTAATAACCGTGTGTGTCTAGTGGCTGCCATATTGGATAGACAGGGCTATCCTCTGCCGAAGTTATTCCTACAGAGAGGATTTATTACAAGTGGATCTTTAATCCTTTCTTGAATTCTGATTTCTTTATTTACCTTATTGGTCATACTCCATTTTTTCAGATCTTTGTTTGTATGTCTGAATCTAATTATAAACATGGCTGGAGCTAATTTTTCCCCCCAGAAACCTCCTCAGATCTTTTTTAAATCAATAAATTTAATTGTTATAAATACAGTGGTAAATGGGTGGAGAGGAGGTGTTTATGAATGTAAACATATGTTTACTTGAGGGGAAAGGTGTTATCCAATAGAAATTTCTATTACCAGGGTAATAATTCCTTTCTTCATATTAATCCTGGTAGATACTTTCCAATTACTTTTTTTATCTGACCTGTCTTTTGACCTTGTTGAACACCATTTTCTTCCTATAATTCTTGCTTCTCTCGGCTTCTATGACATGTGCTTTCCCCAGTTCCTCTCCTACCTCTCCGACTTCTTCCTTGCAGCTCTTTTTTTCCTGCCCTTTCCTTAATGGTGATGTTCCAGTGGTTCCATCTTTGACCCTCCTATCTTTGTACTCCATATGTTCACCCTCCATTTTCATCCATCCATGACTTAACCATTATTTATATACAATTATTTCCCAAATATGTATGTCCAGCCCATACTTATCTTCTGAGCTCCAGGCCCATTGCTACCACCAACCATTCAGTTGCCCACATTTGAAACTGGGTATTATTCTAAATTAAATACTTCTCTGTCACTGTCCACATCAAACAATCTCCAAGTCCTTTTGATTCAATTTAATTAATAGCTCTTTATTGATGTGCATATTCCCTGCTTCTCATTGCCACTATTTTGTGTTTCCTCAGTTAACCTTCTGACTAGTTTCTTGCCTTCAGTCTTGCCCCTCTATCCATCCTCCTTACTGCATTTAGAGCACCCTTTCTCAAAAAAAAAAAAAATTGCTAGTCAGTCCTTTGTTTCTTTGCATAAAGCTAAATTCCTTCACAAGTTATATAGGGCCTTTGTGATTTGACTGCCTCTTTCCTCTCCGAGCTTTGTGCTGCTTGTACTCTGTTCCACTTACATTCAACTTGCATTTCTTCTTTGTGTTCTAGGCCTTCGCACATGCTGTTCCTCTGTCTTGGATAGTCTTTCCCCTACATTCTTTCTCTGGATAAGTTGTTCCCAGAAGCTCTCAAACTGATTTGTCTCAGAATACTTTTAAACTGTTAAAAATTACTGAGGCCCCCAAGAATTTTGTTGATGGGGTTATAACTCTCATTATTTACTGTATTAACAATTAAAACTAAGAAATTTAAAAATAGTTACTTATTGATTTTAAAATAACAATAATGACAGTGACATAAATAACATTTAAAAGTGACTGTATTTGACAGGACAAATTTAGTGCCAAGAGTGGCATTGTTCTTACGTTTTTGCAAATGTCTTTATTGTTTGTCTCAATAGAAGACACTGGAGTCTCTTATCTGCTTTTGAATTCATATTGTTCTGCAATATGTTGTTTTGGTTGAAACACATGAAAAATTATCTGGCCTCAAGCAGGTTTGTAGTTATGTATATGTTCACTAGGGGTACCGTAACAAAGAACCCCAAACTGAGTGGCTTAAACAACAGAAATTTATGATCTTACAGTTCTGGAGGCTCAAGTCTGAGATCAAGGTATCAGCAGGGCATGCTCCTTCTGCAGGTGCTGGGAGGATTAGTTATCTCTCTGAGTTTCTGGTAGTTCTTTAGCTTGTCCCAGGATAACTTCAGTCTTTACATGCCATTCTCCCTATGTGTGTGTGTCAAAAATTTCCTTTTTACAGGGATACCAGTGAGACTGGATTAGGGCCTACTCTAATGACTCATTTTAACTTATTTATTTCTGTAAAGACTCCATCTCCAAATAAGGTCACATTCTGAGGTACTGGGGGTTAGGACTTCAAGATATCTTTTTTGAAGAATACAGTTCATCCCATAACAGCTGGAAAAGGCAGGACTTCACAGGACCCTTCTGAGAGAGGCTCAGGGTCTCCCAGATGCCCTTGGATTACATTTGGAGAAATGCTGCTTGAACTCTTCCTTTGTACCTCAGCTTAGAAGTCTCTACTCTGCAACACCCTTCCTGATGCAAGCCCATGTTAGGGGCCTCCCTGGGGTACTCTGCAGCATCCTGGGCTTCCTCCCCTTGTCATAGGGTTTACTATCCTCTTCTGGAATTCCTTGTTAAATAATATATTAGTCAGCTTGGGCTGCTGTAACAAAATACCACAGTCTGGGTGGCCTACACAACAGAAATGTATTTTCTCACAGTTCTGGAGGCTGGAAGTCCAAGATCAGGCGGTCATCGGGGTTGGTTTCTGGTGAGAGTTCTCTTCCAGGCGAGTAGATGGCTGCCTTCTCACTGCTGTGTCCTCACAAGGCCTTTCCTTTGTGCTTGTGCAGGAAAGAGAGAGGGGATGGGAGGGAAGGAGGGAGATGACTCTGGTGTCTCTTATTATAAAAAGACAACAGTCCTATTGAATGGGGGCCCACCTTAACAACCTCATTTAACCTTAGTTACCTCCCTAAAGGCTTTATCTCTTAGATACATTGGGGATTAGGCCTTGAACATATGAATTTTGGAGGGACGTAATTTAGTCCATAACAGGAGGTCACTTGTCCTTACTGGACGTGACCATAAAAATTTGTGATCAGTTGACCTGTGGTCAGGGGTCACTATTTTTAGTTTTATTTTGATCAATGTCTTAAAATAGAATTTAATTTGCCTTTTGTAAGTTTAAAATCTTTTAGAAAAGTCCCTAAACTCTCTTTGAGGGGATTGTTTAAAATAATCTTAGTACAGAAAATCTGTAAGGCACATCCTTTAGATCAGTGATAGTAAAGGGTAATTTAAAAGAGTCAATTATTAATACATTCATTAAAATGCTTAAAACCATTCTGTGGCAGATATATTTGCCAATGTTTGTAAAAAGAAGTTTTTATAGCTCCATTAGAAGTTTCTAACATATAAATTGCTTATAGAAATGCATGAGACAATAGTACTGAAGGGACTCTAATTTTCTACAAAATGTTTGGGATGGGGCGCCTAGGTGGCTCAGTCGGCTAAGTGTCCAACTCCTGATTTCCGCTCAGGTCATGATCTCAGAGTTGTGAGATCAAGCCCCACTTTGGACTCCTTACTCAGCCGGGAGTCTGTTTGAGATTCTCTCCCTCCCCCTCTGCCCCTACCCCTGCTCTCTCTGTCTCTCTCAAATAAATAGATCTTTTAAAAAATGTTTGGGATATCATGTTACTAAAAATGGGATTATTTATATGCATTTCAACTGTGATTTAATGAATGCCCAGCAATGCAATGGAAGAAACCTGATTTGTTTATTTTGGACCAAAATGTTGGAGGAGATTCATCAGTTGGTACACAGATAATTCTAAATGTCCTACTCCTGTTCTCTCCCTTCTCTTTTCCATATGATTGTCAAAAGTAGTTAAATCTCTGTGCCAGCGTGGTTCATGAAATTCTATGGCCACCTGCCTCCTCAACTCTGTTCATGGACCTGCCCTCTTTAGACAGAAAACTCCAAGTGCTTCTAAGCCAAGAATGTCAGCATCAGTGAAGATCTATGAAAATGCACTTTGATTAGAAACATATTTATTTTGACCTAAACTTCAAGTGATTTAAATTTTATTGGCTATATTTGGCAAGATGGTCACTGCTGAGGTTACAGCTCCTTTGGCTGCTGCCATTTGAAGTTGGAATCAGCCCTTGTGGCTGATGAGGATGGCAGAGCGTTCTGCATTTCATCCATTTTAACTTCCAGAAGAGGAGTTACGACACATGGGATCATAACCCAATGTGGTAAAGTTCTCCATCTTGTCCACTGGATTGATTTGGATTCCTTTGCTGCCATGACCCACAACAAAAGGGAGAGAGTTCTGGAAAAGATTTCATTGAATTCTTACAGCCTGACTCACTGCTTCTCCCCTTCTTTCTCCTTTTTCAACCCAATTCTCTGTAAAACTCTCCCAAGTGTAAATCATTTTTCTGAGATTATTAATCTGTCTGTCCATCAACCTAATTGGAGATATGCCAATATGGACTTATGTGAATGTGATTTTGGTGATTGTTATTTTAGATACTTGGATTTGGAGTGACTTTCGGGATTGGGATTTTTTTCTTGTATTATTATTTTTTTTACTTTCAAAAAAATGTTTTTAATTCTGGTGTAGTTAACATACAGTGTTACATTAGTTTCAGGTTTTTTTATATTTTTAATTGGTTGAATAATAAAAAAATTAGCAAGTATTGCTTTTATAAAAATAATGCAAATGCTACTTTAAGAAAATTTATTGAGTTAATGTATTTTTTTTTTAAAGATTTTATTTATTTATTCGACAGAGATAGGGACAGCCAGCGAGAGAGGGAACACAAGCAGGGGGAGTGGGAGAGGAAGAAGCAGGCTCATAGCGGAGGAGCCTGATGTGGGGCTCGATCCCATAACGCCGGGATCACGCCCTGAGCCGAAGGCAGACGCTCAACCGCTGTGCCACCCAGGCGCCCCAAGTTAATGTATTTTTTAATCAACCATTACTAATTGTTATGTGTGAGCTTTATTTATTTTTTTTTTCTTTTGAGAGAGAAGAAGAGAGAGTGCATGTGTGCAAGCAGGGTGGCAGGGACAGAGGGAAAGGGAGAGAGAGAATCTGAAGTCAGTTCCACACTCAGCGTGGAGCTGGACCCAGGGCTCAACCTCACAATCCTGAGATCAAGAGTTGGATGTTTAGCCAGCTGAGCCACCCAGACACCTCTGTTATGTGTAAACTTTTAAAACTGGTTGGAAAAGGAACTCTCTATACTAGAAAATGAGACTTGTTATCCTGTGATTTTTTTTTATTATGCTATGTTAGTCACTATATAGGTCTTCATTAGTTTTTGATGTAGTAACCTGTGGTTTTGAGAGATTTAGTTAATGAGAGTATTAAATTAAAGATAAAAAATAGTAGTAATAGATGTAAAGATGTAGTTAAGCAGCTTACTCAGAGCTGAGTAAATGACAATGTTAATAACTATACTGGCCCTTTATATAGTATCCCTCTGTACTAGGCACATGTAACCCTCCAACAACCCCTGAGATACATTCTAGTGTTTTTCCATTGTACGTCAGAGGAGGCAAAGCACAGGGCAATTAAGGGGCTTGTTCAAGGTTATACAGCTAGGAAGTGGTGGGGCCGAGGTTCAAAACTGGACAGCCAGGCTCCAGAGTCCTTAGAAAGGTAAACTCTAGAGGCACATTTATGAGAGAGTCAAATTTTGTATTCAACACCTAGTTATCTCAGTTTTTAAGGTCTTCCTCTGGAATGTACAGGGCACTCATTCTGATTTCCTATTGCCCAAGCAACCCTACCAGGCCTATACTGTGTGTCCCTCTTCATCCTTCTGACTTTCCTGTCATCAGAATCTGTCACTTTTGTTTCTCAGTCTTCAGAATTCTGACATTTGTATGTTGGTTTTTATTAGCAAAAACAGGTCTGATGATATCACTAGAGACATGTAATTGCTTCTAGATAGGGAACGTCTGACAATTTATAATGCACACGCATCTAGTAGTCTCTAATAAATAGTAATAACAATAAAAGATAATGAGGATTTCAGGTCCTATCAATAGCTGCTATTTATTAGGTGCTTACTACATGCCATGGACCTCTATAGGATTTCTAATTCTTTTTTTTTTTTTTTAAAGAGGGGAAGGTATTTTATTGGAGATTTCTTTAAGAAGAAAAATTTCTTTTTTTTTTATTTTAATGTTTTTTTTATTATATTATGCTAGTCACCATACAGTACATCCCTGGTTTCTGATGTAAATGTCGATGATTCATTAGTTGCGTATGACACCCAGTGCACCATGCAATACGTGCCCTCCTTACTACCCATCACCAGTCTATCCCATTCCCCCACCCCCTCCCCTCTGAAGCCCTCAGTTTGTTTCTCAGAGTCCATAGTCTCTCATGTTTCATTCCCCTTTCTGATTACCCCCCCTTTCTTTATCCCTTTCTTCCTCTACCAATCTTCCTATTCTTATGTTCCATAGATGAGAGAAACCATATGATATTTGTCTTTCTCTGCTTGACTTATTTCACTTAGCATTATCTCCTCCAGTGCCGTCCATGTTGCAGCAAATGTTGAGAACTCGTTCCTTCTGATAGCTGAGTAATATTCCATTGTATATATATGGACCACAACTTCTTAATCCAGTCATCTGTTGAAGGGCATCTCTGCTCCTTCCACAATTTAGCTATTGTGGACAATGCTGCTATGAACATTGGGGTGCATATGGCCCTTCCCTTCACTACGTCTGTATCTTCGGGGTAAATACCCAGTAGTGCAATGGCTGGGTCATAGGGTAGCTCAATTTTTAACTTTTTAAGGGACCTCCACACTGTTTTCCAGAGTGGTTGTACCAACTTGCATTCCTACCAACAATGAAGGAGGGATCCCCTTTCTCCACATCCTCTCCAACATTTGTGGTTTCTTGCCTTGTCAATTTTTGCCATTCTAACTGGCATAAGGTGGTATCTTAGTGTGGTTTTGATTTGAATTTCCCTGATGGCTAATGATTTTGAACACTTTTTCATGTGTCTGTTAGCCATTTGTATATCTTCATTGGAAAAGTGTCTGTTCATATCTTCTGCCCATTTTATGATTTATTTGTTTCTTGCGTATTGAGTTTGAGAAGTTCTTTGTAGATCTTGGATACCAGTCTTTTATCTGTAGCATCATTTGCAAATATATCTTAGTTTTTTTTACTGTTTCCTTGACTGTGCAGAAGTTTTTTATCTTGATGAAGTCCCATAAGTTCATTTTATCTTTTGTTTCTCTTGCCTTTGGAGATGTGTTATGAAAAAGGTTGCTTTGGCCAATGTCGTAGAGGTTGCTGCCTATGTTCTCCTCTAGGATTCTGATGGATTCCTGTCTCACATCGAGGTCTTTCATCCATTTGGAGTTTATCTTTGTGTATGGTGTGAGAGAGTGGTCAAGTTTCATTCTTTTGCATATAGCTGTCCAATTTTCCCAGCACCATTTATTGGAGAGACTGTCTTTTTTCCACCGGATGTTTTTTCCTGCTTTATCAAAGATTAGTTGCCCAAAGAGCCGAGGGTCCATTTCTGGGTTCTCTGTTCTGTTCCATTGGTCTATGTGTCTGTTTTTGTGCCAGTACCATGCTGTCTTTGTGATCACAGCTTTGTAGTACAGCTCAAAATCTGGCATTGTGATGCCCCCAGCTTTGTTTTTCCTTTTCAACAGTTCCTTGGCGATTCGGGGCCTTTTCTGGTTCCATACAAATTTAAGGACTATTTGTTCCAGTTCTTTGAAAAATGTTATCGGTATTTCGATCGGGATAGCATTGAAAGTGTAGATTGCTCTGGGTAGCATGGAGACTAAGAACCATCCTGCTCAGGAATGACTCGATAAACCAGGAAATCAAAAATCAATTTAAATAATTTATGGAGACCAACGAGAATGAAAACACAACGATCCAAAACCTATGGGATACTGCAAAGACAGTCCTAAGGGGGAAATACATAGCCATCCCAGCCTCACTCAAAAGAATAGAAAAATCTAAAACGCAGTTTTTATATTCTCACCTCAATAAGCTGGAACAGCGACAGAGGGACAGGCCTAATCCATGCACAAGGAAGCAGTTGACCAAGATTAGAGCAGAAATCAATGAATTAGAAACCAGGAGTACAGTAGAGCAGATCAACAGAACTAGAAGCTGGTTCGTTGAGAGAATCAATAAAATTGACAGACCACTGGCAAGACTTATCCAAAAGAATAGAGAAAGGACCCAAATTAATAAAATTATGAATGAAAAAGGAGAGGTTACAACCAACACCAATGAAATTGTAAGGATTATTAGAAACTTTTATCAACAGCCATATGCCAATAAATTAAGCAATCTGGAAGAGATGGAGGCCTTCCTGGAAACCTATAAACTATCAAGACTGAAACAGGAAGAATTTGATTTTTTAAACAGGCCAATTAATTATGAAGAGATTGAGTCAGTGATAAACAACCTTCCAAATAACAAAACTCCAGGCCCGGATGGTTTTCCTGGGGAATTCTACCAAACATTCAAAGAAGAAATAATACCTATTCTCCTAAAGCTATTTCAAAAAATAGAAACAGAAGGAAAGCTACCAAACTCATTCTATGAGGCCAATATTACCTTGATCTCCAAACAAGACAAAGACCCCATCAAAAAGGAGAATTACAGACCGATTTCCCTAATGAATATGGATGCCAAAATCCTCAACAAGATCCTGGCTATTAAAATCCAACAGTACATTAAAAGGATTATCCATCATGACCAAGTGGGATTCATCCCTGGGATGCAAGCGTGGTTCAACATTTGCAAATCGATCAGCGTGATACATCATATCAACAAGAAAAGACTCAGGAACCATATGATCCTCTCAATTGATGCAGAAAAAGCATTTGACAAAATACAGCATCCTTTCCTGATTAAAACCCTTCAGAGTGTAGGGATAGAGTGTACATTCCTCAATCTCATAAAAACCATCTATGAAAAGCCTACAGCAAATATTATTCTCAATGGGGAAAAGCTGGAAGCCTTTCCCTTAAGATCAGGAACATGACAAGGATGCCCACTCTCGCTACTATTATTCAACATAGTACTAGAAGTCCTTGCAACAGCAATCAGACAACACAAAGGGATCAAAGGTATCCAAATTGGCAAAGAAGAAGTCAAATGTCTCTCTTCGCAGATGACATGATACTCTATATGGAAAACCCAAAAGAATTCACGCCCAAACTATTAGAAGTTATAGAGCAATTCAGTAATGTGGCGGGATACAAAATCAATGCTCAGAAATCAGTTGCATTTCTATACATGAATAATGAGACTGAAGAAAGAGAAATTAGGGAATCCATCCCATTTACAATAGCACCAAAAACCATACGTTACCTTGGAATTAACTTAACCAGAGACCTAAAGGATCTATATTCTAGAAACTATAAATCACTCTTGAAAGACATTGAGGAAGACACAAAAAGATGGAAAAATATTCCATGCTCAAGGATTTCTAATTCTTTAACCATACCGTGAGCTGGGCGTTGTACTCAGTCTGTAATTAAGAACATAGGCACAGCAACCAAGTTCCTTGCTCAGGATCACACAGGTGTAGTTGGGGCTTTCTGACTCCTGGTTCCCTCCTTCTTTCACTCTGTCTTCTGGCTGCTCCCACAGGGTTCCTGAGACATAGAGCTTCATGTACCAGGTCTGGGGCTCCTTGTGAGGTAGTAGTAGCCTCAGAGAAGAGCACGGCTTGCCTTTTTCCCTCTCTTCCACCTTTTCCTTTAGGAAGCGCTTTATGAAAGGGGTTCTCGGTACATTCTTCTTTTTCTTTCAACACAATACACGCCCATTCTCTTATTTTTTATTTTATTTTACATGGAATTAACAATCCAGAAATGTTGCCTTATTTACCAGGGTGTGGTTTTTTTTTTTTTTTTAGATTTATTTATTTATTAGACAGAGGGAGACAGCCATTGAGAGAGGGAACACAAGCAGGGGGAGTGGGAGAGGAAGAAACAGGCTCCTAGTGGAGGAGCCTGATATGGGGCTCGATCCCGGAACGCCGGGATCACGCCCTGAGCCGAAGGCAGACACTTAACAACTGCGCCACCCAGGCGCCCCTATTTACCAGGGTTTTAATCACTTGGTTGCATTTCTTTGGAGTAGTTGTAGCTATTGCTTTGGAACTTCTGTCCGTGTTCTAGATTTCCTTCTTGGAAGTCTTAGTTTTATTTGAACAATGGGTATAGATGGCATTTTGTCACTTATCTTTTTATATGGTGCGAGTGGTTTGAAGCATTCAAATCGGAATTAAAATTTGTTCAAATGTCAATTCGTTTCTAAGTAATGGAGTAATAGGGGAAACCTTCACTGGGTGATGAGCAACTCTTTTTTTTAAGGATGAATAAGTGTCATATAAACTCTCCTTTCCTTTTCTGTGCCCTTTATGGATGCCTGAGCCTGAATCTGATATCTCTCCACAGCACATCTAAAAAAGCGCCGCGGATCATTTTCTAAATGTTGCACCTCTGAGTTGAGTCAACTGCTTGTGTGTGTTAAATGTGTTGCTGAGCAGAGAGTTGCGGTATTTTGGGAATGAAACAGCTTGCTCCATTAATGCTTCAGTGAGATCACATTCCCCCTTTTTAACACCCATGCTGCAATTCCTACTGAGAGTGGAAGTCGGCGGCTTCTCCCCCAGGAATATCGGGAACATCTGGCCGTAATTTGTATATGAAGAGAGAGAGTAAGACTGTCCTGGGGCACAGTGATCTAATGTCGTGAAAGTCCCCATCTGTGGCTGTTAGTCACTCCTCTCTCCCCCAGGTGCCTGTCGTATTCCCTTTGCACACAACATCCTTCAGTTTCAAGTATGCTTCCCAAAAGGGCTTCACTTTCCTGCTCACTCTGTGGCCTCCTAACATGATCTCTTCCCGGGGTTATTCCCTTGCACGTGACAGGCCCCTGGATCATGGTCTAGACGCCCCATTATAGGATCTAGTGCTGCACAATCCTTGAATGCCAGAGTCGGGAGGGACATGGAGGTCATTCTGGCCCAGCCCCTGAATGGGTGAGAATTAGAACTGGAGACATAAGGTAAGCTGCCACATTGGACTGCTCTTGGACTCCTCAGCTGAGCCAGTGGATGTTAATCCTTCCCTATTGGAAATGCTTTTGTTTGCACTTTAACAGGGTGTTTAAGTGCTTGGACCAGTGTTTCCTAAACTTGGCTAATCATTCAGATCACCCCCGTCTTGGCTCTGATTCTCTAAGTCTGGGCTGGGGCTCAGAAACTGTGCCCTTAACTGGCCCAGGTCATGGTGATGATTAGCATATGCTGGAAAACCACATTACACCCAAAGGCCAGCCTGTAACACTGTACATTCCAGGTAACCAGTCAGGCTAATGGACTGAGCAGTTTGAGGCAATCCACCTTTTCTAGCCTGTATCGGTCCACTCAGAAGGCCAATATTGAGTGGAAAACAGAGGCAGCTCTCCCTAACTGAATACTGAAGGTACAGAAAATGGCTCCCTAAACTCAAAGGACCCCAACTTAATATTTGTTGACATGGGAAATATAAACACAATCATGGAATTGGGTGAAAAATAAGTGCCTTTCCAAGGTGGCACGCCTAAAGAAGGTCCTGTCTTTGTTGAGAGCTGTATCTCGGTAAGGCATTTCAGGTAGAAGGTGAGAAGGAAACTAGAGAGGTTGCTCATTGGAAAAGAATGGGAATTTGGATTTGGGGAAGAGCAGAGGTGAGAAGGGAGAAGAGAAGATGATGAGGACAAGACTAGACAATATAGTGAAGTGACAATAGCCCTGGGGAATGAAGTGCCTCTTCTGCAATTTTTGGTTGTTGGTGCTGCTGCCATATTAACACCCCCTTTCTCCTCAGAGCTCCAGCTAAGTCACTTCACCCACAACAGTGAGAGTAAGGACAGAAGGTGAGATGTACATCTGAATTCACAGGTGGGAAACTCCCAAGAGAACACACAGGATTACAAGTCGACTTAATAAATCAAACCAATTCAGTGAAGGAAGAGCTTGCACCGAGTGATGCCCATGGGTCATAGGATTGTCAGGCATTCTGTATATATGGAACATGCCCTTGCATTTCATAATTTTGTCCTGAAGCATGTATTGATTTTGTCAGGATGTCCTAAATAGCCTATATTCAGCGTTTTTCACTAAATTGAAAAATTTTGCTGTTGAACTGGGTATCCTGTATGTTTATTTGCTGAATCTGGTAACCCTACCATAGGACCATAAGTGCCTTAGTAAATGTGCAGAAACCTTGAAAGGACATTGGACTTTCCACAAGTGGTGAATGGAGTTCAATCTTGCCTAGATTATCTAGGGCAGAGTGCTTCCAGCTGATACTGAAGTTATAGTTACAACTGGCCAGCCAAATCCAGGGCCTGTCCACCTTGGCTCATGTTAGTCATCTGGGAACTTAAAAAAAATCATGCCCAGGCTCCATCCCCAACATTCAAGTCTATATGGTCTGATGTGGGGCCAGCTCTCAGTATTGTTAAAGCTTACCAGGGCATCCAAAAGGATGCCAGGATTGAGAATGAGTCATCTGCAGAGAGCCTATCTTTTGTGAAATCTTATGTATATATAGCTGTGATGGGCAAATGTCGAAGACTGGAGGTGAGGTTAGAAAAGAGGGAGAGGAGTGAGCCCCAGTGAGGGGACTATTTCTACTGGGATCTGACTGCCTGCTTGAAGGCCTACACCTGGCTACACCTGAAATATATGTCAGTTGGAAGCCAATGGCCTCCTCTCCTGCTATATAATTCTGTAACAAAAGAGAAAAAACAAAAAGTCTCCTGTCCCACTCTATCAGTTAGGTTTGAACCAAAGAAACAGGGGTGGGAGTTATCGATTAAGAGATTTATTTCAAGGAATTGCTTTATAGGATTGTGGGGGCTGGTCAGGCAAGTTCAAAATCTAAGGGTTGTCAGAAATCCATATGACAGGCCCTTCAGGAAGAGTAGGCCAGAACTCTTGGACCTGAGGTGAAGCTCCTGTCCACAGTCAGACTTTCTTCTTCAACAAGGAAGACTAGGTTCTGCTTTCTTTCTTTTTTTTTTTTTTAAGATTTATTTATTTTAGAATGAGAGAGAGAGAAAGAGAGAGAGCACGCATGCATGCATGTGGGGGAGGGCAAAGGGAGAGAGAGAGTCCCAAGCAGACTCCATGCTGAGCATGGAGCCCAACTTGGGGCTCGATCCCAGAAACCCAAGATCACAACCTGAGCCAAAACCAAGATTTGGACGCTCAACCGGCTGTGCCACCCAGGCACCCGTCGGCTCTGCTTGTAAGGCCTTGGAGCTGACTGAATCAGTCCCCAGACTATCTAGGATAATCTCCCTGAGCGTCAGCTAATGGTAGATTTAGTCACATCTACAAAATGCTTTCACAGCAACACCTGGATCATTGCCTGATTGAACAACTGGACACTATAGTCTAGCCATGCTGACACATACAACTAAGCCAACTAACCATCACCCCTACCTCATGCTTTTTTTTAAAAATAAAAACATGTGACATAAAATTTACTAACCTTTTTAAAGTGTACAGTACAGTAGGATTAACTCTCTGCACCTTGTAGTGCAATAGATGTCTAGAAAATTTTCATTGTACAAAACCGAAACTCCAT
Organism: Ursus americanus; assembly: GCF_024610735.1. NCBI lineage: Eukaryota > Metazoa > Chordata > Mammalia > Carnivora > Ursidae > Ursus > Ursus americanus. The sequence continues at coordinate 44,320,267 of NC_142131.1, read as the reverse complement.
GCCCGTTTAACAACAGCTCCCTTTTCCCCACACTCCCAGCCTACCTCATACTCGTAATCCTCTCCTAAAACTCCCTCAAAGCTGCTGGAGTGCAGCAGTTCAAAATAGAAAGAGGCAGTAGACTGTGAGGTCACTCGGCTGTGGTGCCCCGTTGTTTGTCATGACTCTTCCGGCCAGTGTGGCCCTGGCTGCAGCACGGGGAGGAGGGGAGACTCAGGCTTGGTCCCTGGCTCTCTTCATGGTAGGGAGTTGGAAGGGAAGAAAGAAGGCCAGAAAAGAACTGAAAGGCGAGGAGCTGAGGTCCTGTTTAGAGCCGATGGGCTAGGGAAGAAGCAGGTGCACAAAAGAAGCTAGAGACCCATTTATAATTTTGTTTGGGCAGTTGAGTATGAGGCCCCAGTTTCTTTTATTTAAAAATACACTTAGGTTTGCTTTCTTTAGTGCACAGGTGGTGTTAATGAAATTGAGGTGGTGAGTGTGATTTCTCTCTGAGTCATTTAGCTTCACTGCTTCACAAGAACAAATTGCACCTCTCACCCCATAGAGGCCTCTTGGATGCTGCCGTGACTGCTAGGTACAGAGGAATGTAAACAGCTCAGTCCAGAATTTATTCCTAATATGGGGGAGTCTTTCTCAGATTCTCAACTTCCTGATTATGTACATTCTTTGCAGGATGAAAACACCCTAGGTCAAGAGTTAGGAGGCACACATGCTGGTGTCTGGGTCCATCATCAGCCAGTTAGTTGTGTGTTCCTTTGCTCTTTGCTGAAATGGTGGAGTTGCATGAATTGGAAGGTGGCTTCCAGGCTGTAGGCTCCTTGATTCTAAAGGATAGTGTTCTCTGTCCCATAAGTGTCTAGGGAGAATGGTTGCAGAGTGGTTAGTTGGCCTTTTAGATTTACTGGGGTCCCAGTCTTATGTTTAATGCATTATGTCTGGAGAAACTCTTGTTCAGGATTGGTATGAACCTTTAGCCAAAGAATTTCAACTTTACTTGTGTTTCAACAATAATATTATTGCCCAAACCTGGGACACTTTTGAGAGTGAAAGTGGGTTCTCTTAAGATTTGTGTCAGAACAATCGATGTAAGTTGGGACTCTCTGGGGCAAACTGAAACTCCAGGTCACTTGGGTGGAAGACAGTGAGGAATCATGGGACAGGTTTGATCAGGGAAATGATTTAGTTTTTCTCAGATTGCTCTAATAAGTGGGAAAATACGCATCAGCATATGTCAAAAGGCAAAGTATACTTGCTAGTTTTGCTTAAGGAAGATTCATTTGCTGCCAAGCATTAAAAGAGTAGGGGAAGAAAGACAAGCAGCAAGAAGCGCATTAAGAAACTACCAGAATAATCCAGGCAAGAGGCAATTGGTGGGGGCGGAACAGTCTGGGAAAAGGCCTGGGAATTCGTGTAGTCTTCGTGACTTCTGGGAATCAGAAGTCATGGTAGCAAGGAAAGTGAAGCCTGCTCAAGCTATTCAGAAGAAAATCATTAGCTAGACTTAATGAATAAAGAGAATAGTCTGATCTTGTGGATATTAAAAATGTCATAATTTAGTGACTTTAAATTTAGGGGTTGGTTCTGAACAATCATTTATTGCTCAGCAGCACAAAAAAGGCATCAACTCCCTGAACCTTGCGATTCTGCTCTTGCCTTTTCTCAAAATAGAACCACTTGATAGCTTTCTCAGCCAAATGCCCTCACTAAAAGTTAGGCCAGTCTGAGAGATGAATTGGATAAATGTTTCTAGAGATATTTGGTCATGAGACTATATCATTAGGACTTGTAAAGCATGTCTAATTTACTTAATGGATTATAATGTCTTGGAAATGACTATAATGATCTATTTACACAGAATGCCTGAGTGCACAGACCATTTGTATAAATAAGCAATTATGTTCCCTGCTGTCAGGATATTTTGGTCTGAAGATCAGTTACCTGATGCCTTCCCTCTATAGTGTTAATACGGGCAGTGATTATATCCTGCATATTATAAATCTTCAAATAATCATTATGAATAGCAGCTGCTTGGGGCTTGTTTATTTTTACCCAGATATAAAAGCCTGCCTGCAAAATTTCATTTAAGATGGGAAGTGATATGGAGGAATCCAAAGGAACATTCTTGGGTCTGTTTTATGTGCAGTCTTGATATGTCCTGAAGTATGTGTGTGTTCCTTTCTTTTTCTGGAAAGGAATGAAAAAAAAAATACTTAGGCTAATATGGTAAATGTTAAGAACCACATTTGTGTACATTCATTCATTTGCTGTGAGTGCCTTACCCCCAACCTGGGATTTTCTAGTGTCTGCAAATTTAAAGCCATTCTCAACAGCAGTTTTTAGCTGTCTGTCTGTACTATTGAGCAGAGAGCTGAAGGAGGCCTGATAGAGTTATGTTGGAGAACTCTTTCCGTTTTATCTGCCTGGTGTACTTCCAAGGGTGTTAATTTTATTTTTATAGTATATATGATAAAGAGCAAATAAATTTAAAATAAGAAATGCAAATAAAGGGAAAATAATATAGGAAAATACCATGGAGTCAGAAGTGAGGTTAGCACAGAAGGCATATTATAAAGTCCTATGCTGCTGTCACAGGTGGGCCACGATTTGCGCTTTAGATATTCTAACAGCCAACTGGAATGGGAAGCGTGACGTGAACAAGTTTCACAGAACCCATTAAGTAAAATCAGGTAGTCATATAGGTGAAACAGAATTATTTCTGATCTGAATTCAGAAAATTTCCCTTGTATTCTTACAGAGAGGACTCTGAAATGTGATAAAAGGTGGCTTTGATAATATTATTACATACCATTTTTGAAAGATCAGGTGTTTTACTTGCCATATAGGTTCTGGTGAATTCCCATCATTCTCTAGTTTGTACTAAGACCTCCACATTTGCGCTCATTGAGACCTGGTGTTAAGTCTGGTTGGCCCTCAGTGAAGGGTTTATCACTTTGGCTATCCTGTGAACCCATGATCTTGTGGTTGTCCCAGGAGGCTCTATAGTTTCTTTTATGGGGTGGGTGACACTTGCAGCATGTGTTAGTTTCCTATTGTTGTTGTAACAAACTAGAACAAACTTAGTGGCTTTATTTTTTAGTTTTATTTATTTATTTATTTATTTATTTATTTTTATTTTTTAAGATTCTATATGTTTATTTTATTTTTTTATAATAATTTTTTATTATGTTATGTTAGTCCCCATACAGTACATCCCCAGTTTTTGATGTAGTGTTCCATGATTCATTATTTGCGTATAACACCCAGTGCTCCATGCAATACGTGCCCTCCTTAATACCCATCACCGGCCTATCCCAGTCCCCTACCCCCCTCTCCTCTGAAGCCCTCAGTTTGTTTCCCTGGCTTTAAGTAGTGCAGGTTTATTATCTTATAGTTCTGGAGGTCAAGAATCCAAAATGGGTTTCATGGGCTAAAATCAAGGTATCAGGAGGGCTTTGAGCGCTCTTGGCTTTTCTTTTCATCTAGAAGCTGTCTGCATTCATTGGCCTCTGGCCTTCTCCAACAATCTTATCACTTCAGCCTCTGTTTCCATGGTTCCATCTTCTCTCACTCTGACCCTCTGTTGCCCTTTGTACCTTATAAGAGCCTGGTGATGACATTGGGTCCAACTGGACAAGCCGGGATAGTCTCCCCATCTCAAGACCTTTAACTTAATCACATCTGGAAAGATGCTTTTACCATGTAGGAGAACACATTCCCAGGTTCCTGGGGTTAGTATGTGGATAACTTGCGGGGGAGGCGGGTATGATTCTTTCAGCCACCCAAGAGAATTGAAAACAGGAGGGGTGGATTGTGTGCTATCCTGTACTATATGAGCATGCTTGGCAAGAGTTTCATATGGGATCCAGGCAGAAAAACTGGGCTTTTTCCAGTAGGGGAAACTCTACTGAATATGCGAACTTAGATACAGAGATACTGCAGAAGCTGAAAACAAGGCAAGGTAGCTTAACTCAGAGATGGACTGCTGGAGATGCTGCTAGCATCTCTAGGATGGAGGGACAACAGAAGGAGATAGTGCTACCAGAGCCCAGGAGCCAGGGCCACTGGCCTGGAGCTGAAAACTCGGAGGACACGTGTCTGGCAGGAGCTGAGGTCGTGGAAGAGGCATAAACTCCGCTGGAGACATTGCCTCTGGTGAGGGGAGTGGGAAGAAATACCCTGGCTTCAGGTAAAGGAATATGGAAGCTGTGGTTGGCAGGCCCCTGTGATATAAACCCCAAGAGGGGACAGGCCCTGGATATGAAGGCAAACAAGAAAATGGCCCACACATCACATGCAGTGAAATAACCCTCACATAAATAACATGGGGGAAGACGTCTGGTACCATTTTTGTTAAACCTGTACATAAGCTCTGGCTCTTAATACAGTGAAGAAGAGAGGCGTTTGTATGTGGGGAGACAGAGTATGGGGGAGAGAGAGTATAAGCAACTGATTTTCACTTTAGTAAGATTTCTCCAAGGGCTAGACTTGAAAAGATTTTCAGCCACTCTGTAAAGGGCACGTTTATTTTTATGACACTGAATGGATGATTTGTTCCCTCTGCTCTTGCATCTTTCTTAGCTCCCTCCCTTCCCTCCCTTCTCTTCCTTCCTTCCCCTCTCATGTCTCACTTCTCCATTCCTTCTTTCCTTCTTCATGCTCTCCTCCTTCTTCCCTCCCTCCTTCCCCCCTCCATCTTCACCCTTTGTTTACATTCATTTCTTAAAACGTGGCTTTTATTAGCCAACAGGCACCTACATCTCAGAAGTGATTACTGGTGACTGTCTCCTCCATTCTCACCTTGCCTCCCAGTCTGTGGACTGCTTGCAGTCTTCTTGAGGCCAGGGCTACAAAATTATTTTCATTACATCTCTTTTTAACCTTCTGCCTTAAGAAGCATTTTAGGACCTCTCCTAGGATGCAAATCAATGGTATTAGACTTACCCTATGTCCACTTATCTGGATTCCTCTCTCCTTTCAATTCCCTGATATTTCCTTCCACATTCCAAAGTGTCTTTTGTTTTTGTTCTTGGTGCACATTTTCCAGGGGGGCTGTGGGGTTCCAGTGTAAGGCTTGATCCAGCCAAAGATCATGCCTTTGGTTCTAAATAAAAGAAGCGACCAACATAAAACTGTATGCTTCTGTTGAGATTATAAGCATTGTTCAAATATCATTGACTACACATTTAAAATGGTTTAGACTTCATGCTGAAGAGAAATGAGGAAAACATTTTTCATGAAAGATGAGCTTCTGATAGAAAGAAAATGAAGCCTTCAATGCAGTCATCCTTACCCAGTTATTCCATAGAGTAATTGGTTGATGAGTTTTGGAACCTTGGCAGCAGCGTGTGGAGCTAGTCGTACTCCTCAGCATTAGTATTGCTGCTGATCTGAAGCCCCAGGAGAGGCAGCACACGTAGACTCTCATTCCTGATTTGCTAGGTTTCATATTGGTTTGATCACTTACCCGCTGTGTGACCTGGAGCAAGTTACTTAACCACTCAGTTTCCTCAACGGAAAAATAAGGATAATAATAGTGTTTGCATCCCAGTGCTGTTGACAGAATTAAATAAGTCAATGTAAAGCTCTCTTAGAACAGTGTCAGGCACATAGTAAGGGCTCTAAATGTTTCCTCTTTATTTCCTTTATTTTCCGCCCTTCCTTCCTGATAGCCACTTCCATTGGCATGTGTGTATGTATGTATATATATATATATATATATATATATATATATATATATATTCACGTAAAATATTTAGTGTCAAACATGTTTGCATGTGTATGTGTCTGTATGTTTGATTTGGCTTTAGGCTATACATTTGTTCTATTTTTTGTGTTTTTGTTATGTTTCAGTTGGCTACGTTTGTGTCTAGGTCATTACTTCTGCCTGCCTCATAGCACACTGTAGGGTATGTCTATCACATTTACTTATCCACTGACCTAGTGGTGTCACCTGAGATGCCTCCAATTCCCTACGGCACACAATTCCATGACAAGCACACTGTATGAGAAATGGAACCACTGGGTCACAAGGCATTCACAGTCTCACTATGAATAAGCCAGGTCACTTTCCAGAATGGCTGTAGCACTCTTTCCAGCAAGGCGTGAGAATTCCTGATTTGACTTAATTTCCTGATCACGAAACATTAAGTATTTGTTCTAATTTGGCATAATGTGATATTTTATTGTATGAATTTTCAGTTCTGTGATTATTTATGGGACTCTACACCTGTGCTTTTGCTTCTTTAGCCAATGGATTTCCTCTTCTGTGTATTGTTCAAGGACCTCGAGCTTCTGCTTCCAGGTATGAGTGATTGCTTGCAGGAGACCAACGCTCTCAGCAAGGGTTAAGGGATTTAGAAAAGCCACATTAAAAAAAAATGTTTAAAGGCATTGGAGAGCTTCCAAGGGAATCAGTATTTAAGGGGACAAAATGTCAGGAAAAAGGGAGGTGAATGAATGTTCTGCAGCAACCTTTATCCTTGGGGCTTTTACCAGTTCTAGGTGTGGGGCACATTTATTTTTGGCTTCTGGCCCCCAGCACTCTGAGAGAATATATTTATATTGTTCTAAGCCACCTGGTTTTAGGTCACTTGTTGCAGCAGCCACAGGGAACTCATACATGTTATAAATATGAAGTCATCTATATACCACCTGTTTTGCTAGCAGGCATTCTCGTACTTTCTTGGATAGAAGGGAGTTCTTCCTTAAATACTCCTCAAAGACCCCAGGAATGTTTCTTCTGCGGGTCTGAGAATGAGTTCTTTTCATTACTCATCTGCTGCTTCCTGTTGCCATCTACTAGGTCTGAATGATGCCGTTCCCCGGCCTGATGTGTCTGTCCTAGGAAGTGAGCATTCTAGTTCCCGTGCAGATATGACTGCTGCCAGTGTCAGAAGATAGTGGAACACAGAGCATAATTCACAACTGCTATAAGATGTGGCAAATTTCAGAAGCTACATGCTCTACATTGCACAATTCCAAGGAGATACCATTTGTGTTTTTTGTACATGAAAGGTAGCCCCTTGGGGCAGTGTAATGCAGTCCTTGTATAGGCCCTTCTCATAGATTCCCCTCCAGATGCAGCTCCTTTACCTAGCACCACATCTCAGGTCCCAACCTGATTCTAGCTGTTTGGAGTGAATTTAAGTACCCCCGTTATAGTCCAGAATAAAAACAGCCATGAAAACAAAACAAAAAACAAAAACAAAGAACAAAAGGAAAAAAAAAAGGAAAAAGAAAAATTCCCCCTTTGAACCAGTCTAAAGCTCACTTTCTCAGTTTTCTGTCTCAGGATCAGCCTCTTCTGATTAATGATGGAAATACCTTCACCTTTCTGAGATAACCTCATCTTCAACCCACTGTAACCTCACCCTTTAGTGAGGCCAATAACATCAAAATTCGGCTGCACATCACTTCATTTCTCACAGTCTGAGTAATTCAGTCTTGTGATCATTCACTGAAGATCATGATGGCTGTCTGTAAGATGGCCTCATTAATGCCTTTTCTTCCTGAATAGTCCTGTTGATCCCACACCAAGAGGTGGAGAATATTCCTCTACCCCTTTCAGTCTGATCTGATCTTTAATGCTTTGACCAATAGAGACCTGCAGAAGTGATGTGCTACATCTCCAAAGGCAAGAGAAACAAAAGATAAAATGAACTTACGGGACTTCATCAAGATAAAAAGCTTCTGCACAGCCAAGGAAACAGTAAAAAAAACTAAGAGGAAGCCCACGGAATGGGAGAATATATTTGCAAATGACACTACAGATAAAAGACTGGTATCCAAGATCTACAAAGAACTTCTCAAACTCAATACACGAGAAACAAATAAACAAATCAAAAAATGGGCAGAAGATATGAACAGACACTTTTCCAATGAAGACATACAAATGGCTAACAGACACATGAAAAAATGTTCAAAATCATTAACCATCAGGGAAATGCAAATCAAAACCACACTAAGATACCACCTTATGCCAGTTAGAATGACAAAAATAGACAAGGCAAGAAACAACAATTGTTGGAGAGGATGTGGAGAAAGGGGATTCCCTCCTTCATTGTTGGTGGGAATGCAAGTTGGTACAACCACTCTGGAAAACAGTGTGGAGGTCCCTTAAAAAGTTAAAAATTGAGCTACCCTATGACCAGCCATTGCACTACTGGGTGTTTACCCCAAAGATACAGACGTAGTAAAGAGAAGGGCCATATGCACCCCAATGTTCATAGGAGCTCTGTCCACAATAGCTAAATCATGGAAGGAGCCGAGATGCCCTTCAACAGATGACTGGATTAAGAAGTTGTGGTCCATATATACAATGGAATATTACTCAGCTGTCAGAAAGAATGAGTTCTCAACATTTGCTGCAACATGGATGGCACTGGAGGAGATAATGCTAAGTGAAATAAGTCAAGCAGAGAAAGACAAATATCATGTAGTTTCTCTCATCTATGGAACATAAGAACTAGGATGATCGGTAGGGGAAGAAAGGGATAAAGAAAGGGGGGGTAATCAGAAGGGGGAATGAAGCATGAGAGACTATGGACTCTGAGAAACAAACTGAGGGCCTCAGAGGGGAGGGGGGTGGGGGAATGGGATAGACCGGTGATGGGTAGTAAGGAGGGCATGGACTGCATGGTGCACTGGGTGTTATACGCAACTAATGAATCATGGAACTTTACATCAGAAACCGGGGATGTACTGTATGGTGACTAACATAATATAATAAAAAATCATTAAAAAAAAAAAAAGAAGTGATGTGCTAACCCCAGGCCTGGCTTTTAAGGAGACTGGCAGCTTCCACCAGAGCCCCTGAGCTGCCACCTGAGCAGGCAGGTAAGAAGTCCAGCTCTAAGGAAGTTTAGGTTGAGCTTTGCCTAAGCTCGTGCCATTCCTTTGTATGATGCTTCTCACAGTGTGCTCTCCTGCTGTCTATTTTATGTCGGGTTTTGGGCTCTGGTCAGTGTGCAAATAAGATACATAAGTACCTATACACCCTTCACTAGAACAAGCAATAATATACCCACATAGCAATATCTAAAGCAATACTTAGAAAAGAAGCATTCCTTCTTTTTTTTTTTTTTTTTAAAGATTTTATTTATTTATTTGACAGAGATAGAGACAGCCAGTGAGAGAGGGAACACAAGCAGGGGGAGTGGGAGAGGAAGGAGCAGGCTCATAGCGGAAGAGCCTGATGTGGGGCTCGATCCCATAATGCCGGAATCACGCCCTGAGCCGAAGGCAGACGCTTAACCGCTGTGCCACCCAGGCGCCCCAGAAGCATTCCTTCTTAGAAACAAAACCCCACAGAAATATACACCTGATTCAACTATACAAAAAAATTTCTATCACTAAACCATCTAAAACACTTGCAATCAGATTAACATTTCTCAGTTTTCTCCAAGTGGAAACTTGCCTTTGCATTTGTATTTTAAGAGTCTATTTGGTTAGTTTTCTCTGAACAAATAAAGGAGCTTGCCCTGAAAGAATAGTCACATTTCTACCTCTTTTAAGACTAATGCTCTGTGCAGCTTTGAAACCATTAATTCTGTCACTTCCATCAAGATTTGTAGAGCCTTAGGAATGATGGTCAGGGCACCATGTTACACTGACGTGCCTGTAGAACCTGCTGTTTCATGATGAGAAACTTGCCAGAAACATAAGGCAGCATTACATTGCTCTCCGTGCTCGATTATCTCTAGAAAATGTGAATGCAAAGAGAAAGTGAAGGAAAAAGCAGAGACCTGGAGAAGACATGAAAAGGGTTCTCCCAGAGGGGTCTAAGCAATTTCAGAAGCATAAAAGCCGAAATGAAGATACGGAATTCCATTTCTAGTCTATTTCTTCTTCTTCATATTCTTCCTGATAGCTATACACACTTCACAAACACATCATCAGGACCCATAGTATAACTCAGGCATGATCTTAGCCCTAAGTATTCTAAATGAATTACAAAATTTCCAAATGCCTGGAATATTCCAAAAGAAAATAATCCACTCCTTGAGAGCTAATCCCAACCATTCCTTAGTATCTACCAAGTGGCGATATTCTCATTGTCAATTCTGTCACGACTATTTCTGGCTATTTACTAATAAGTCTTTTGAAGATAAACTGAGTTCACTGCTTACGTTGTAGAAATTAATGCTCAATTTATCCAAATTACAGTAACAAGTGTTTGTGATTTATTAGCATAAACAAAAAAATGTTATTCTGAATGTTTTGTATTCAAATTATTTTTAAGGGTAAATTACCAGCTTGCCTCAAACATAGGGTCTATATTTATAGTTGATGCTTAAGAAGTAACAAAAGCTCAAAAAACATGTTTTATAATCCAGTATGTAATTATAGATAAAAATGTCATAAATCAATAATGCAGTTTGACTATGGGCCTTCAAAATCCCAAGCATATACTAAGCAGTAACTAACAATAAACTCAGCAATAATGAATAAGAAAATCAATGTGTCTACAAAAAAAAAAAGTTATCAAAGCCTTCAAAACCCACAGACAGAAACACAGGCACAATAATAAAAATTTTCTTTCACTTATTTCTTCTTAAATGTACAAAATTAATGTATTTCCCCTTTCCAAACTCTTTAAACAGTCTGATAGTTGTAATCTAACAAAATTGTAGGTGTAAAAAACCAATTTTAGGAATTCTTGAGACTAGGAACAATATTTAATTTAATAGTGAATTAGCAGTTGAAATAAATAACACCTAAATAAAAACAAAAATACGCGAAATCTAATAGAAAAATGGCAAAGTCCACTAGCCTATATTCATCTAAATATTTTAATCATAGCTATGTTAAAGCCCTGTCTATCAAAGATTTGAGTCACTGGTAGATCTGTTCCTATGGTCTCTTAACCATCCCCCACTCTCTCTCTTACATCATTTGTTTGTGATCCATGGTATGCCTGGTAAATTTTAATTCAACGTCAGATGTTGTACATGAAAAATTGTGGAGTCTGGATAATGTTATCTTCTTCGAGAGAAGCTTGGCTCTTTCCTTTGCTAGGTAGATAAAATAGAGGCTGACTACCTTAATCCAATCCAGTCATGGACTGAGCTGTGTCAAGGTTGAGTTACAGTTCTGACAAGGCTCTGTCTACCTTGGTATGCCTCTGCTCCTAGGGTAAGTATCCTAGGGGTTCCAGGTGAAAACCTCTTTGTGTTTACCTGGTGTGTCTAGAACTCTAATCCTTATCCTCTCAGACCCTGTCCTGCTGAAAATTCCACTCTGTTTTGGGAGGTTTTCTGCTCGGATTTTTAGCTTCCTGCCCATTTGGCATCAACACTTAGTATTTAATAAATGTCTTAAGGGGGAACTGGCTGTCTTTTGGATTCAGTTCTCTACCTCTCTCTTCTCCAAAGAATTCTGACCCCTCAAGGCTCTATGTTTTGCCTTTCAAACACCACTAGACTGGCAGAAACTCTACTGGTTTCTCTCTTTCTTAGTGATAGTTCTGTGCCTCTGAGGGAGAATCCACTCCATGACTCTGTCCTAACTTCCGATGGCTGTGGGCAGTCCTTGGTATTCCTTGACTTGGAGACACATCACTCAAAGCTCTGCCTCTGTCTTCATACACTCTTCTCTGTGTGTTCCCCCCCCCCTTCTCTTTATAAGGACATTTATCTTTGGATTTAGTGTCCACTATGATGGTTGAGATGGCCTTATCTAGAGATCCTTAACTAAAATACATCTGCAAAGACCTTTTTTCCAAATTAGGTCACATAAATGTGTTCTGGGTAGACAATATTTTTTGGGGTGGGGAACATTATTCAATTCACTATAGGACATAAATATAAGTAATTGTCCATATTGGTCTTTTGAAAATAGCTATTGAGACTCCTATGGTATAAATGATGATTTGGGGGGCACAATTCAAGACATTTAAAGGTTATGATTACTAAAATAGCAAAAGGTTGTGTGTGTATCTGTGGGTATATGTGCTAGAGAAAGTTTCTAAGATTTAGACAACAAACCTATGATAGAATCCCAAATCCACAGCCTCATACTCCTTCACTCTCTGTCTTTCTTTATCTGGAAAGAGAAGAAAAGTGGAAGAGCAATAAAAAAATAGGAAGAGAGAGAGAGAATAGAATTCATGTTTCACCTAGGTTACTACATAGTTTGTGATAAACTTTTACTATTTAGTTGTGGATTTTATTTTCATTTTCTATAATTATGTTGTTTCTGCCTATCATGCCTCACCCAAGTAGATTCTAAACAAGGTGAATGCAGAAGCCATATCATAGTACTCTTCCCAGCTCCAAAACCACTCTAATTATGTGGTCAGAGTTGAAATCCAAGGGCCTATTCAGTGGGGGGATACAGGAGCTCAGCTCCTTCTGTATACCTAAAATAAGGGCTTCCCTGAGGAGCCATGTTTTCCCAGAGAGATTGGCTCTCGTGGATAGTAGTCTTGGTCTAGATTGAATTTTTTCTCTGCTGAGGGCCTAATGGAGACCTGTCCTCTCTTCTTAATGGCTCCTGCTTGCTAGAGGTTGAACGGAGATTTATTTTACAAGTCATGTGAACATAATGTTATTTTATTGTCCTGACTCACTCTTATTCTCTAACTTCTGTACTTAGAGAGTAGTGGTGACTCCTTAGTACAGTTTGCATTATTAGGGGGCCTAAACTCTGTAACTACTCTGATCTAAATGTAATACATCCTCTATTCAATACGAGCCACCTTCGGGACTCTGCGTCTAAGCTGTTCCCACAAGGGTTTCATGCTTATACAGCACCATCAATTCAATCTTCATAGCACTTACTAGAAACTTTGTTTTGCCCTTGACTGTGAAACCATTTATTCTCATCTATTTGCTTATATGTCCCATCTCTTTAAAATTTGTTCAGCCATTTGTTTAGTAAACATTTTAAATATTGCTGCTATGGGCCAGGCTCTGCACCAGGCACAACAGATTCAGAGAGGGAGAAGACGTGCCTTGCCCCTTGAGGCTTGCAGACACTGCAGTAGATAGTCGTGATCAACATGAGACTGTTAGGGAGAGGCACTGGGTGTCAAAAGCCAACAACCTTCTCCAGGATTAAGGGTTCTAGAAAAGACTCCTGGGAGTAGGTGATGTCCAAGTGGAGTTTGGAGAATGGAGAAGAAATATTCAGGTCAGGCGGGAGGAGGTGGGTAAAGAGCATTCTAAGCAGAGAGGATACTAAGAACAAAAACATAGAAGCAAAGCAGCCAGTTTGCATTATGCAGGAAAGGGGAGACAACTTGGTCTTAGCTGGAGTAGAAAGTGAGAAGTGGTGGGATATGTAGCGGGCAAGGTCCTCTGAGGCCAGATTTGGAGTCCTTGTCTATCATGCTGAAGAGTTTGGACTCTTTGCTTAAGGCCCCAGGAACCCCTGAAAATGATGAATGGGAGAGAACATGGCCAGTTTCACATTAGAGAAAACTCTCTCTGGCTACATGGTTTTGAGACCAATAAGCCGGAGACAGGAAGGAAAGTGTGAAGTGACACTGGGATGGATCAGTGTGCTAGTGGCAGAGCTGGAGAGGAAATGATGAAAGAACGCACTTAGTAGAGTTGGCACTTTTGGCTGGTGGGGTCTGTGTGGGGTCTGAAGGAGAGAGGGCTCAAGCATGACTGCAAAGAAATCACAGATACAGGAGCGAAGGAATAACGGAGGAAGCAAATTCCAAACAGGCTGGTGAGATGGCTCAGGACCAAGGCCAGGAGGCGTACCTTGAACGGGACAGGCGATGCTGCCTAGGATACCAGCTAGGTCCTTTCTCCTGCTTGGCCTCTAGTTTTGAGACGTCGGGTGGACTCTGAGCTCTAATACCTCTTGCTCACAGAGGCCTTTGCTTCCTGTTTTGGTGAACTGTGAAGTGCTTTTTAATTTTTAACTTTTCCCAGTTTTACAGAGAAATAATTGGTATACATCACTATATGAGTTGAAGGCCTATAGCATGATGGTTTGATTTACATATATTGTGAAATGATTATAGCAGTAGGTTTAGTTAACATCCATCACCTCGTACAGATACAATAAAAAGAAAAGAAAAAATCTTCCTTGTGATGAGAGTTCTTAGGATCTATTCTCTCTCTCTCTCTCTTTTGAAAGATTTGTTTAGTTAAGAGAGAGAGAGTGAGGGGAGAGGCAGAGGGAGAGAGAATCCCAAGCCAACTCTGTCCTGAGCGTGGAGCCCGATATGGGGCTCACACCTGTGAGATCACTACATGAGCTGAGCGTGCCACCGACTGCGCCCCCAGGCACCCCTGGGTTCCACTCTCCTAATAACACCCTTGCTATACACCATACAGAAGCCGTGCGAGCTGCAGCCATCGTGTTGTACTGTATATCCCTGGTACTTATTTATCTTGTAACGGGGAGCTTGTACCCTTGACCACCCTCCTCCAGTTCCATCTCCCCACCTCCCACCTCTAGTAACAATAGATCTGATCTCTTTTTCTAGGAGTTTGATGTTTTCTTCTTTTTTAAATTAGATTCTACATATAAGGGAGATCTTACGGTGTTTGTTTCTTTGTCTGACTTATTTCACTTAGCGTGTAATTCCTTCAGGTTTCACCCATGTTGTTGCAAATGGTAGGATTTCCTCATTTTTTTCTGGCTGAATAATATTCTGTTGTGTGTATGTGGGTGTGGTATATAAACATATACCACAGCTTGTTTATTCATTTGTCCATCGATGGACACCTAGGTTGTTTCCATGTCTTGGCTGTTGTAAATAATGCTGCTATAAACAAAGAGGTGCAGGTAACTTTTCGAGTCAATGTTTTTGTTTCCTTTGAATATATTCCCAAAAGTGGAATTGCTTGGTCATATGATAGTTCTATTTTTAATTTTTTGAGGAACCTCTGTACTGTTTTCTATGGTGGCTGTACTGATTTCCATTCCCACGAGCAGTGCACAAGGGTTCCCTTTTCTCCATGTTCATGCCATTTGTTACCTCTTGTCTTTTTAAGTCATGGTCATTCTAACAGGCATGAGGAGTATCTCATTGTGGTTTTATATCTCATTGTGGTTTTAGTTTGCATTTCCCTAATGAGCATCTTTTTATGTACCTGTTGACTGTATGTCTTCTTTGGAAAAATGTTTATTCAGATCCTTTGTCCATTTTTAATTGGATTGCTTGTTTTTTGCTGTTGAGTTATATGATTTCTTTATATGTTTTGGATATTAACTCCTTATCACATATATGGTTTGAAAATATATTTCTCCATTCTGTAGGTTGGCTATTCACTTTCTTGATGATTTCTTTTGCTGTCATAGAAGCTTTTTAGTTGGATGTAATCCCACTTATTCATTTTTTATTTTGTTGCTTGTGCTTTAGGTATGATTTCCAAAAAAATCATCAAGACTCATGTCAAGGAGCTTTATGTCTGCTTTCTTCTAGGAGTTTCATGGTTTCAGGTCTTATGTTTAAGTCTTTAATCCATTTTGAGTTAATTTTTGAGTGGTTTAGGGGTCAGGTGTCATTCTTTTACATGTGAATATCCTGAACTGCTTTTTATAACCACATCTTATTTGTCGTTTGATCACAGAGTGCAGAGTGGGGACATGTGAGTAGAAGTTTTAGGGAGATTCAGCTCTCCATGATCTGATTCTGCCTCCTTGGAGGGAGAACTGGTCAGAGCAGGAGGAGGGGGAAGCTGGAAGAAGGTGAGACAACCTCTTGTCTATAGTTTGAAAGCTATGTAAAGCCAGAGAGAAGCCTGTCTAAATGGTCATCGGAGCAATCTGGGTTTGAAGTGATTATCAGCAGCTATGAGCTGAGCCTGGAGTTTAAAGAACCAGGAAAGTTCCAGGAAAGTTAAGAGTGTAGCGCTTTTGCCCAAATTAGGTGAATGGAAGTGGGGAAATACAAGATACCATAGGCTGGTAGAAGGTTTTTGCCACGTCTCTGGCAATGTAATGCATAGATAGCAAAGATCCTTTGCTAGGTTTAAGATAGCAAACACATATAGAAAAGTTTCCTCAAGCTGGAGTTGACCAGTGATGGTATAAATGGCCAGGGAGTATGTCACCACTGAATTCTTGACTAGGTTCACTGACCCTCTTCTGGGGGTTATTGGAAAGAGCTAGCTTCATGCAATAAGGTGGATTGAGAGATTAGGTGACATCTGAGTCTCCACCACTTGAAGGTGCTCTGGTTCTGTAATGTTCCAGAAATAGCTCAGGGTGTGGCCCTTGCAGCATCCTTGAGCATTGCCTGACTCAAATCAGGGTTGTCACAGAGAATGACAACAGAGATTTGGACCTGGCTTTTCCTTATAACTCAGAAGGAGAAGTTACATTAACTATACTAAGCTTAAGTTCCCTTCAGTGGATTTTACTCTAACAGGGAAATAAGATTGTTTTGGTTTGGAATTACATATTCCAAAGGGGTTCTTTTAATGTTTGTTGAAATAAAGATTTTCAGCCCTTCTGCCATGTGGGCACTGCTTGAACAGCATTTACCAGAAGTGGGGATTGGAGTCAATGCTATGTTTAAGGAACATTAGTGGGCTTTACTGCAATTTCATAAAGTTAATGAGTTCATTTGGTGGGTGGTTAGGTGGTTTGAATTTTTCAAAGTGGCTCTAAGCTCCTGGGGAACTGTTCAGCTAACTTATTGGTCAAATAAGGGTGCTTAAGCATTAATAACCCTTAAGTCATTTGTGTGCATGTGAACAAGAAAATCTTTGGTGACTCACCTTACTCCAGTAATTGAGATATTCCGATCAATGTGAAGAATACATTTGAACTATTTGCAACGAGGCTGGTAGTTAATCTTGAAAGATCATACATATGGTAACACTTACAAAAACGAAGCAAATGTAATACAACAAAAGGCAACAAAAACAAACGTAAGCAAAGTGTACTGAAAATCATACAGCCAGAGACTTATTTGGAAGACTAATGTTTTATAGCTAAGCTCAGAGCACATTTTCCTTCTGGTTAACTTGACACAGAACAGTGCACTTCCAAGTTTCATTTATTGTGTGTTCTCTCAAGATATCACTGTATTAAGCAAAATGAACATATTAAAATTTTATATTAGCTCCAGTTCCTGTCCTCCAGATACAGTGTTTTCTTACTAGAACGATAGGATTGCAATTGCTGCACTCAGCGTTTGACAGAGATATAGAGACTTGGGCTTCTAAGTGAATTTGCATAATAAAACTCTCATTGAATTATAGTTCATTGAAGGGGAAAGTACGAACCTAATTTGATTTGACATTTCTACACTGAAAGTTTCTGAAAAATGTCTCCTCTGTGTTGCCAATTCCTATTTCCACGCAGGGGTGGTCTGCCCTGCTCTGGAGGACAAAGATGGAGTTGAGACATATGTTTCCTTGAGTAGATTAAAATGAAAGAGTTGATTCTGTAAGCTTGAACAAAGATGTAAATTTGTGTTGTTCTGCATGTCCTCTGTTTTGGATTGTGAGAACTAGTCACTATCGTTAAGTGTTACATGGCCATCATTGAAAAATCCGTGACTTTCATATTTTTATGGATGTGTCCACACCAAGGGTTCTTTCCCACTCCATTCTGGTGCTCAGGCCAGATTCTGCAGCTGCCTGAATGTTTAGCCTCAGCCTACACAGAATTTCTCTTCATATGTATTGGCCGGTTGCAGTGAGCAAACATCCATCACTGATGTGAAGGCATATTCTCACTCCGGGCTCGTCAACATTTGAGTGGACAGTAAACCTGGAGATATTCCCCAGGTGAAAAAAACCCTTAGATAGGCCTCACAAATATTTGTGTGTTTTAATCTTGTGTTTGACCATTTTTTCCCCCCTGTGACTGGGAATATTTCAGCATGGCTACATTGTGTTTGGACAGTATGATTGATTCACCTGATTAGTTAGCAACTTTAAACAGCTTATTAATCCCTTTACCCATGAAAATTTGGTTTCCTGATCTGAATTCTAAAACAGGAAGTATTGATCTTTATCTTTGAGATTATCCATAATTGTTGAATATATCTGTGGGAGGAGCAGACTTTGGAGACCATATTTGTAAGATGTTAGGGTTAGTAATGCCGTATCTTAGGCCCTAAAAGCCCCTTAAAATTGTCAAGGACTCCTTTTCACATACATTTTTCTGGATGAAAACACTTTATTTTAGGCATACTTAACAAAATCTGGAAATATAATAAAGAATCCTCTAGTTTC
This sequence comes from Ursus americanus, assembly GCF_024610735.1. NCBI lineage: Eukaryota > Metazoa > Chordata > Mammalia > Carnivora > Ursidae > Ursus > Ursus americanus. Next base: position 44,302,112 of record NC_142131.1, on the reverse strand, counting down.
TCCAAACTCCTATTCCAATAAGAAGCTTCTCCCAGAACCATCGTTTAGTGCACAGATCCTAAAACAAAATGTTTTTTTCTCTTTTCTTTGTTTTTCAGTTATCAAGCTGATGATTAGTATATCTTAGCTTGTAATATCATGGATGTTAGAGCTGTAGGAGACCTGAGATTTCTCTATCCATTCTATCAATTTATCAATGAAGAACATAACATGAAGCAAAAGATTAGACCAACTTCTATAAGATTCCAAGGTCTAGAACTGAACTTGGAGAATGACCATAATTAGAATTGGAGAGACTTAAGAGAGAAAGTTAAAGCTGTGAGAATGACTCAGCCTGGAAAGGGCTAGTAAGGACACTTCTAATAATGCTATATACGTGAAAAACTATTTCAGCTCTGCAAATGGATTTCAAAAATCATGGCAATGCCCAAATTGTATACAGCCTATAAAGTTTACATTGGCTCCTTCCTCAGGTTTTTGTCTTCCTTTCCATGCTTTGCATCACTCTTCATCAAACGTCACATGTTAGTCTCACCCCTTGATGTTCACCTGGAAAGGTACATGGCCCACAGAGCCTGGGACACAGCACCAGGCTGCTCATGATTGAGGAGGATCCAAAACCATGCCAAAATGGGGCCTGTCTGGGAAAGTAAATAGAGGGAGGATGCGATGCAGAGTGGGAGGAATGAGCTGAGGCATTAAACAGAAGGCTTAACTGGAAGGGCATATGGAGGAAGAAGCTACATAAAGAAGGGATAAGTCTCAATCTCTCTCTCTGCATGTCTTCTCTCTTCTTTTCCATCAGCCTGGTGACTTTACACTTCCGCTGCTTCCTTGTAGTTTCTGCTCCCTGAAAATATCAACTTACATATGACCTCACCTTGTTGTGTTCTCTCTGGCCCCCCTCTGTCACATGACATATCCTGTTGCCTCTTTTAGCTCCTCCCCCTATTAACAGCTCCTTCAACTCTGGGTTTCCTAGTGCCAAATTCTGAAGACTGGAATTTGATTGTTTAGATCATCTTTTCCCATCAAGGTCAAAGATCTAAATCCAGCCTGTGGATGGATTGTCATATTTTTAAGGACAACTCCTGATCCAACTGGCTGTGGGTCACATGGTACAAATGTGGTCATTTATGCCATAGAGGCTAGGGGGCATTTTCCTTCAGGAAGGGTTGTGGGTAACAGGCCTCATAAATCTAGTAGTGTCTCAGAGAGGTCGGCTCAAAGCCACATAGTTATGAATGGTAGGAGGGACTCTTGTTTTTACCCTAAGGCTTTTCTTTTCTACCTCAGTGCTTCTGCTGAAATAATGTTGGATAGGTTAAAATTCCTCACTTGATTTTTCCAGGAAATGAAAAAGAGCCTGTCCTGTATGTATAGATTTTTCAGATGTTGCTTACTCCACAAAATGAAATGTCAGGGCAAAAGAAACTCATATGTATTGTAGAGCATGAAAAATATGCTGGAGGAAAGAGTAACTGCTGATTTGGGTCTCCTGCTAAACTTGCTCCCCACCCCCCATATCATGAGGCAATGGAATTAGGATTCACAGAGGGAGACTTCTTTTTTTTTTTTTTTTTTTTTAAAGATTTTATTTATTTATTCGACAGGATAGAGATAGCCAGCGAGAGAGGGAACACAAGCAGGGGGAGTGGGAGAGGAAGAAGCAGGCTCACAGTGGAGGAGCCTGATGTGGGGCTCGATCCCGTAACGCCGGGATCACGCCCTGAGCCGAAGGCAGACGCTTAACTGCTGTGCCACCCAGGCGCCCCCACAGAGGGAGACTTCTAAGTAAGGCAGGAGAAGAAGAGGTGGAAGCTGTTTCTTTGGCATTCTGGATCTCTTGAGGGGTTGAGGCAGAACCCTGGGTTGCCTTGGTGCCGTCTCATAAGTCCATCTGCGGAGCGTCATGCTCTGAGAATGGCACAGGTGCAAGGAGAAGGTAATTGCCATTTTTTAAGACACACTTGTCATGCAGTTTGATAATGCTGCTGGCTGCTGTAAGTTTTATTGATGGAGAATTGGAAACATGGCTCAGTCTTAAGGATGTGTGTGTGCATGTGTATGTGTATGTTGGAGGCCTGGATATTTTTTAGACATTCTGACTATCAGAATTGTGACACAGAATGTCTAACATATTTCTGCCAGCCATATATTTAAAAAAAAAAAAGTTTTATTTTTTCATTGCTATACTTCCTAGATGCCTCAGGTTTGTGTAAAACAAATATTCTTAGGACAAATAATTATATTAATAATTGCTGTGATTTATTGAATGCTGCTCTAACTTGTTAAATGTGTACTACACTCCAGATCTTTGATACTTCACAAAAAAACCAGATGAATTGATATTTTCCCCAGTTCATAAATTAGGAAGCGGAGGATCAAAATGTTCAACAGTGGTTGACCTTGCAGATGAAGTTGGCAATTAAACTCCCCTGCCTATCATGTTTCTATAAAATTTCACTTATTTTACCATTCTGAACCTGAGAAATCTGGTGCTCAAGTTATCATTCTATTAAGAAGCCAACAATTGTAAAAAAGCTCATCCATAATTATAGACTGAGCTTCTTGTAATCCAGAGAGGCTAGAAATAAGAGAAGAGAGAGAAGAGGGTGGAGGAAGTGGGGAAAGGAGGCACAAAGGACAGGAGGAAAGGAAGGGAGAAAGGACTGACTTTGAACCTCAAAGATTAGCTGGTTCAATCCCCTTTTTTTCAAAGTAACTTGGAGAGATTTAATATCTCCCCAGATGACATGAGGGCAGAAACTCTAGGATTCTATTTGATCCCTATTCCAGGCTGTCACATATGACAGGAAATGACACAGATCCCTTCTTCTCTATCACCAGTCAACCTATTCTCTGATAGTAGAAGAAAGGACACTAAGTTCTTACCAGAACATCCTGAACACTCAGGCAAAGCAGGAGGAGGAGGAGGAAGGGGAGGAGAAGGACAAGGGGTTGGGGGGATGAGGAGGAGACGGAAAGGACAAGAGAGAGGGATGAGGAGGAGGAGGAAAAGGAGAGGTGAATGCTTTGGTTCTTTTCAAAGGGGCAGCTAAGGAAACTTCTAACGGGGCTATGGAGAGCAAATGGCTATATCCTGGGATATGGGCAGGGGAGCAGAAGACAGGGCAGACCCATTATGGTTTTAATTTGATTCTATTTTATGAGTAAGATGTTGAGGAGATTTTGTCTTTTCAGACTACAGGGCATTCTTGAGATATTCTTTTTTCCCTTTTCCAGGTGCTAAATATCTACCATTTTCCTTCTTCGAGATATGTATGAGGGTATCATCTCAGGGCATTTGTTCAGGCACTTGTTTTCAGGGTTATATTTGACCTCAAGCTGCTTCAGAGTCCTTGGCAATTTCTCAGTAATTATCTCATACTCCTCCATCAGGGGATGCTTGACATTTTTGGGATTTCCATGATGTGTGGCTTCTGACGTTTGTTTTTCCCAACATGGATGATAACCTTGACAGTGGTTTGCATTATGCACATTTCTGGCAATTGTGACTTGGGTTTATTTCCATCTAGACATTTGTTTCTCTTTTCTAGGCATAATGCTATGTTTTGGAGGCATTTTAAAGCAGAATATAATTTATTTCACTCCACTCTTTCTTTGATTGAAATATTGTCAACTTAGCAAAATAGCTGAAAGAACATTGGGCTGTAGTCAGAAGACTTGAATCCTAGTCCCAGATCTGCACTAACTAGTAGTTTGACTTCAAGAAGTCACTTTACCCGAATTACAGTCTTTCTCTGAGAAAGGTGGAGGTTGTAGATACCTCACTCAACATCTCCCCCAAGTGCTAAGATTCTGTAAGTCTATGAATCAGACCATCAAAGAAGAATACTTAAGTGTTCTCCTGCATGGGTTGTAAATGGTGGTAAAAGGTTGAAATCTGCTGTAAGAATATTTTTGTAAGATTATATTTGTGTTCTGTCTTAGGGCTATCAGTTTTACAGGAATATGATAGAGAGGAACTTTGGGATAAGCCTCAGCTCACTGGAGCCTGTCCCGGACTATCTGCAGCTATTTGTAATAATTTGAATTCAGAGTTCTTCGAAGGTTTTTTTATGAGTAAGAATATTTGATATAGAAATTATAGATAAGTGAGAAGTTATTTGTCTAAATGAGAATGTATCTGTGGAGAAAAAGGTGGAGGCTGGGGGGAAAGGAAAAGAGAAAAGAAAGCACTAGTTGATCTATGTAGTTGATTCAAGAGAAGGGCGTTAGCTGAAAAAGAAGTTCAGCATAAGATGGGTGCTTAGATGATACATGCTGAAAAGTTACCCTACTACAAGTTACTATGCTGTGCTGTAAGTTACAGCCATCTGTCAAGACAGGGTCTGAGAGAATAGAGCAGCTGGATGTGAATGGATGTATAGGAAGATACAATTCTCTTCCTAGGTGAAGGCCCAACAGGTGAGACTGCTATTTCAGGCTTATTAATAAATATACTGTACTATATCCAAACTTTGAACAAGACATTCAGGATGCAAAAGCTTCGGAGACCACTCCAATCTCATATATCATCCCAGTCATCTGCTGGTGTGTCCAGAAATTTCTCAGACCTGTTTAGTTATGCCTAGGAACGTATGGCTTCTTCATCAAAATCGAGGTAATAGACAGCCAGCCAAGAGGTTGCTCACTTTTCTCCAGGAAAATAGAGTTTGGAAGAGAGAGAGAGAAAAAAACAAACAAACAAACAAAAAAAACAAAAAAACAACCTTTCTAAAGATGACAAGGGCCTTTGAGTGTGTTTCTCAATTTGTCCCTAAATAACCTTGCCTACTAATGGAATCAAGTTAAGGAAACTTAATTAGGTTTTTGAAATTCAAAAGGAAGACAAGGAATGGAAGTTAACTGTGTCAGAGATCATTAGATCTTTAGGCAAACATTTGTACTCACTGGAAAGGAGAGATGATCTTTCATTTAGAAGGAAAGTAAAATTATGAAGGTCATTCAGTACAGAAGGCATTTGCATTAAACATTTAACAGATTCATCTGGAGGAGTATAGGGTGGGTGGAGATCCTTAGGGCATTCAATTTTATTTTATTTTTTTAAGATTTTTAATTTATTTATTTGAGAGAGAGAGAGAGAGAGAAAGAGCATGAGTGAGGTTTGAGGGTGAGGGGCAGAGGGAGAGGAAGAAGCAGACTCCCCATTGAGCAGGGAGCCTGACGCAGGGCTCGATCCCAGGACCCTGAGATCAGGACATGAGCCAAAGGCAGACACTTAACTGACTGAGCCACCCAGGCACCACATAAGTTTGTATATCTTATATAGAGATGGAACATAAGTCAACCATTTGGCTATTTTATTGATAGAATTGACTTAACAAATTTATAAGAAAACATACATTTGTTTAAAATTTAAAAAAAGGTTTAAAAATCACAGTAAACCTCCAAAACTCAATTCATCAAGTATCACTTGAACATTCTTCATTTACTTAACAGGAGAAGATAAGAACTATAAGGATAAGGAAAAAATTGAGTGTTTGAAATATTTAATTTGGAGGAGATCTTTATGATATTCTAGGTTGAACGGTAAAATTGTCAATGTAATATCTAAGAGAATTCAAAGTTATAAAATGAATTCTTTGAGGCCAGACACTATGCCAAGTATGCTATAGACATAATATCATTTAGAAGTAGGGCAATGTAGGAGTACCTGGGTGGCACAGTTGGTTAAGCGTCCAACTTTTGATTTTGGCTCAGGTCGTGATCTCAGGGTCGTGAGATCAAGCCCTACGTTGGGCTCCACACTCAGCGTGGAGTCTACTTGAAATTCTCTCTCCCGGTGCCCCATCCCCCAAAATAATTAAATAAAAATCTAAAAAAAAAAAGAGGTAAGGCAATCTACGTTGCGAGGTGGGATGGGTAGGAGAAACCTGCTTAAGACAGAAGTTTTGATTCGAGTCTTGAAGAAACCTCTAAGGTAGGGCTTAGTTGGGGCTTGAGGAGGAGTGCTCTTCTGGACTGGGGGGAAAGGAACAGTCAGTCAAGACCTACAGGACAGAGGGCCTCCAGCAGGGAGGCCAGAGGGAGGAGTGATGAAGTGAGGAACCAAGATAGGCAACATTTGTCAGGCTAATGGTTGCCAAGTCAATTTAATTTGGATTAATTTTGCAGTAAGAAGTACCATCTTCTTAATGACAGACACTTTGCTTACCTCCTTCTTTTGCTGCTTACCTGTTCAGCATGAAGAAGATGTGAGCACGCAGCATAATGAAACAGTGGCTATGTTGATCAAGGAAGAAAGACAGGTGACACTCCAAAAGCTCTACTCAGAAATCCATTGTCCTCTTTTTGGGCATCCTTACCTTCATGGTCAACACAAAGGCTGCTCTTCCTTATTTGCCTTTAAAGCATTGCTTAGTGCTCTGGCATTCCCCAGTCAGCTTGTTACACTTTGCAGTCATACATTTTGTTTTGTTCCATCTTATTCCTACCAGGCATTGAACACTTCATTCAGAATGTTTATGCAATTTTTTTTCTGGTTGTGTTTCTCCTTTCTGGAGCAAAGAGAAAGGAGGAGGGGAAATGACTAAAAGACATTTTCAAGAAGAAAGAGCGGTGGCTGAGAGGGAGAAAGAAACATCTTATATAACTGCTTATTGTGCTATGGAATAGAAACGTCTTCTGTAGCAACAGTTGTCCCAGTGCTGCGCAGCGGACCTGCTTTGGGGAGAGAGAGAGGCTACTTTGGAGAAAACAAACCTCAATGCATAATTGGAACATTTGTTCTTTCCAGATTGTTTTGTGAGAGCATGCTGCCAGAAACCATTTTTTCCCTTTAACTGCTTCTTTTGAAAGTCCATTCTGTTTTTTCTTTTTTTAAATTTCATTTGAAGGATGTTTATTATTCACTCATTTCTTATTTAGTTTTTGAATTATGATCCCCTATATCTAGATGACTAAGACCATTAGGTTTCATATTACCTAAGTATAGCCCATTTTTGCAGGTTTAATTCAGAGCATTCCACTGGAATTGAATCTCCAGATCACCTTTGTTTGGTTTGGAGAAATTGAAGGTGTTTCTTGCTAGTTTACCTGCCCCATCTTCCCCCACGAAGGTCAATCTAGCCTCTTCTGTACATATGGAATTACTCGTTAGTGATCAAGCTCATTTTCTAGTGCACATTGTGCATTTTTCTGTTTTAAAAAGGTAAAATACAAAATGTTATGAAGAAGAATTATGATACAATTAAAAAGTAGAGAAAGTGCAGAAGATTTTCATCCCGACATTCTCTGAGTCATTTGAAGAATTTTCAACTTGCTTTTAAGTCATTTGTTTCTTTAAACCTAGAGTTTTGGTTTCTGAATTTGAATTGTGTGTGACACAGTGTATGCTGATTCATAGTCCTTCAATAAAACAATTTAAAAAACTAAAAAAGAAAAAAAACCATTGAGGCATCATCTGAGACTGAAATATTCCAATCATCTACAAAATTGCCTTTTAAATAGAAGAGCCATTTTGAATTTATAGAAGCATCAAGTAACATTAAAATGTTAATATTTTATTTCTGTGCTCATTTCAGCTTATAGACAACATCCCATTTTCCAAAAATTACTACTTGGTTATAAAGCTAGACATATCAAATTTTAGGACGGAACCAGATTGTTTGGACAAATTCCGCCTCCTTGAAAATACATGGGTACCACAAATAATAATAATACAAGTCCTCAGCAATATAATGTGTAGCTACTTAGTAATAACCTGTAATGAAAATTCAAATAGCAGCGTAGACCATAAAAATAGATGTGATATAGTATTTTCTCCCCATTTCTGTTTCTCCTCTACCTATCATTGGTAGTTGAAATGCTTATATTAATTAAGGTAATTGTGAATGCTATTGACAGAAAGCCAAACTTAAATTGGTTTAAACACGTCATCTCACATAGAAAGTCTCATAGTCGGACAGGCATTATGGTTAGTTGATTTGTAGTTTAGCTGTGTGATCACGACCAAGCTATCACCATCCTTCTCTCTGCTTTTCTCATAGTCCACTTGGTTTTTGGCCTGCCTCTTATCATTTGTGTAAGATGGGTATCTTTTGAGTTGCTCACTTTTGGAACCCAGTCATTCTTTGTGAAGAAACCCAGGCAGCATGGAGAGGCCACATGTAGATGTTTCAACAGACAGCCTGGGTTAAGTTCTAGTTAACAGTCAGCATCGAGGTCAAGTTCTAGCTGACAGCCGTCGCTAGAGTGAATGAGACTTCAATTGACTCCAAGTCCCTGCTTTGGAGTCTTCCAATTGAGGCCTCAGATATCAAAGGGAAAAGACAAACTGTCCCCGCTGTACCTTGCTGAATTCCTGACCCACAGAAACCCTGAGAGATTATTAATGACTATCTTAAGCCACTAAGTGTGCAGTAATTTGTTATACAGAGTCTGGGTTTTAACAGGCTACATGGGACATGGAGAGCAAAGGGTAGACCTACCTAAGGTGAAAACTTACAAAATTACCCTTACATAAAGGTAGGGCTCCCTACTGGTATCACCAGAGATGGATGGTCTAGGTATATAACCTGTCTTATGGATGCTGTTGGTGAGGATTCTTGTCTATCACAGAGCTCTCTCAAAGTTGGAGAGAAAGACAGGGACCAGATGTTTGAAGTCCAAAGTGACGGCTAACTAAGACAACTTGCAGAGTGTATGTAGACAATAGGCAAAGCAAAAAGAAAATCAGAGATGTGGGTAGAGGGAAGCATGAAGATGCATCAATAGGGCAGGGCATCACACTGAAAGGAGAGAGTAAGGGAAGCATGCCACCAACTTGCCACTGTTTCATATGACTTGCTCTAACTTGTGCGGCCAGCAGGAGAGATGACAGTGCTATCCAACCTGAACAGAATGGAAACAATGTCTTTGTTAATGATGCTTTTTCCTTTAATCTCACCAGAGGTTACTGACTTATTCTCTTTGTTTTTTAATGGAAGTACAGCTGATTGGAATGGCATTGAAATCATCATATGATTTCACTCATTTATGTAACATAAGAAATAGATGGGTAGAAGGAAGGGAAGAATGAAGGGGGTTAAACAGAAGGGGGAATGAACCATGAGAGACTGTGGACTCTGGGAAACAAACTGAGGGCCTCAGAGGGGAGGGGGGTGGGGATTGGGATAGTCCAGTGATGGGTATTAAGAAGGGCACGTATTGCATGGTGCACTGGGTGTTATACGCAAATAATGAATCATGGAACATTGCATCAAAAACTGGGGATGTACTATATGGTGACTAACATAACATAATAAAAATTATTAAAAAAAAAGTACAGCTGAGACACAATGTTACATTGGTTTTAGGTGTGTAACATAGTGATTTGACCACTTCATCTGCTATCAATCATAGTTTCAGTTTGTCCCCAAAAGTCATATTTGGGCCTTAAGATATACCTTCTACATGGTTGGAAGAATAATCCAAAAATAATTAAATAACCGTTTACTAGTTTTTACTGAAATCCTTATACTTACCAATATAATTTAACTAACACGTTTCTTTTATATTGCAGTGTAGTTGACATACATGTTACATTAGTTTTAGATGTACAACACAGTAGCTCACCTTCTCTATACATTATGCTGTGTGCACCACAGTGTAGCTCCCATCTGCCACCGTACAACACTACCGCAGTGCCATTGACTATATCTCTGTGCTGTAGCTTTCATCCCCATGACCTTTTCATTCCCTAACCTGAAGCCTGTATCTGCACTCCCTTTTACCCATTTGTCCATCCCTCCACCCTCTCCCCTCTGGCAGCCATCTCTTTGTTCTCTGTATTTATGGGTCTGTTTTTGTTTTGTTTGTTCATTTGTTTGAATCTCTGCTTTTTTCCCTCCACCTTCCTAAAGCCTAAGTATAGTGTGGTGTAGCTTCGACTCACTTCTTCCATGAAGGCTTCTCAAATGAATTTTCTTTGAATTCTATAATTTTTGTCACACTATTTGGAACTTAATCATAAGCCATTTTATTTTTCAGTTTATGGTTACTTGGTTTATGTTTTTCTTGTTTTTCCATTTGGATGCCAAGTTGTTTTGGGGTCATAGATACCCATAGAATACCTAGCATAGTGTTGAACAATAACACTTTTTTTTTTTTAAAGATTTATTTATCTATTTTAGCCCACACAAGAGGGGGGGGGCAGAAGGAGAGGGAGAGAGACAATCCTTCAAGCAAACTCCCTGCTGAGTGGGGAGCCTGATGTGGGGCACTTTTCCCAGAACTCTGAGATCATGATCTGAGCCAAAAGCAAGAGCCAGCCGTTCAAATGACTGAGCCACCCAGGTGCCTTGAACAATAACACATTCTTATCAATTGCTGGATGGGTTTTATATATATATATATATATATATATATATATATATATATATATATATATATATATTTAAACATTTTATTTATTTATTTATTTTAGAGAGAGAGAGTGAGAGAGAATGCATGGGTGCTTGAGAACAGGGGAGGGGCAGAGGGAAAAGGAAAGAGAGACTCTCAATTAGACTCCACGCTGAGTGCAGAGCCCAAGGAGGGGCTTGATCCCAGGACTCTGAGATCATGACCTGAGCTGAAACCAAGAGTCAGATGCTTAACCAGCTGAGCCACCCAGGTACCCCTGGGCTATAGTTTTAATAAGAAGCAGCAAATATGATGGGAGGATTTATCTGTAGAAGGTGTAATTTCAGCTATGGGTTCTACCCTTGAATCAGGTGTTTACCACTCCTTTTAAGCTCATTTTTTTAAAATGGTGAAATAATAGCCATCTATCATACATGTGTATGCTTGTGGGTGTGTATGTGTATATAGTAATTTCTCATAGCTATTATGATGATCACTATTATTTGACCTCAGGCTGTGTCACTTTAAGCTTTGGATTAAAAAAAAATAGGACCCCACTCTTATTAAGCATAGTCAGATTTTAATGGAAGAATTTAGGATGGTTCAAGGAATTGACAAGGAATGTGGAGAGTCCAAGCTGGGCCTGAACCACAGAGGACAAAGCCAGGCCAAGGACTCGTGGTAGGATCCAGTGTGTTCTTTGGTGATAATCACATCACCACAGCTGAGTTCTCGCCATGGCACTGCTCCACTCCATTGCCCGTATTTGCCCCGCACTGCTAGACTCCCACCTCTGTGGAGGCCATGGAAGACTTAGGGCGTTGACCTACTGCATGTTTGCATCTCACCATTAATATTAAAAATCCTGGGAATATGTGATTGGGTGGGTGAAATCACTCTTTCAGAAAGTAGGGCAGATAATATTTTCCCCTCTTTTCTTCTGCAGTGGGAGGTGCCTCCTGTCTACCTTGGAATTCTCTCCAAATATGGAGAGTGCTTAGATTCTGGGAGAAAAAATGACAAGAGTGTTCTTCACAGGAAAGAAAAGGGGAAATTAAAGATGAAGTGAAATGGAAAGTGATACTTTTAATTCATAACTTATATTGGCCATGCTTATATTGCCCAGTGTTACTTGCATTATCTAATACATTGAAGAAAAGGTATAGTTCTGTGTGTTTGATCAGAAATAAGGTGTCCTTTTGTAAAAGTGCTGCTGATTTTGTTCTGTCACTCCTGGGCAAAAGCAATTTTGACTGTAATTGTCGTGCAGGGTCCACACAATCTACCTTTATGTAAACCAGTACCTGGATGAGGTCCTTTAACTCAGTACATTATAAGGCATCGAAAGCATTAGTTGACAATGAGTTAATTTATGTCTTGTATGAGAATATATAAACAAATGCACAGGCATGCATATACACACAGATTGCTCTAGAGACCGTAGGTATACACATATACCACAAATTATAAATGATTTATAATAGAGTCACTATATAAATCTCCAATTCTTCCTTATTAACAAATTCACCACCTGCTCTTAGCTGAGAGAGTTGCACTCATTCTGGTTCTTATTTCTCTTTTTCTGAAAAGATTCTGCTGGTCTTCCTTTGTGAATCCCATACTGTTTTTGACATTTGTCTTGGGAAGCTGCTTTGCTGTTTCAGGGCAGTATTGCTATATCCTGAAATCTCTGGGCTGCTCGGAAAGTCCCTTCCTAAGCAGTCTGTATTTTGCTCTGCAGATAGTGGCTGTTTATCACACCTGCGATCTCCGTCTGTCTGGTGGTGTTCAGTTGTCCAGGCACACCTGCCTGTGCTCCCATCCTTCACTCTTTAGTCAGCCCTCTCTGTATGGTGTGCCCTATGATCACGGAAGAGATTAAATTCTGATTAATTTGTTAGAAAGAACGACTCCTCAACTGTGATCTTATCTAAAGAGAATTTTGTGATTGTGCAGAAGTGACCTCCTCATATACTGAGTCTGTAAATCCAGAAGTGTCATGGAAAAATGCAGAGCGTTTTCCTTATTCTCCCTAAATGGAGAGATGATCTATGAATCAAATACAACAATAACACAAGCTTGGCTTTTCCCTAATCTGGGCCACCTCTTAGTAAAGACAAAGGCAGTGATATGGAGTAGATGTTGGCAAACTGTGACCTCCCCATTCTGCCGCCCCCCGCCCCAACCCACCACAACTAAATCAGCCCTGCTGTTTGTTTTTGTAAATACAGTTTAGTAGGAATGCAGCCACACTTGTGTGTTTATGTGTTGTCTGTGGGTGCTTTTGCACTACAGTGGGAGAGAAATAGGATTGCCAGATAAAATACAGGAAGCCCAGTAAAATTTGAAATTCAGATAAACAACAAATACGGCATAGGACATACTTACACTAAAAAATTATTTGTTGCTTATTTGAAGTTCAAATGTAACTGAGTGTTCTACATTTTTATTTGCACAGTCTGGCGGTCCTAGTCAGAGACTGTAGGGCCCACAAAACCTAAAATATTTACCACCTAAGCTTCTACAGGAGAAGTTTGCTAAATGTTGATATGGAGGTAAGATTTTTGAACTGGTAAGATTTTTGAACTGGACCTGAGTGTTAGGTCTTATTTTTGTTACGAATTTGCTGTCTAACCTTGGATTAGATATTAGTTTTCATCTCTACCAGTTAGTCTGATGATGTGTACTCACCTGCTTCCCCAGGTTGTTTGGGGATAGCGAGCGTATTGAGGGTGGGAACACACTTAGATGGGTGTGCAGATGGAATGGGGATGGAGTTTACACCAGGAGACAAGGTGTATTAAAATTACACTTATGGATCCTTAGTTTACAATTTTGCTTCCATTGATCTCTTTTGTTTCCAGCCTCTGTTTTTCCTCGGAGCAGGGCCAAGAGGCAACAGTTGCACAAAGTTTGGTGCTAGCTAAAAGGAAAGGTGACAGTCAGATACTATTCATGAAACCCAGCTAGCTAAGCAGGTGCAAAATGCAACCTGAAACCTATCTTTTTATTTCTTTCATGTATCTTTGTGCTAGATATTTACTCTGTGAATATTTTATTGTTTGAATTAGGAATGAATGTAACTCTTTTTTTTTCCTGTCTGGAAAAAATATCTGTCTTTAGGAATCATACATGAGAGTGATCAATCCTCTTTTTCATTTTGACAGCTCTAGCATTAGTGAAGAGCAGAGGCTGCATTTCAATGGTGTGATGACCCTAAGAATTCATTTCTGTATAGAAGCAGAATGAAACAATGTGAAGAACAGAAAAAGGGGAAGGAGGCTAATGCTAGTATTATGCCGCCTTGAGAGAATTATTCCCAGCTACCTAGCGTGCTGCTCTAAACCATTTGACTAGAAGCTCACCAAACTACTGCTCTGTGCTGCAGTAAAAAGTTGCAGTTACTTAGTTCTACTTAAAAAATCTGTGCTAACGAAAACTTTAGGTAGACTTGGGTACTATCTTCTGTGCTCCCATAGCACAGTAAATGTAGTTCTATTGTAGCCTAATAATTTCTTGGATGTGTTTTTCCAGTGGGGGGTGATTATTTTGGTGTCGTAAATTTATATTCATCTCCATATCCCCCAGCACTTATTGTACTAGTAGGCACTAGATAAATGGTGATCAAATGAACTAAAGCAATTTCAAACTGATAGAAACATATTTATGCTCTAAAATTCTTTACTGCTTCACTTCAGCCTCTATTTTCTGAAATAATTATTCAGTGACCTGATCATAGTTTGATGTGAGGTATTTAATTAGAACTAGAATTATAATCTGACTTGTATTCCTCATTACTCTTTTCCCTTTTCCCTGTGTTTGTCTCTCTGATTTACCAGCATGGATTCCAGTCTTGTCTCAGTGTGACTAACTCCTAAGTTGGGGACTCTAAACTCTAGACCTCCTTTCCACTTTCCAGTCCTGGATATTTCTGCTGGGATGTTCTGCTGATGCCCCACACGGCATATGCAAGGTGTGCTGGATTTGGAGGCAGAAGACCGATTCCTAATTCCGACTTTTCCACTAATTGGCTGGGGAGCTTTAGCAAATCATTTAGCTTCTCTGAGAAGCTAACAGGAGGCAGTGGCTGCGATGATGGTTCCCCATACGGAGCACAGTGTACCTCTGTAGAGTTCAGAAACATGACAGAAGCCATCATAGGTACTTAACATTGGCTATGTGTTCCTTATGTGAGGTTGTGAAAATGTAGAACTTAAAGGAAATTCATGAAAAATGCATCGTAATTCTCATAGGCAGTTCTCTGAAGCCATAAAAGGGAGGCTTGGTTTTGAAGGAAATCTGTTTGCATTTTGCCATCGCAGTTCCCCTGGTAATGAAGTAGAGCCTTGATATCAGGGGAATGCAATGGAAGCCCATACACTGAGCATGACTCATGTTACTGCTTGGCCAGTTTTGAAGAAAAGCCTGTGTCAACACTTTCCCTGATGGTCACTCTGCCTTGTGGAGCTGCTTCGTCTCCAACAGCTTGCTTCGGGACATACTGCTCCTCATTATGGCTTCCAGTAACCCAGTTGCTAAGGCCAGGAGATACTGGAATGTGAACACATAGCCCACTTGGCAAGAAGTACGTATCATCAGAGCAGGGGCCTGCGGCTGTGAGTCTTTAGGTCGAGATGGGTGGCCTGACTTGAATGGGACTTGGCATCACAGCATGCCAAGTTATTAACTTTCTGGAGCCATTACTTGGTAATAGGATATTGTGTTTTGATACCAAGCATGTCAAAATGTACCATTTGTTTTTATGTACAGTTTTTTCTAGGTCCCTTTCCTGATACTTTTTTTTTTTTAAAGAAATGAAATGGAAACCTTTTCACCCAGAGCTAACTTGAACATTTCTGAGTATGATCCTGTCCATGCCATGTCTAGCCTTTATTATCAAGCCAACCACCCCCACACAGTGAACCCATGACCTCATGGAGGCAGGTAGCACACACACTCTGGTGTTCATGGACAGTAGCTTTGTAATTCCACTGATGTGTTTCTTCCTGGTTACCAGTGTGATCCTAGCTCAGTCCCACTCCAAATTTTTTTTAATGTTTTTTTATTATATTATGTTAGTCACCATAAGTACATTCCTGGTTTTTGATGTAAAGTTCCATGATTCATTAGTTGCGTATAACACCCATGCACCATGCAATATGTGCCCTTCTTATTACCCATCACCAGCCTATCCCATTCCCCCACCCCCTCCCCTCTGAAGCCCTCAGTTTGTTTCTCAGAGTCCATAGTCTCTCATGCTTCATTCCCCCTTCTGATTACCCCCCCTTTCTTTATCCCTTTCTTCTCCTACCGATCTTCCTAGTTCTTATGTTCCATAGATGAGAGAAACCATATGATAATTGTCTTTCTCTGCTTGACTTATTTCACTTAGCATTATCTCCTCCAGTGCCGTCCATGTTGCAGCAAATGTTGAGAACTCATTCTTTCTGATAGCTGAGTAATATTCCATTGTATATATGGACCACAACTTCTTAATCCAGTCATCTGTTGAAGGGCATCTCGGCTCCTTCCACAATTTAGCTATTGTGGACAGAGCTGCTATGAACATTGGGGTGCATATGGCCCTTCTCTTCACTACATCTGTATCTTTGGGGTAAATACCCAGTAGTGCAATGGCTGGGTCATAGGGTAGCTCAATTTTTAACTTTTTAAGGGACCTCCACCTGTTTTCCAGAGTGGCTGTACCAACTTGCATTCCCACCAACAATGTAGGAGGGATCCCCTTTCTCCACATCCTCTCCAACAATTGTGGTTTCTTGCCTTGTCAATTTTTGCCATTCTAACTGGCCTAAGGTGGTATCTTAGTGTGGTTTTGATTTGCATTTCCCTGATGACTAATGATTTTGAACATTTTTTCATGTGTCTGTTAGCCATTTGTATGTCATCATTGGAAAAGTGTCTCTTCGTATCTTCTGCCCATTTTATGATTTGTTTATTTGTTTCTCACGTATTGAGTTTGAGTTCTTTGTAGATCTTGGATACCAGTCTTTTATCTGTAGCATCATTTGCAAATATATTCTCCCATTCCGTGGGCTTCCTCTTAGTTTTTTTGACTGTTTCCTTGGCTGTGCAGAAGCTTTTTATCTTGATGAAGTCCCACAAGTTCATTTTATCTTTTGTTTCTCTTGCCTTTGGAGATGTGTCATGAAAAAGGTTGCTTTGGCCGATGTCGTAGAGGTTGCTGCCTATGTTCTCCTCTAGGATTTTGATGGATTCCTGTCTCACATCGAGGTCTTTCATCCATTTGGAGTTTATCTTTGTGTATGGTGTGAGAGAGTGGTCAAGTTTCATTCTTTTGCATATAGCTGTCCAATTTTCCCAGCACCATTTATTGAAGAGACTGTCTTTATTCCACTGGATGTTTTTTCCTGCTTTGTCAAAGATTAGTTGCCCAAAGAGCTGAGGGTCCATTTCAAATTTTTAACGTGTGACTTGAACTTGAAAACATCTCTGACTTGAGGGTTGCTTTAGGTATGTGAATTTGAGGCATCTATGAGATTCACAAGTAGGGTGCCCTGTTGAAAATTGGAGGCATGTACTTGCAGCTCAGGGAAGAGTTCTGAGCTGGAAATATGAAATTGGGATTCACCAGTGCTACACAGCTATTGAGATGATTGAAGTAGAAGAGATCACGTAGGGCATGTGTAGAATGAGGATGGAGTCTGAGAAAACGGAGATGCATTTAAAGGGTGAGCCGAGCTGAGAAGACCAACAGTTATCCTGAGAAGAATCATTTGACTGCTTCCTATTAAGATAGGCTCTGCCTGAAAGCTGTTTTTCTGCTTGCCTTCTGACTGTAGGCATTGACTAGTTTTATTTACCTCCTTTCCTATTAATCACAGTTTTGAATTGATTTCTGTTGCATTTGTTACCAACTCCCTATTGACCTTTTCTTAGTCCAGAGATAGAGAATTCCTCCTTGTTGATCATTTCAATGGTTTGGCTAGATCCAGCTAGTATTTTTTGAGATTTTCCTTAGAAGATTTGCGCTTAGTAGCAGTTAGAGACAATTCACATTTCAAATATGAAGTTCAAATTTCATATAGATAGAGCTTCGGTTCTCAACTGGGTGGCTATTTTCCTCTCCATGGGATACTTTTCAAGACATTTAAAATTTTTCACCACTGTGTGTATATATGTGTGGGGATGGTACTCACATTTGGTGGGTAGAAATCAAGGATGCGCTAAACATCTTACAGAGCACAGGATAGCCCCCCACAACAAAGAATTATCTGGCCCAAAATGTCAATAGTGCTACTACTGAGAAACCCACATGTGAAGATATGATATTAAAAGATTTTTGAACAAAAAAGTTGTATCCCCAGATTTGTATTTAAAAAATTACTCTGCTACAAGAAAAGTAGATTGGTGGCAGAGTTAGAAGGGAGAAGAATGGAAACAGGGTAGGATACCATTGTAGTGTCCTAGGAAAGAGATACTGGTTTCTTGAGTTACTGTGGTGGAAGTGAAGATGGAGAGAAGCAGATGGTATCAAAATGTGTTTTGGCTAGAAATGTCAGGACTTGTCAGTGACTGAATGTGAGTGTTGAGGGAGAGGAATGAATCATGCTGGACTCTGAAATTTCTGTCTTCAGAATCTAGGGTAATGTGTATAGAATGAGATGGGGAAAATGGGCAAGAAATGAGTTTGGAGCCTGAGTTTAAGAGTTCTATTTGGGGGGCGCCTGGGTAGCGCAGTCGTTAAAGCGTCTGCCTTCGGCTCAGGGCGTGATCCCGGCGTACCGGGATCGAGTCCCACATCAGGCTCATCTGCTATGAGCCTGCTTCTTCCTCTCCCACTCCCCCTGCTGTGTTCCCTCTCTCTCTGGCTGTCTCTCTGTCACATAAATAAAAAAATAAAATCTTTAAAAAAAAAAAAAAATAAGAGTTCTATTTGAGGTCTATTAAGTTTGAGATGCCTTTGTGAATTTCAAATGAAGCAGGCAGTTGGATGTATATGAACTGGAAAGTCAGAATATTTAAAATGGTGGCACAAATCATATTTCTGCATCCTAAAAGAAGATATGTTTAAGAGGCAAATACTTTTATTGAAAGATAGTTTCTAGCTCAACCTGCCACTTACTTGTGCCGATCTGGACAATATGCTTCCTGTCTCTGATGATACCAGTTCCCCTATGTGTAAAAGAAATATATTAAACTAGATTAGTGGCTTTTCAGCCAATTTAGCCCCAGCAATTCCTTCTATTAATTTTCTCTCATTAACCTCATGTTTTGAGATTTTTTTTTAAATAAATTTACTTATTTTAAGTCAAGCAGAGAAAGACAATTATCATATGGTTTCTCTCATCTGTGGAACATAAGAACTAGGAAGATCGGTAGGAGAAGAAAGGGATAAAGAAAGGGGGGTTAATCAGAGGGGGGAGTGAAGCATGAGAGACTATGGACTCTGAGAAACAAACAGGGCTTCGGACGGGAGGGGGGCAGGGGAATGGGATAGGCTGGTGATGGGTAGTAAGGAAGGCATGTATTGCATAGTGCACTGGGTGTTATATGCAACTAATGAATCATGGAACTTTACATCAAAAACCAGGGATGTACTGTATGGTGACTAACATAATAAAAAATATTTTAAAAATATACTTATTTTAGAGAGAGGAAGAGCGAGAGAGAGAGAGTGTGGGGGGGGGCAGAGGGAGAGGGAGAGAGATTCTCCAGCAGACTCCCCACTAAGTGAGGAGCCCAGTGGGGAGCTTGGTCCCACAGCCCTGAGATCATGACTTGAGCCGAAATTAAGAATCAGCTGCTTAACTGACTGAGCCACCCAGGTGCCCCTTCAATTTTTAAAAAAATCATCCTAATATGTTGCATTCATTAAGAATCATACACTAATTCCATCTCTGTCATCAACATTTTTCCATTTTAATGTCTTGTCCACATTATAAAGCCTTGGTAATTACATCTTGTTGGGTAAGATGGTATATATTCTCAGAAATGTAGTTTAAATGCTACCATACCTCAGTATTGTTGACTGCTACTGATCATTAGCTTCTCTCTCTTACTGTCTTTTCTAATCCAGGGTCAGTTATATATTGGATGTGTTTAGTTTCGCTCCTGAGACCTCCTGGCTTATGACTATATTAATAAGTGTGAAGCAGCTATTACGTATAACTAATCAAAGCTTCTGATCAGTTATAGAAAACCAGGACTCTATTACTTTTCTACATAGTACTACACAGATTTGATAAAATTCTACACAAAAGCAAAGACGCTGACATTGTAGCTAGTCTGATATTCTCATTGTGAGGAAATATTTCCATTTTTTTAAATATTAAAAAATATTTAATAATTGTTTTTGCTATATATTCATTGGTCCCACATGGAAACCATTGCACTTGATTAATATCTAGTGCTTCCAGATTTATGATTCTTTGATTCATGTCACTTTATATTGTGTTCTAGTTCCTACTAATGAGACTTTTAAATATCAAGATCATGTAGCCATCTATTTGCTTTGCTACTAGATGTCAACTTTTAGCATTGCAACTCTTTAGCAGTGGGACTTTATTAATAATTTTGAGATGGGGGGCGCCTGGGTGGCACAGCGGTTAAGCGTCTGCCCTCGGCTCAGGGCGTGATCCCGGCGTTATGGGATCAAGCCCCACATCAGGCTCCTCTGCTGGGAGCCTGCTTCTTCCTCTCCCACTCCCCTGCCTGTGTTCCCTCTCTTGCTGGCTGTCTCTATCTCTGTCAAATAAATAAATAAAATCTTAAAAAATAATAATAATAATAATAATTTTGAGATGGTATCACTTTCTTCATAAGTCAAGGTTTTATTAAGTAAAATTATATCAATGTCTTATTAAAATAATTGTAGAATATTATATTCTGTAAATCAGATATGTATGCAGAGAGGTGGGCCAAGGTTTTTAGGACTATAATCTGAAAATAATCTTGCTTGAGGAAGAGGCAGGCACTGGTAAGGTGGTAGGAAATCACAGACCTTATTGTTGATGAGGAGGAAAAAGTCCAGGTAGGTGTAAAGCCGCAGCATGAATATACAGGAAATGATAATAGGCAAGCAGACAGCACAAAGAAATCCCAAAGCCAAGTGTCAAGAGCACTGAACAAGCAAGTCTTTGTCATTCCACGTGGGAAGTAGACATTCAGGGAATCTGACGTATAGTTAATAGGGCCTCAGTCCTAGAGCAACTAACCTCTGAACAGTTATCAGCATTGGAGTGTAGGAACAGAAAAGCTAGATAAGGAACAAATATCTGAATCATTATATCAGCTGATATCTCAGCCTTTGGAGAAAGCTCCACTTATTAGAATGTGGAATCAGGGTCAAAGCTAGAGGAGTGAGTGTGATGATGCCATCCCCATGTTGTAACAGCAAGTGGCAGAAATTCAGTCTGATGTAGTTCAAGAGAAATGGAGATTGTAGAGTCAGGGGTGGTTGGTGGTTCTAAATATCCACATGTGCTTTGGAGACATTGAACCTAATTCCCCTCTCCCTGAGAGTGGGATGAATTTAATGGCTCACTTCCAGTGAATAGAATACAGTGGCAGTACAGTGTGTGACTTTGGACTGTGACTTCTTATATGTTCTCATTCTCAGGTCACTCACTCTGGGATCACTCACTCTGGGGGCATCATGTCATGAGGACACTCAGACAGCCCTGTGGAAAGACACATTTGGCAATGAACCAGGGCCTTCTGCCAATGGCCATCTTTGGAGTAGATCCTTTAGTCCTAGACAAACCTGCAGGCTGACCCATCACTGAACTCAGCCACATGAGGTATCCTGAGCTAGACTCAAGCAGGTTCCTGACTCTGAGGAACTGTGGGAAATAACATATTGTTTTAGTTGCTACGCTTTGGGGTAATCTGTTGTGCAGCAATAGATAACTGTTGAAGGAGGACACAGTTCTAAGCATGGCTAGATCCTGGAACTCAAATACTGAAGTCAATGCACCGTGTTCTCTGTTTTTCACCTTAGCTTTCCAAATTTGTTGTTGTTGTGTGTGTGTTTGTTTGTTTGTCCTCAAAGTAGCTCTCTGCATGTGCCATAGGAGATCGCTTCAGGTAATCATAAGCTCATATCTTTGTGGCTTGTGATTTAGGAGAGATATTCTTTTTTTTTCTAGGGTTCGTATATTACAGCTTAAGAGATAGTTCTTGCCTGGCGCTGTTGAGTCATGTGTCCCCCGTGCATCCCCTGTCTCAGGAGATACAGAATCATTGCATGAGTCAACTCTTAGACTTACTCTTGTGGCCACACATGGAGTCTCATTATTAATGTCTTTCTCCCAACTCCAGGGGTTGAGGGAGAGGTAATGCTCTCATAACCAGGCTGCTATTGTCAGAGGAAAGGGATTAGCAGTGTGGATGAGGAGAAAACAAGAGATATTTAGCACAGTGGAACCAAAATGGGTGGGAGGATATACAAAGAAGATTCTGGTTTTTTTTTTTCATTTACAACTACCCTTTCAGAGCAATCTTGATAATGTTAAATAACTAACAAATATTGACTTCAAATACAGTAGCACCACTGCTACCATCTCGCAATCTTGCATATTCCAGATGAGCTCAAGAACCAAGAAGTAGATAGACACAACAATAGACTGTTTTGTTTTGTTTCGTTTTATTTTATAGAGAAAGCACGTGTGTGCAAGTCGGAGGGGGAACGGGGAGGGCAGAAGGAGAGGGAGAGAGAGAATCTTAAGTAGGCTCCACACCTAGCACGGAGCCCGATGCGGCTCTCCATCTCATGACCCTGAGATCATGACCTGAGCTGAAATCAAGAGTCGGATGCTTAAGTGACTGAGCCACCCAGGTGCCCCATAGAATGGGCTTTATCAAAAGATATGCCCTCTGGTTCTGTTTCTGAGCGCCATTTTTTTTTAACCCACAATTCTTAGAAACTGAATGTGAAACACGGGATAAGGCACTCTGGGAGCTCACCATATCCACAGCCCACTCCAGAGAAGCAGCTGCCAGTGTCTCCTTATGCATATCTAATAATGAAAACAGTGGGTAAAATCTGTTGAGCGCTTTACTGTATGCTCCAGGCCCTCCTCTAAGTGCTAGTATCAGTCAGAGTTCAACTAGATGATCAGAACCAGTAGAAGATTGCATGTGTACATTCTTCCCCAAGCTCACTTAGTATTGGAGTGGGAAACATGTGACTCACTTCACTTTAAGAGTTTTAGAGAGAGGTTCTAAAGGAATATTCAGCTGGTCAGTCTGGCAGGGGCATCCAGCATCTTTGTAGTCCAAGGTGGCCTCCTCCAGCTAGCAGGAGGGGGCTCAAGTCTTCACAAGGGGATGCATAACACAGGTGGTATTTATCACTAACCGGTCACAACTCGACGTACCCATTGCTACTTCGGTTGGTCCATCAGAGGCATCACCTGGGAGTTTGTGGAGCATGTAGACAGTCAGACGCCACCCACACCACAATCCAAATCTGTAATTTAATAAGAGCCTTAACTGATTTGTGTGCACATTAAAATTCAACAGACTACATTATTCAGGCATAACAGACTGCATCTGAACATGTTCCAAATCCTTTTCCCTGGTGATGACAGTCCTAAGGGGCCCATAGTTTCATCCCACCCACTCTGTGAGCCTCCTCTTTGCCTCCCCCATGGAGAATATGATAACTGGGTCAGAAGAACTGGCCCATGAATCCTGGACA
The DNA here is from genome assembly GCF_024610735.1 of Ursus americanus. NCBI lineage: Eukaryota > Metazoa > Chordata > Mammalia > Carnivora > Ursidae > Ursus > Ursus americanus. The sequence goes on along the minus strand of NC_142131.1, from coordinate 44,279,080 downwards.
ATATTCTAGCTCCCCATGGGAGCTGGCATTGGGAATGCTGAGCCTTCTTAAATTTTTCGCGTGTTTTGATATCATCCTCCATTAACGGAGGAACATGAGTGTATGACTGTCCTTGCAACCTAATGGATTGTGACAAATAGCCTGGGTAATTTAATTTGCAAAGCCACAGGGATTATAACTATAGTAAATTAAACAGGGGAAGATGGGCTTTTAGAAGTAGGTACACCGAGAGCAACAGGAAGCTGTTGACCACAGATAAACCACTCCAGAATACAATACCTGTGCCTTTTTTAATGGGTGAAAATAGCCCACAGGCCTCCCTGAAAAGGAACTCTGGCTCTTTCTGTTTTGGAGAATGTACAATACATAATGGTGATAAGGATGGCTGAGTCATAAGAGAAAGGTTTAGCTGCCTACAGCATACTGATTGAGAAGGTAGAGAAATTGAAAATACATGTTTAAAAGATTTTCAATAAATATGATGACAATAATACATAATTTGGGGCTTACATAAAATGTTGGCTCTCTGAAAAACAGATTTTCCAGCATGACTCATTCTCCAGCCTCTAGAGTACAAGGTGTGCTGAGATGCTGAGCGCTCCTTCCCACCCTCGGGGTGCGTGTCTCCCGCGGCGCTGGGGGAAGCAGCCACAGGTGCTAGTCAGTCCTTTCCTTATCACCGTGACTTATTTTTCCCAGCTGGATTCATCAAATTTACTCTCTCAAGAACCTGAAATTGGGACACATAACCTTTTGCGGGTCCTTGTTAGGGACATGAGTTGAGAAGCCATATGAAGATGGGTCTGGGTCCGCTAAGGTTTGCCAAAGCACAGAAAGTTGGCTGTAGAGTAAGTGTGGGGTAAAAAGCACTCAGGAACTTCCTCAGTTCCTGTCACTTGTTCTAATCCTTCTTGATGTCCTAATATATTACCTGCTTTGGGGACCATGAAATACCTTGTCCTTCCCAAAATTACACTATTTTTGGCTAAGCTAATTTGAGTACTGTCTGCTCCTTGAAAACAGTGTTCCTTGTTGAGAATAAGAGGCTGTTCTATATTAAAATCTATGATGATCCTTCATATTTTACCAGCAATAGGTCATGGTAGCTATGGGACAAAATGGGGTACAGAGGACATAGTGTAGAGGAGGAACTTGTCATAGTCATTTGGGCCAGCCAGGCAGCAGAAGGAACAGTGATTCGATGGCCGATCACAGATACTAGGCTGGAGTCCCAGGCAGAGGTCAGTGACTGAAGGCATATGATGGGTAGGGGACCTAGGAATGTGCCTGGCCTCGGGGTTCAAGCTGGGCATAGGGAATAGGGTGAGGGTGATTTGGAAACAGCAGCTGAGATTGGGGCACAGGTGTGGGAAGGTTGGCGGTCCAGCGGTGAAAGGGATAGCTCTGCCTGATCACAGCAGCTACTTTAGTGTAGGTGAAGGGTACTGTGGCCCTGGAGATCATAGCAAAGGCCTGCTCCCTCCTAGGCCCACCAGAGACATCAGAGGTCACAACATCCATGTCCTCTGGCTCTACAGTTGAATAATTCTCTTTGGAGGGAAGGCTCTTTCTTTCCAGGCTGCTTTTATAGTAAATATCCATTAATGTGGTTAGTTAGGGTCTATTCTGTAAATCTGATTCTCTCTTCCTGGAAAAAACCCAGTATATTGTTTCTATTGTTCTTTTCCAAGGTTAACCTAATCTTGCTTGTGGCTTGTTCACACCCATTCGATACTTGGTCCAATTGGTATCTCTTAAGTCCACGTTAAAGCTGACCAGCATTTTTTTCTTTATTAATGTTGGAGATTATCTCAGACAAAGCTGTGGATAACTATTGAAAATCCATTTAAATTAACTCTAAGTAGCCTCTGTAAATTCCCAAGTATTTTTGTTTTTGTTTTGTTTTTTTCCCTGATGTCTGTGACTCCATAGTGAAGAGAAAGTAAATGTCCTGGGGGCTATGTATATGCATGTATGTATGTGTTGGTACAGATTTCAGAGAACTCAAGAGAGTGTGTTTTTCAAAATTTCTCAGAAATTTCAAATTTTTGAAATTCATGCAGTTAAACAGTGGGAATGCTCAATGTTGTGGCATTTATTAAGATGGGACTAATTTTAGCTATTCAGATAGATACATTAGACTTTATCTCCACAGTCAACTTTTGACTTGCTATTTATTACTCTAATTTTAATATAACAAATTAAGTTTTGACAGACAATTTTAGATTATGTCTTCCTTTTCAGAAGCATATAATTTTTGAAATTCTCTGACAAATGATCATGTGTGTTATGCATTAACATCAATTATTTATGTAAAAAAGGAAACAGGTTCCCATCTACTTTATTCAAATGGCCTGTCATTTCTTAGAATTTATTGTAAAACATTCATTTATTTGACAAACATGTATTAAGTATGTACTGTAATGGCACCATGCACAGGGACAGTGCTGAACTCTTTTGGAAGTATATCATCGTAATTAAGAGCAAGGGCTTTAGAGGCTGTCATAGGATGGGTTCCCCCAGAAGCAGATCCTGGGACAAGTGCTTGTAGTCTATTGGTTCATGAAGGAAGTGCTTTCCTGGGAGACAAATAAAGGAGATGGGCAGCAGACCAATAAGAGGAGGAAATGAAGCAACGGTATGATCTCAGGCAAAGTCCACACAGGTAGGCTTCACCCTGAAACCCTCCACCCCACAACAGTCAGTAAAAAGGCATCTCAAAGGAGCTGGGCAAAGCATCAGTATTATTTGTTAAAGAGTCACAGTTTAAATATGAATGGAAAGCCAAAAATTAACAGATAGTAGAGAAAAATCTCTAGGATAAATATCAAAGAAGAAAGCAAGCCAAAGAAATGAGAAAGGAAGTAAACATAGAGTCTAATCTTTTAATTAATGTCTTCCAAGGTAAGAGAAGATATTATATCCATGAACAATAGGCTATCACAAGGGATACGTAGGAATAAAAGAACAGTTTTAATTAAAAATATGATGGCTCAAATATTTCAGTAGAAGGGTTAGAAGGTAAAGTTGAGGATATTTCCCAGAAAGTAGAACAAAATATAGAGAAACAGTAAGAAAATTAAAAGGTCAATTCTGATTGTGTATCATCTGATGAGTTAGAATTCAAAAAAAGAGAAGAGGAAATAAAGGAAAATTTTCAAAGAAATAGGATAATTTAGAAGCAGATAAACAAAAGCCTTCAGATTTTAAAGGTCTTGTGGTGTGCTCTGACCAATGAATGAAAAATGATTTACAAGAAATTATGCTCTTGTAAAATGTCAGAAAATTAGAAATAAAGAGAATATTTTTTGATAAATTAGAAAGGGGAAAAGATTACACATAAAGGTTAGTGAATACAAATGGCATTGACTTCTCAACAACAACACTGACTGCAAAATGCCAATGGAACAATGCTTTCAAAACATTTTGCCATAGCAGGACGTGTGCATCATTGTTACAGTCATTGCACGGGTCACCGTCTGCTACCACCAAAAGTGATTTGGCTATGACATACCTGAAAATTATTTCTCACATCTTCATGGCACCCAGTCCTCACACAGAATAGCTTTTGAAATAGGAGCCCCTCTGCCTGTAGGCTCTTCTTCTCAATCTTCATTAGAGTTGAGAGGTGTTGACTTACCCCAACTATCCACTGTTCCTGTCACAGGTATTTAAAGACAGACCCTTCAGGAAGGGTGGGGCTGCAGGAGGCAAGGGGCAGTATGCAGCTTCCAGAGCTTAGGGGGAAAATGCTGGAGGAATAGCTCTGTGGTAAGAAAAGGGGGAGAGTGGCCGTGACAGGACTTGAGGGCACGAGGAGCCGGTTTGGGGATGAAGAGAGAGCTGAAAGTCTCCTTCCCTTCTTTCCTCTGCTTCCAGCTTCCATGATCTGCCCCCCTTCCCTTTCTAGCTTCTGCTCTATCCTGGGATAGATGAGGCAGATTCAGGGGCCCCATGTGGTAGCAGAGAACAGGTGTGCCCTCCTTTCTTTTTCCCTCACCTCACTTGGCAGCAATGAAGGAAACAGTAAGTAGAAAGTAAGAGTTGAGTCTGGAGTTAGGGTCTGGAGAAGAAAGAGGGATAAGTGGAGGCATAACCCCCTACTATCACTTCAATAAGATAGACCTTTTCATCAAGCAGTGCTTGACGAAGGGGATGAAGAGCCGATGCTAACGGGGCTAGAGACGTGGAAGAACAGCTGAATCTGTGCATGGTACCCAGGAGGACGATCTCCCAGCAGCCTGGCAACCACGAGGAGGTGGTGAAGGAAAGACTATTTCTGGTTCCAGCTGCTGTACTGCAACTTGCATTCTTATATAAGTAAGGTACATAAAGAAGGTGCAGAGATTTAGAATTTTTCTTCATGGCCTTCCTTCCCCTCTTTCTTTAACCACTGATGATATGGGCACTTTCTAAGTTTCTTAACATACAGCATCATGTGAAATCTCAGCCTAGTTGTAGGTTTTCCTCTTTTTAAAGTAGCCACAGAAATACAGTGCACAAACCAAGTATGAAGTCATCGGCAGATCCCAAACACCTATAGTTTAAGAATTAGAGTTTCTTTTTCTTTAGCCACGTGCAGTCATAAACCATTGAACTATTACACATGGTTCTATTCACACAGTATTCCTTATTTCCTTACGTGGCCTTTGGCTCCCAACTCTGGTTTTATGGTGTGGATGACTTGGGGTGATGCATATTTAGCTGGGAGGCACAGGCAATCTAGGATTTGGTATCTGGTTTCAGGGTGGTGAGATGTTTGCTGCTTCTCTGGTTCCCACCCAGCTCCTGTGAGAGTCCAGAGCAGTTCCAGGGCCATATGGGGGCAGAGGGGGCATATGCTAGCTTCCTGTACTGGACCAGGGAAGAGTTTCAAAGTGTTTGTGGATGTTGCATGACAGTGATTAGAATTAGAATCCTACTCCTATGCTTTTCTCTGTGGTTGAATTCAATGGCAAATGTGGAATTAAAGAGAGAACAAGAGGAGAGAGGAGGAGAGATTAGGGGGAATATGGACTCAAGTGTGTACCGTTTGTGGTATTGATTGGATCTTGTCTGGAAAAGCCGTGTTAAGTTTTCAAGGCTTTTTTTTTTAATAGAAAAAATGAGAGAGAATGAATTAAATAGAATGGAAATAGCAATATATTAGAAGTTAGGAAACTTCCATGCTCATCCTGACTTCGATACTAACCAGTTTTTTTCACTTTGGGCAAGTCCCTTTTGATCTTGGTTTTACTGTTTTTAATCTAACCAGTTGGATTTGATGAACTCTGGAGTTCTTCCTTTTTCTTCCATACTTGTTTGGATAAAGACTGTGGGACAACAGAAATACTGAAGCAATTAAGAATGGAAGGGTAAGAAAGAAGACATACAGATGGCCAACGGACACATGAAAAGATGCTCAACATCACGGATCATCAAGGAAATAGAAATCAAAACCACAGTGAGATATCTCCTCATACCTGTCAGCATAGCTAAAATAAAAAACACAAACAACAAGTATTGGCAAGAATGTGGAGAAAAAGGAACCCTTGTGCACTCTTGGTGGGAATGCAAATTGGTGTAGCTGCTCTGGAAAACAGCATGGAGGTTCCTTAAAAACCTAAAAATAGAACTACCTTATGATCCAGCAATTACACTACTAGGTATTTACCCAAAGAATACACAAACATGAATTCAAAGGGATACATGCACCCCCATGTTTATAGCAGCTTTATCTACAATAGCCAAATTAGGGAAACAGCCCAAGTATACATCAACTGATGAATGGATAAAGAAGATGTGGTATGTATGTGTGTGTACACACACACACACACACACACACACACACACACTCACATATATATGCACATACATATACACACAATGGAATATTACTCAGCCACAAAAAAGAATGAAATCTTGACATTTGCAATGACATGGATGGAGCTAGAGAGTATTATGCTAAGCAAAATAAGTCAGTAAAGACAAATACCATATGATTTCACTCGTGTGGAATTTAGGAAACAAATGAGCAAAGGAGAAAAAAAAAGAGAGAGGGAGGCAAACCAAGGAACAGACTCTTAACTCTAGAGAACAAACTGATAGTCACCAGAGCGGAGGTGGGGGGGGGGGGGAATGGGTGAAACAGGTGATGGGGATTAAGGAGGGCACTTGTGTTGATGAGCACCAGGTGTTGTATGGAAGTGTTGAATCACTATATTGTACACCCGAAACTACTATTACACTGTATGCTAGCTAACTGGAATTTAAATAAAAACTTAAAAAAAGAATGAAAGGGTAAGAAAAGCAAGGGATTAAGAAGGTGAAGCACATGTCACAGAAGGGGAAGGATCCAGGGGAAGGAGGAGATGAAAAAATTTAGTTTTCTGTGTTTATAGGAAAGCCATATAAGATTGAGTGGATGTTCATAGAAACGTTTTGAGGAGTAGAAGAATAATTGTAGATATAAATGAAAGGGTATTAAAAAGAAACTCTTCTGTGTGACAGACCCTACAGGCCCTAGTTGTCTGAGGAGAAAGCAGCAGAGGGCAGGTGCTTTATTCTCTGGCGCTGAGGTTAGATCACCTCTGTGGGATTTTCAAAGGAGATGGTTGAGAACAATATGCATTTTGAGAGGAAGAAAGGTTGATATTTAAAAGAGAAAGACTGTCTTTGGTGAGTCATCTGTGTGCTGGGATTCTACCGCCTACTCCCACACCAGAAGAGTATTGTGCGCTTCCCTCTCCCTTCAGCCTAGCAGGAAGGCCAATAGGAGAACAGTCAGAAAGCTGGATATGTGTCCCTGGATTTGGGGGTAATGCTGGACTGCTGCCTGAGGCACTGTGGAAAATAGACTCGATAGGAAAGACAGGCTGCAGCCACACATAAAGGCAGGGCAAGAGCAGAGCCTGCACGTTCATCGTATGACAACAGCACATGAACTTCCCATGGGCCAAACAGGTGCCACGAAAGGGATTTGGGTTGGCGCCTTCCGAACAGACTCAGCAAAAGTGGCGGGATTCCGGAAGTATGAGGGTGTGAGGTTCATTGCAGAGGAAGGAGCTTATGTGAGGGAGGTGGTAACAGGTCAGCTATAGGAGATACATTAAGGGCCTCTGAAATATCCACATGTGCCCCTAAGAAAAATAGTTAGCTTTGGTTACCCACCAAATAACCAAGAGCATAACACTGAACAAGGCGAGTAGGTCTTTTTTTGTGTTTGTATCCTTTCCCCCCCCCCTCCTTACAATCCTGGGCATTTGGGTGTGGAGTAGGGAGAAACTGACAGAAGAATTGTGTTTATTCTCCTTCCTTTCTCCTGGCAGGTTTTCAGACTCAGGCGCAAGCTAGGGGAGTACTGTTTGCTGCCCTATTTTAAAATACAATTCCAGGTTATTATGAGAGGGCTAAGTAGGAGACAGAGCAGGACTATCTCCCACATTTTCTTCTGCAAGTCACGAACCGAGCATGCACAGGCAATAAACCTAGTTTTACAAGCTTGTCAGTGTACTAAACTGCATAAAACAGTGATCTATTAGTACTAAATCTTAAATTAGCTACTGGATTTTTAGAACTCAGGGACAAGAGCCAAACAAAGAAGTTTCTTCTAAATCTATAGCAGCTTCAGGCAGCTGAGAGCTACCAGCCGAAGGTCTTACGAACAGATATTCTGGGATTCCTATTTATAGAAGCCATCTTGTCACGTGGGCAAGCCACATTTTTCTGGCATTGTTTCTTACCGTATCATGGAGCTTTACTTTTGGGATGTCCAATTCCTTTCAATAAGCTTGAGTGGGTTTTTAGCCAGACCAGCATCGAATCCTGGAATGTAAAGTTTGAAGGAGTATCAGGGCTCTAACTTCCTCATTTTAAAGAAGGGGACACTGAGGCCTCAAGAGATTAAAACATTTGTTAGTTACAGAGTTAGGAATACACCCAGGCTTCTTGACTCCAAGTCTCATGCCTTTAACATAAATTTAAACTCAGGATTTTGTCTTGTTTTGTTTGGGGTGGATGAGGTTTGGATATGAGAGGAGCTGAGAGTGGGTTTTATTTTTTATCCATGCAATTTAATAAATTGAAAGTTTTATAGGTATAAGTTTCCTGTATTATTTAAATAGACCAGAGGACAAAAAAGAGACTTATATTCTCTCAGCACTCACCACTCATATAGTAAAAGTAATTTAGAGTGGCATGATCTGAGTAACTTGAAGGAGAGACTCAATCCTGCCCATCAGGTGCGGTTGGAATACATGTAAGTTTATCAGTTGACTGTCAGTTCTGCCACGTAGGAGGTGTGCAACTCTGCAGAAGTCACTCAGGTTTCCCGTAACTGTTTACACTGTTGGTTAAAAAAAAAAAAAAAAAAAAAAAGATAAGCCAGATTTGCTCATATGTTAACGATCTTTTAAACTGTAAAACATTTTTTAAAAATTTAAATTCAATTAGCCAACATATAGTACATCATTAGTTTTTGGTGTAGCGTTCAATGATTCATTAGTTGTGTATAACACCCAGTGCTCATCACAATAATCAAATAAATAAATAAATAAATAATAAAACGTTTATAAATGAAAACAAAGTATTACAGTTGTTTCATGGTTGGCCGGTGGTAATCCTAGAGAGCCTTCCTCTTCCATAGATACCTGTTACCAGGGTCACTACATGGACAGCATTCACAGGCTGGTCTATAGAGTTGTGTCCTAAGGGTACAACTGGCTTAGATCCCAGTACGAATGGTGTGTCAGGGGATTTGAGCTTTGCCGGGAGTCTGTTAACTGTATGTGTTTATCTCCAGCCAGACTCGGTGTGCACACTGTGTAGCCATAGGCATGCTCTGCAGAATGTCTTCCTGCTTAACATGGCTGAGGTGGAATGCCTCTCGATTTTTAAAACTTCAGAGAATATATTTAAATCAGTATTTTTGACCCATATTTAAAAATTACATTTATTTTCCTAAAATACAACAAAATACTTTTTACAAACTGGCGTGTAGAAATTTCCTGATTTATATTTTAAACTCAACTGATGGGAAGTCAAAATCACATGAGGACAGTTTGAAAATGTACCAAATGTCAACAAAAGAGAGCTTGAAGGTATTAAGAGAGACATTTGGGTGTTGATGGTCCTAAAAGAGACCTCTAAGTGTCAGACATTGTGTGAGCCAATGACCTTGAGGTCCCTTTGTGTGCTCTGCTGGTCCTGAGCATGTTACCATGGTGATTGACATTGTTTGTCTGCTGGAACAACTTCTGCACTTAACAATTCCTCTGTATGAGTTTTTTCAAGAGTTCTTTGACAACGTTTTAATCCATCTTTTTTTTTTTTTAAGATTTTTATTTATTTATTTGAGAGGGAGAGAGAGAACATGCAAGCACAAGCAGGGCAGGGGGCAGAGGGAGAGGGAGAAGCAGACTCCCTGCTGAGCAGGAAGCCCAGTGGGGGACTCGATCCCAGGACCCTGAGATCATGACCTGAGCCGAAGGCAGACGCTTAACCGACTGAACCACCCAGGTGCCCCTTTAATCCATCTTTTCAAAACCAGCCTACTTTGTAAGAGCAACAGTTTTCACTTTGGCTTCAGCCCTCTCTTCAAAGTCTGACATAGGCCACAAATTACAGGGTTCTTTTCTTACATGCATTCTTCATCTCTTGTGGATAAACTTTCTGCTATTATTTGTTGCTGAACTCTAGAATTTGATTTGATTCCACTGGGAGTAGTGCAGTGCCCAGCAAACAGCATATGCCTGAGCCTCCCTTGCAGCTAGAAGGTAGCCATGTGTCAGAATTCTAGCCAATGAGATACAAATGAAAGTTGTTGGGGAAGCTCCTCAAAAGAGAAGCATATGCCTATTTACTCTAGCTCTTCCTTCTCCTTTTTGTCTGAAACATGGACATGATGGCTGGAGCTTCAGCAGCCATTTTAGATCCTAAGAATATGAGGGTTACATCTCAAGGATGGTGAATTAGAAATTAAAAAGAGCCTGGGTATCTGATGATATCTGGGGGCACCATACTGGATCTGGATCAGCTTCCTTTGTATTTCTTTTATGTGGGAGAACAATAAATCCCAAATGGGCTCAGTAATATTTGGGGGGGGGGGGGTTGGAACACAGTTTCTAAGTGATAAGTGTATCTTGCCTATTTTTGTCTACCTTTTTCTCAGATAATTCCCACCATCCTAATTTGGAATGGCCTTACTCCAGCCAAGCCAAGTTCTCCATTTCTTTCAGGACATTTCTCAGAACCACCTCCTTTGAGAGACCTGTTACTCCTCTTCTTCCTCTCTTATCACCCCTATAATTAAAAATGATTAATTTTTTTGATGTAGGAGTCTATCTCTCTTACATATAATATTCTTTTCTATATAGTCACTTTTGTGTGTTTCATATCCCTCAAGATAGAAAGTCACTGGGAACAGATTCTGTTCTAGTTCATCTTGCTATCTTACTCTGCAGCAGTTGGGACTAGCAAAGTGGTGAGTCTCAAAAAAACTCTGAGTACTGATTAAATGCATTTGGTCAAATCTAGAGAAACATGGGGTCGGGGGTGATAATTGAATAGTTCTTGATCTTATGTGTTCACGTGAGTCAGCCTTGGGTTGTAGAGCAGGTGATGGTCCTCCTGCTTCAGTCTACAATTGGCTTCAGTGTTCCCCATTTCCCACAGAAGCAGTGAGGACTTCTGCTCTTTCAGGAGTTCAAACCCCAGTCTGTCCCTGGGCTTCTCCCAGGGCTTTTAGGACCTTCTTCTTCTTCCTCTTTTCTCTTCCCCCATCCCATCCCTCTTCTTCTTTTTCTTCTCCTTCTTAAGTTGATGCAGTTCTTTTTAAAATAAAACTAGAAAACATGAGTTTCAAACTGCTCTGAAAAAGTAGTTATAAACCTAACCTTTCCTAGGCCATTTCTTTGCCTGGAAATAACTTCCTGCATGTGAAATCACCATCTTGTACTTGTCACTCAACATGGGTCCTCAAATTCTTTCTTTTCCAGGAAGTCTTCCATAGCCTGACAGCATGAGGGACGGTTTACTTAGCATATGTTCATTCAGTTAATATGTGCTGAAGTCTGCTGTGTGCTCAGTACTCTAAGATGCTTCTGGAGTGAGAGTGTGTGTAGCAGGTCAAGTATAAAATGAAGTCTGACTTTGACGGAAAGGTATATACAATCTAGGTAGGGAATTCCCATCCACAGAATTGAGTAAGGCTATACATCCTATCATAAAGAACTTTAAGATAAAGTTCATCCTCTCTCGAGCTGCCATATCATGCCTACTCCTTACTCCTCATTCAGAAGGATAGCAGTGAACTCATGAAGTGCCTATTGAATGCCTCCTTACTGCTCAGTTCATTTTCCACAATTAGCTCTTCTTTTGCTCATAATATATGTTCTGTATTATTAAATTCATGCGTTTGTAATTGGATTATTGTTTCAAATATTAATACTTCAAAGAGCAGGGAATAAGCACTTACATGGCTAACCTAGGGTTGGATATTTTCGGCAAGAATGGTGTGGTCTTGCCTCCTTTCTTCATCTCCTCTTCTAAGACTTAGCTGCCTCTGTCCCATCCTTGGCAGAGTTACTGATTCATAGCAGAGTTTCCACAGCAGTGATAGTGATGATTAATGTTAGTTATGATTTAGTAAGTGCCAGACACTGTCCTAAGTAGTTTACTTGATTATCTCATTTAATCCTACCAATAAGTCAAAGAAATTTGTATTACTTTTCTAATTTTACAGATGAGGTGCAGTTAACCAACTTGACAAAGGCTGTAAAACTAGTACATGGGAGAGACATTCCAATGTGGGTAATCATCTCTGGTTTCAAGGTGAAGGAACTGTGTCAGTATGTGTGGACTACCATAAAGGAATACCACAGACCTCATGGCTTGACCAGCAGAAATTCATTTCCTCACAGTTCTGGAGGTAGAAAGTCTAAAATTAAGGTCCAACAGGGTTCTGTTTCTGGTGAGAACATTCTTCCTTGTTTGCAGATAACCGCCTTTCACTGTGTCCTCACATGGTAAAGAGAGAAGAGAGCAAGCTCTTTGGGGTCTCTTCTTATCAGCGCACCAATCCCATCATGAGGGCCTACCTTTATAACCTCATCTAACTTCCGTTACTTCCCTGAGTCCCCCTCTTCAAATACCATCATATTGGGAATTAGGGCTCCAACATATACAATTTTAAGGGGACACAAACATTTAGTCCATAGCAGGAACCAAGGCTTAGGGAGATTATATATTATAGTCAGGGTCAGAGTTATTAGATGACAGGTGAAGGACTGGATCCCAGACTTCTGGAGGCAGATGGCCTCTGTGTTTCTCTGAGTCAAGAAGGCAAGAGGACAAGAAAGAACAAGGAGGGTGCATGATACTCTCAGACATTTTGGATTCCCAAGCAACATTGTAGTTCGGGGCACCTTAACTTCTGATAATTATAAAAATAAACATATCTTTTTTTCCCTTCTACTGTATTATATTTGCAATGTTTTTACTTACACAGAAAGAAATAGACCTTTTCTTCATCTGATTCAGTCAATGAGTGGTAATGTTTTAGTGAGGCTCTAGTTCTTGCCAACATTTTCAATATTGTATCAGTCAAGATTTTGACAGGAAACAGATGGCACATTAAGATTGGGTAATTTGAGAGGATTTTGATGAAAAGTCTATTTTCACGGGTGTAGGCATGGTTTCGGAAAAGCACCAGGGATGGTGTGTACCCTATGCCAGTATGGGTTCCTGTTAATTCTGTCAGGGCTGAGGGAACAAGTGGAAGGAGAGTTAAAGGCAGCCCTGAGAGAGCTGTGTCCAGAGGGCTTCCTGCCAGGTGCTGTGGCCAATCCATGGCCCAGCGGCCAATCCATGGCCCAGCACAGGCACCCCCAGGAATAATGCCCCTGCCCTCACTCTCTTCCTGCTTCTGATCTCCTGACCCTGCTTCCCACTGGCTGAATCTGACAAGAGCCAATGGCAAGGGGTTATATTGAGGTATTCTGAACATATCAGCCAGCTGGGGTCAGAAAGCAAGGTTCAGAGGGACAGGGAATAAACTAAATGGAGATAAAGGGAGGATATCATCACAGATACCATTTTGAATGAGGTAGAGATTTAGAAAGTGATCCTCAGTGCCGTTTAAGTTGTTCTGCCTTCTTCTCTTAAACCTCATAGGTGGTAGGCAACCTAGCAGTTGGCGTGGTTCACTTTCATATGTGAAATGAGAGAGAAGGGCAGATAGGACATTAGACATCGGCCTTACCTAATGGTAGTGGAGAAGTGGGTACTCCATCCTAGCATACTCAAGACCTGGGTTTAGGGTTACTATCGATCAACAACACAGTTCAAAGTAAACACACTGAGCAAGTGGTACTTAAAATATTAAGTTATTGATGAGAAATTCAAACCAGGTTATGAGAAGGTATTTTGTAGAAACAGCTCTGGCAGCCAGTTTGAAGAGATTTGGTCTGATCAACTGTGGCTTTTATTTCTATACTCACAGGAAGCAACAGACCCTGGAGCCAGGGGATATAGGGTCGGCGTCCAGCTCTGCCACTCACTAGGGTGTAGTTAGGGCAAATCATATTATCTCAGCTTCTTCAACTGTGAACTGAGGAAGATAATCCTGCCTCCCTCAAAGAGTCATGAAGACACTGAGCATCGTGTCTGGCACAGAAGTGTTTAGAAGATGTTAGATATTCTAACTTGGGTGAGTTAGGAAATCTGGCCAACAAACAGCAGACAATCCTTTTCTAAATAAGGAAATGATACCTCCATGAGAATGCTGGTTTTTTAAAAGTGAAAATGAGGTTTCAAAGGGGACATGGGCCTCCTCCAGAAAATGATTAGTTGTGGATATTTTTGCGGTCCATGATGCCACACAAATAATTAAATCAAAATTTGCCTGGAATATGTGGAAACTGAGAGTCAGAAGTGCACTCAGAGATATCGAAACAGGATGGAGGGTAAGAACTGAGAAGCAGCAGGGTAGAAGGAGGAGAAACTGACCAGGGGCATTTTGCTATAGGCGCAACAGCTAATTCATACCTTGAGGGTCAAATGCAAAGAGGATATGCACGGCTGTCCTTCGTATGACTATATGAGATTCAGGAGATGAGTTTTCTCTTTTTTGGCAGCCCCTCTTCTGTGATAGGCCTCCAGTAACCTGGTAGAGTAGAGAGGCATGATCAAAGGGTCCCGAACACTGCGACATAATGAAGTGGTTGATCAGTATAGAAAAGGGAGTTATTTTTCTATTTAATTAAAAAGAAGATATCTTTACTAAAACCTAACTAACTTAATAAACCTCAAATGTTTAAATATTAACAATAAAAAAAATTCTGCCCCCCCCCCCCCAATAAAGTCCTGTCATCACAGTATTTCTGTTTAAGTAGCTCTGGACTATTTTTAAGAACTATTACCAAGAACACTGTTTCTCAGATTTATAGAGTGGGCTTTTCCACTCAATAATTTCCTCTTTTTATTTGGTCTCAAAGACTAGCCTTTTGCCCTGTTCTTTGGCCTTTTTATCTTGTGTTGTAAAGTAGTCTCTTTCTGACTCTTCTTGGATTTTCTACCAAGGAAGTTCCCTTCCTACTCCCCTCACCCTTTTTTAGTACCACTTCCAAGGCAGTCCTCCATCATGAAGACAGCAATCTGGTGATTACTAAACCTTGAGTTTAATTCCCCTGCAATGCAGCCTTCCCTTCTTCTGCCTCTTTCCGAATTCAGCTGGTTAATTTACTCTCTGTAGAATGAGTTTCATTATTTTCTGCTTGTCTCATCCCTTTTTAAGAGAATGTTTTTCTGTGCAATGAAAATTTTTCAGAGTTTGTGAATTTATAAAACTAGAATACCATCCAAAGAAGGTCAAAATGAAGCTTCTCAAATCCATACATTGGGGAAATAAATTTTTTATTTGTTTGGGGTTATGGAAAAGTTATTATTAGTAGTGGTAGCTATATGTTTTTAAAATTGAAATATAGCTGGCATACAAAATTAGTTTTGGCTGTACAACTTAGTGGTTTGATAATTATATACCTTATGAAATGCTTACCATGAGAAGTGTAGTTACCAGCTGTCACTGTACAAAATTATTGCATGTTATTGATTATATTCCCTGTGGTGTACTTTTTATCCCTATGATTTATTTATTTTATATCTGGAAGTTTGTACCTCGTAATCTCCTCTACCTATTTCACCCATCCCTATACTCCCCTTTGCTCTGGTAACCACCAGCCACCAGTTTGTTCTCTGAGCCTGTTTCTGTTTGTTTGTTTGTTCATTTATTTTGTTCTTTAGATTCCACATGTAAGTGAAATTACATGGTATGTATTTTTCTTTGTCTGACTTATTTCACTTAGCATAATACCTTGTAGGACCATCCCTATTGTCATGAATGGCAAGACTTCATTCTTTTTTACGGCCAAACAATATTCTATTGTATAAATACATGCCACATCTTCTTTATCCATTCATCTATTGGTAGACACTTAGGTTGCTTCCATAACTTGGCTTGTAACTAATGCTGTCATAAAAATAGGGGTGCATGTATCTTTTTGGATTAGTGTTTTCATTTTGAGGGGGAAAGAACTATAAAAGGGCTCTGAATGAAGTGGCACTGAGAAATTGAAGGAACTCTTATACACCATCGGTGCCAAGTAGGTCTAAGGGCAAATATTGCCCTTGAATGAAACACCTGGTTTAGGATCATATTACTTGTGGTGCATCTTGGGAACCTGGGGAAGAACATTTCCTCCTTCTCGTGGAGGCAGTGAAATTCTGCCTCCTACAGAAAAGTGGAGGAGAGGAAGTGGAAGTTTCTTGCACATTAATGCTGAGATGTAGAACTGTTATCTGAGGACAGTTTGAAGGGGGCCCTAAGGCTGGCCAGAGTAGCTCAGTAGTTGGGCTCTATGAAGCTAGATTTCAAGCTCATTTTTGAGATCTCAGATTTTTGAGATTTGAGATCCATAGCTTTGAAATGATATTTTTGTTTTCCTCCTTTTATACAAAGGACCGAGGAAAATGTTGGTTTATAGGAGCGAGCTGAATGATTAATTGATTCAGAGAGCCTGTAGCACCTCTGCTGAACAAGCTAGTTGATCCAGTCTTTTTCATTGCTGACTGAAGGTATGGAGAAACTAGTGCAGAATGGTCTCCCTTTTACCACCTACCTTCAGTCCGCAGTTGGTGTTGCCTGCAGTATAGAATATGTATTCTATAAGCTGGTTACTGGAAGATAGAGTTTAACTTTGCTGGTTATTCTGGAACAATAGCCGTGGTAGGCCCACCTATATCAATTACCTATTACTACATAACAAACTTAGGGGCTTATAACAGTAACTGTAATCTATTAGAGTTTTGTGGGTTGGCTGGGTTCAGCTGATCCACGTTTTCTGCTCTACATGGTATCAGGTGGGCTCACTTTTATGGCTGCATTCTTCTGGGGTTTGATGGCACATTATTCACACATTTGGTGATTCATACTGATTATTGGGTTGAACTCCTCTTTACAAGCAGTGTGCCCACTAGAATAACTGAGTTTCATTACTTAGTAGCTCAGGGTTCCAAACAAGAGTGAAAGGAGAAGCTGCCTGTTCTCTTGAGGCCTGGGCCTAGAACTCAAACAGCATGAATCACTTCTGTCATATGCTATTGGTCAATACAAACCACACAGCCAGTCCAGATGTAGTCTTGAACTCTTGATGGGCATGTGCGTATAGGATGGGAATATTTATTGGTGACCATCTTTGCAGACCATATACCACTCATGGGAGGTAATTGACATTAGGACTGATAACAGTCACAGCCCCTCAGATGTTGAGCCTAGGGCACAGAGACACAGGCACAGGTATACCCAAATTGTTCCGGATTCCATAAGCACATCTGGTATCTGTTTACCTCACTAAGATTGCCAGGTTAGGTTCTTGGTTATCTGATAATCACATATACAAAGATTTTTCTTGACTTATTCTACAGAATAGACTGTCACAGAAAGAAAGAGCAGAGCAAATGCACAAATAATGATTTAATAATCCCAGAAATTATTCACCTCAAACTGTCAACTAAAATGTTGACCACTGATTTCAGGATTAAAGAGACTTAGTCTTGGTGGAAAACAGAGAGCTTTGGATGGGTCAGACTTGAGGTTGAATCCTGACTCCATGAAGCTTTGTGATCTTGGACAAATTATCTAATTCTCTGAGTCTCATTCTCTTCATCTATAATATGGGGATGATATCACTTCCTTCACAGAGTTGTTGAGAATATAAAGTGCCTAGCACACAGATTCTTAAAGAAAAATCGTTTAGTAAATATTAACTATTATTATCTTTGAGTCATTTGCTATCACAATATGGCCCATTACTTTAGGGTTTCCTGAGGAGCAGATGGTTCCCCCACATTCAAATATAAAAATTTGGGAAAAGTATAAATCTTTCCAACTTCATGGGTATCCAGGTGGACGCTTGTCCTCCTGGTTAGTTGGCTCAGTGAAGAAAGTCTTTGTGGTAACTTTTCCTTCTTCCTCTCTTACCTGTTATCACCAAATTTACAGTTTCCGAAGTTGGAAATTTAGGAATTTAGCATCTCTGTCCATTGGGGCATGGTTATACATTGGATGTATCTGATGAAGCTTTATTCTGTCCCTGTTCTACTTTTCTGGGAGAAGATGAGAATTACCAATTGAGATCGAAAAAGCAGATTCAAAAACTATCCTGTTAAGAAGAGAAGCTGTGGAATTTTAACACTAAACATGCAGCATTTCCTGGGATGTTACTGAATTCAACTGTTTTCCCCTGTTAAAAGAGCATCTATTAGATCATATAGCAGCATGTCCTAAATTTGGGGATGTAAAACTATGGACACTGTAGATATTGAAATTAGGAAGTGCATTTCCTGACCACATATTTCTTATTGTGCCTCCTTAGGAAATCTTTGTCCTTCTGCCACAAGGACAGATAAAGGCTCTAGGTTCTCTGCCAATTCTTAGTTTGACTACTAACCAGTGCTTTGTTACCTTTGCTTGCTGAATCAACCTCTTGTCTCAGTTCCAGCAATGTGAACCATCATCTTATTTTGACATTAAATAGATCTTTTTTTAAGGAGGTAAGAGATGAAGGTGCTAAATGAGCAGGAGAGCCAAACACATGCTCTTCTTAAGATTAGACTTCCAACTCTTTCTTCTCAGGTCATGTTATCTGATTACAGTAGCTAGCAGGTGGCTGGGCAGAACTCGTTTGGATACTGTACATTTTCCCTCTTCTAGGGAGAATAGATTCTGCTCCTCTCTCCATTCACTAAAATTCAGAAAATTGCCATGCATTTTGAAAATAGATGCCTTGGCATTTCTAAATGATGAGGAGTCCTTACAGAATTCCAAGAGTGCATCCTCTAAAGAAGGTCTCTGTTGGAAGCTCTGTGAAAGATAGAACCTATATTTCCCTTTGGTTCAGCTGTAACAGTAGAAATGTTTTACCTTTTTGTTTGATCTTTGGTTGTGAAAAGGACCTTTTGTTTTTAGTCCTCCTGCCTCAAATCACTTGCCTCCTCCCTAAATTTTTTAAGGACAAAAATAATGCTGAGTAAGTAAACACATAGAGAAGTAGAGTTTGATGACGAATGGTAAAATGGTGAATCCCATTTTAACTTTGTATGAAACAAAGCATAAGAATAGCATTACTTAATTGACTGTTTTTCATGAGTTTTTTATATTTTTAATTCAGTTTTTTTTGGCGGGGGAGGCAATGTTTCTAGTATGGCTCTTTGTTGAAAATCAGTTTCCCCAGGAAATACTCTGAGAAGGAGATAGTGTACAGGAGATGTTGGGGGAAGGGAAGGAAGCGGGATTTGGCACAAGAAGGATTTGGCTGTGGTGCAGGCTCAGTAAAGGCCTCAGCTAACCCTTTGGGGAAGCTCTGAGGCTGGGATGACTCTTCAGAACTTTCCACAGTTGAAATGAGGGGCCCAGGACTTTACACACCTGTGTCAGTCAGCCACTGGATGTGGGAACCGGGAGTGACTTACTTGAGGCAACTTTCTTCAGCCTGGGCCAATCCCAGGGGGAAGAGAAAGCAAGAGAGTGCTGGCAGCTGAGGTGGAGGGCTGTGAGCTACAGTACTGCCAGCATCTTCAAGTTCTTCAGTCACATGGGGATTCTGGGGTGAGCATCACAATCTCCATGACATCTGAGACCTGCGCAACTGGATCCTTGCCTAGGGTCTAGCATTTTGGAGGACTCCACTCTGACCTTTCTGTTTTTCCCAGCGTTACCCCTCCTTAAGGGACAAGGGTCTTTTTTTTTTTTTTTTTAAGATTTTATTTATTTATTTGACAGAGATAGAGACAGCCAGCGAGAGAGGGAACACAAGCAGGGGGAGTGGGAGAGGAAGAAGCAGGCTCATAGCGGAGGAGCCTGATGTGGGGCTCGATCCCACAACGCCGGGATCACGCCCTGAGCCGAAGGCAGACGCTTAACCGCTGTGCCACCCAGGCGCCATATGGGGGACAAGGGTCTTAAGAGGAAAAGCCTGCATTCCTTCTGACTGCGCTTTGGATACTCAAGACCCAGAAGGCCCAAGGCTTTCAATCCTAGGCCACAGAGGTGGCTGAGGGATAGGCATTTGGGAGCGTAGATATATGTGGTGGGCTGTCTACAAGCATCCACGTGAAGCCCTTTATATGTAGCACCCTGGAGAGTAGGAGGAGCAGAACATCTGGGGGTGTCCATTTATACTTGTGCTCTAGGCACCATAAATATTAGGGGTCTGCCCTATTTGACAGCAAACCCTAACTCTCTGAATAGCTGAAGAAAAGAAGACAATTAGGAGACTAATCTCTGGTTGTGGAGAGGCATGGGGCCACAGACAGGACTGGAACTCTGGTTATTGCCACTAGACCAGCTGTTCTCCTCACTGGAAAATATTTACTGAGATGCAGATGGCTAAATTTTTCTTCTGGTGCCTTAGGAGAACAATTCTAGTCTTACTTACTTTATTTGTGGAATTATTTGTAAGGATTAGAGTAAAAGTCTGTAAGCCTTTTGCAATTCCCAGGAGAAGCGTGCTGTAAAAACATAAGATATTATAGTATAATCCTCAGAACACACTAATTCCGGAGGGCCAGGAGAAGAGACTCTGAATCATGGGTTTTGCCTGGCTTGCTCCAGTGCCAGGTTTAGCATTGAAGTGCTCTATGATTGATTGGTCAATAGTGCTAAAAGATGAGGAGCTTTTGTAAATGAGTGACTAGCTCCTGAAGAAAGCCACATATTTGACCTGTTAATACCCAAGTAAAATAATTATCATAACTTTTAGAAATGTTACCATTAATAAATTGAGGTACTTTATGTCTTAAAACTTGGTGCTGCAGTTTCTTTTCAGCTGTCACTGCTCTATCTCCTATTTACTGAAAATACCTTCCAAAGTTCTCTTGAGGTAAACTCAGTATTCCAGGCAATCTATAATGGGCATCTTCTTGCTCCTGAATCACATTTCACAGTAGACTTCACACCAGATGACTCCCGCAAAAAAAAAAAAAAAAAAAAAAAAAAAAAATCCACAAAAGGCAGGGGAGCCTTGTGCTTCCTATGCAGTTCCATGCAAATAGCAGGAAAGCCGCTCCACCCCAACCCTCTCCCTTGGAACCCAGCTGCACTCCTACCTTATGTGATGTTCAATTAATAGTCCCTTTTAAATTTACTATCTTCCTGCTTTCTCAGCTTGCTGGCTTTTTGAAAAATTTGCATTTAATGAATGAGCAAATGAGCTAGAATTATGAAGAAATATGCACTGTGAAATATTGTTCTCGCTTCGTCTGAATAGAAATAGGCAAGCATTCCGTTCTGTGTCCTACTTTCTTAACAGTTGCAAAAGAGCTAAGAAAACTCAGAGTTCTAGAAACTGTTTATACCCTGAATATATGTAAATATTTCAGGAAACAATTGCCCCAGGGATTGTTATTGGCAAACTGTATTTACTTAAATGAATAGACGTGAGATGCTGTCCTATCACAGAGATGTGTTTCTCTGGGTTAAGCAGAAGCAGAGGAGTGGGTGGCTCTGATCCTGTGCTGTCATTCACTAGGTCTGTCATCTTGGCCTCTGTTCACTACCTATAAAAAGAAGGGCCTGGGGAGTTAGGTTGATCAGTGTGATTCCCAACTTGAGTGCAGAACTGGAGTCCTTGAGCTATTTCAATATTTCGAACAGCCTAATTGAAATAGTAGTTGGTAAGGAAAACTGTGTCAGGGGTATATAGGCTAAATAAAAGAAAATTCTTTTTGTTTTTGTCTGGAATGATATCAACTCAGTGTGGTAACTGTGGTTTTCTCAGGCAGAATGAGAGAAGGAATTAATCGTTAAGTTGAATTATATAAGATTGAAGATATTTGACAGTTTTGACCTAGAAAGACAGCAATTGCATATGGTTCTATCTAATAATATATGTTTATCTATTTTAGCATAGGGAGGTGGTATATTATAGAGGTAAAAAGCTTTGACTTTAAAATCAGCCAGACCTGAGTTCAAATCCCAGATCCACTGGCTGTGTGATTTCAGGTTACTCAGCCTCAATTGGCTTCTGTTTCCTCATATATGCAATGGTGATTGATAGTACCTGTCTCATAATTTTTTAAATATCAAATGAGATCATGTATATAAAATACTTATCATGATAACAAGCACATATTAAGCCCTCAAAAATTCATGGTTGTTAGCCTCAGTAAACAAAGCTTTTGGCCCAGAGTGCATTGTTGAAAAAATAAGAGGGCTTTTTGGTGACCAAAAGTTTGGGGACCATTAGATTCACTAACATCTACAATACCCTTTCATTTATATGTACATATTTAAGTGCTCAAAATGGTAAAATCCGTGAATCAATATCATTCTCACTGATTCATTCTGCCATATTTTCATGTGCTTTTTGGCAGTCATATCTAAGCTAAGGTAGCTTTGAAATTGAGTATGCTAGATGTTCAGGCACCAGCATTGTGCGAGGAAGGTTTAGTTCCCCTCAGGGCACAAGAATCTGTGGTCCTCAGTTGGCACCTGTAAGACACTTTACCTTGGCCAAAATAAAAAGGACTAAACTTATAGCCAGAGATAAAACGAATATTAAAATCCTTTATGTGTTTGTGTGTATGCACATGTGAGTTTTGGTGTCAAGTCTAAGAACTCTTTACCTAGTTCTAAGGAATCATGAAAATTGGCAATTTTTTTTCTAGAAGTTCTGTAGTTTTAATTAAGTCCATGATCCATTTTGAATTTTTTTGTGTAAGGTGTAAAGTTTCATGCTTTTGACTGTAAATGTCTAATTATTTCAGTACCACTTATTTGCACCTTGGTCATAAATTAATAGATCATATTCACTTGGGTATAATTCTGGTTTCTCTGTTCTGTTCCACTGAGCTATGTATCTTTCTCTCCACCAGTGCCACCTTATCTTGGTTATTGTAGCAATATAGTAAACCTGTGAAGTGTTCACTCCCACTTTATTTTTCTTTGTACAAAATTGTTTTGGCTATTTTAAGTCCTTTCTATTTTTGCATACATTTCAGAATACACTTGTATATTATGTGAAACATCTTACTAAGATTTTGATAGAAATTGTGTTAAACTGTAGACCAAATGAGGAAGAATTGACATCTTTACTATGTTGAAATTTCTAACCCATGAACACAGTATATTTCTCCAAGAATTTAGATCTTTGATCAACATTTTGTGATTATCATCATGTAGATTCTGTATGTGTTTTGTTAAGTTTATACCTAATAATTGAATTTTATTTTCTTTGGAGCAGTTGTAAATGGTTTGTGTTTTTGGCTTTGGTTTCCACTTTTTTTGTTGCCAGTATATAGTAGTGTAGTAAATTTTTATGTGTTGATCTTGCATTCTGTGACCTTGCTGAATTAACTTATTAGTTCCACGGGTTTTTTTTCTCATCGATTCCTAGGAATTATCTACATAGCCCATCATATCTTCTGTGAGTAAAGACAATTTTATTTCTTCTTTGCCAATAGGTATGCTTTTAATTTGTTTTTCTTGCCTTATTTCGGTGACTAGAACTTTCAGTAATATGTTCAGTAAGAGTGGTAAAAGCGTATATCCTTGTCTTTTCCTGATCTCAGAGGGAACGCATTCAGCATTTTACTATTATCTTTGATGTTAGCGATAGGGTTTTTTGGTAGATGCTCTTTATGATGTTAAGGAAGTTCTTCTCTCTTCCTAGTGTACTGAAAGTTTTTTATAATGAATGGGTTTTTAATTTAGTCAAAAACTTTTTCCAAGTCAATTGATATGATCATATGACTTTTCTTCTTTGCCCTATTAATGTGGTAGATGACAATGATAGATTTTTGAGTATCAAACCTCCGTTGCAAAACCTAGAATAAATCTCACTCTGCTGTGGTGTATTATTCTTTTTTATACTTTGCTCTATTTGAGTTCCTAAAATTTTATTGAGGATTTCTGCTCTGCTTTTAAGTGACTTCTGTTTAGCTTTTTAACCTCTTTTCCTTTGTAGCATAAAGTTTGGCAAATGCCTAAAGGCAGAAATCTCCCATGTGGAGAGCTCATATCATATTAGTTATCTGCCTGTAACTGTAACCACTTTAGCTAGAAGATCACACAAAATAGTAACTTTAACTTTCGTGTTTCTTTAGAGCACACAAAAAGAAAATGATGTGATTTGGAAGATAAAGTGATACTTGCAGAGACATCCAGTGTACAACTTTTTCTCTTTATTTATAGGCAGAGTTTAAAGATTCAAATTTGAATCCATGTTCCTTGTGAGACCACAGCATGCCCCAAATGGTAGTCCATCAAGCTTACTTGTACACGAATTCATTTATGATGAGTCCTGATTCCATGCAAAGCACCATTGTAAGAGTACCAAGTGTGAAGCTTCTTTAATAATTTCCTTTATTATGTAGCACATGAAACTTTCCATAGCTGTTATATTGAAGATATGTACTGTATGTTTTTCTTTGTCCAAGTAAAGCCACTGAAACACGTGGGCTGATTGGGACATCAGAGGAGGGTACTCAGACTCAGTATTTCTTCAGTGTATCTTGGGAGGAGAGTGCAATGGGAGACAGACTTGATCTGAGCCATCTCGCAAGAATAGGCTTTGATGGGATCTTTGTGGTCACTTTTAAGTGGGGTCAAGGCCCAGAAAAAAAGGCCACATTTTATAATCTTCAAGTAATTTTGCTGGCTTTGCCTTAGTTGCTTATAATTCTGGGTCATAGGATTTAATGAGCCTCTATACATGAATAGTAATTCATTTATGCAAACAAAATATCTCTTTGGAGGCTGGATGATTTACTAGGCAATTATCTTAATTAGCCCAAGAAAATATAGGTTTTTGGGTGAATTGCTGGTCATTAAAGGAATTCTCTTTCTGATTTAGAATTTATGGGAACATTTTGTCTTCAGGAGATCTGATAAAAAACCATATTTTGCTTTTTATACAGCTGGACCTGTAACCACACAAAGATGTAGACTTTTCAATGATAAATATTCAATTGATTTAGGTAATATTCTGTTTGTCCTCTGGAAAACACTGCATAATCCCTAAGCAGAAGAAGAGAAATGGCTTTGGCTTCACTCCATTTTCCAGGATAATTTTCTTCAAAGACTAATTTCAGATGACTTTGAAAGCTCTTTTCAAAGTGCTTCCTGGATATTCTCTTTAATGTTGGTGAAATTACTGTTTGGACTATGCCTGACACTTTTGTACACTATTCACAATACTTCTGTCATTTAGTAAAATGTGTTCCAGGCTGTTCTTGAGATCCAATATGTTTATTACATTTTTAATAGTATAAACAGATTCTCTTTGTTATTTAATGACTGTCAGAAGAAGACAATTAATCCAGAGGCAAAACAACAACCATGGATTAATTTAAATTTTTCCATGGTAAGTCAATGCCTGAGTTCCTATTTATGTTTTTCTGCCTATCATCATCTTCTTCCGTAGACTAGAAAATGATGAAGTCAAACTTCTCATTTTACCAGTGGTAAAAACCATTATCACTTTGGAGTGTCTTATTTTGATAGGGGTTTGAGCTTTCTGTACATTTAGCTCTATTCATAAAATTCTTAATGAAGTTATTCCTGGTATCTCATGACGAAATGACCATTCTTACCAATGAAACGTTCTTCTTGTTTCCAGGTTGAGTGGTCTTTCAGAGACTTGTATTTATAGAGACCTCCATTTAGAGCATCTTACCAAAGTACTCACCTTACTTTCTTAAGAAGCCTAAAGTGTTTCTTTTTTTTTTTTTTAAAGGTTCTCAGGTATTTGATTATGAATATTTATCTTCAACTGTGAACATGGTTCTCTGTGGAGTTGTGGTTTATACTTTTATTTCAATGACAAGGGCTGTCACCAATGGATATTTACTTAGCAGTTACTGCTATATGCAGTTATTGTTTTTTGTTTTGTTTTTTTAAGATTTTATTTACTTGAGAGAGAGTATGAGCAGGGGGAGGGGGAGGGACAGAAGGAGAGGGAGAAGCAGACTCCCTGAGCTGAGCATGGAGCCTGACTGTGCTCATCCCAGGATGGTGGGATCATAACCTGAGCCAAAGGCAGATGCATAACCGACTGAGCCACCCAGGTGTCCCTACAGTCTTTGTTTTAAGTGCTAAGGAGCAGATAAGTACTTTACAGTCTATTGCATCATATTTAGGATAATGTAGGTATTTTGGATAAGTAAACTCACATTCATCCCTACATTAGAAATTAAATATTGCCAATCTCCTTCTTTCTGAGCTCTATTCAAATGCAAATAGAAACAAGAATGTAATTAAAGATTAAAAATATAGAATTAAATTATTTATGGATTAGTCAACTTCTCCAAAATCCTCAAAGTAAGAAGGTTCTTGGTAAAGCTGAAACTATGGAATGAAGTTATTTCTTGTGTTAAATCTAAGGGAGCGTTGAGTTTTCGTATCCAACAGTTATCTAGCTAGCCGAAAGGGCAATTATGGCCTGTTCCACAAAATCTAATTGCTTACAGAACCAGAAGTAACCCACCTTTTCTTTTGTAATGCTGTGGTCTTATCCATGGGTTAACAGAGCTCAGCAAATGTCAGACTTCCCTTGGTCTTGTCAGTTAGGTAAGTTAGAGGAGTAAGAGAGCAGGGGATGCAGGGACCAGAGGCATTAATCCCACTGTACCGCCCCTTACCGCACATGGAAAGGAAGTCGCTTCTCCTCACGGGAGTCAGGAGGGATGCTGTGACTGTGTAAATGTGTCCTTCAGGTCTCCTATCGCAGGGAATGTAGCTGAACAACTGCCTCATCTGCTCTGCTTTATAATTCATCATTAGAGTTGTTACTAGCTCTCACTTTCCAAAGGCCATTCCTAGCCAGTGCTGAATGTGACAGGGGTACTAAGGCAGGCCCGTTTAAAAAAAAAAAAAAAAAAAAAGATTTCTTTCTTTCTTTATCAGAGCGTGTGCGTAGGCCTGCATGAGTGGGGGGAGGGGCAGAGGGAGAGGAAGAGAGAGACTCTTAAGCAGACTCTGTGCTGAGTACAGAGCCTGACGGGGTGGTGCTCGATCCCACAACCCATGAGATCACCACCTGAGCCAAAACCAAAAGTTGGTTGCTTAACCGGTGGAGCCACCCAGGTGCCCCAAGGCAGGCCCATTTTTGAGAGAGAATTTTTGAGAGGTAATGTTGGTTCAAGGGGACTCCATGCCAGCCTTGCTGAACTTTCTTAGAAATGCACTGCAGACTAAGACCTTCCTTCCTCTCTCCCTTCCTTCCTTTCTTTCTTCCCCCTTTCCTTCACAGGAGTCAGGCCTGCATTGCACTTTGATGCTCTCCCAGCCTCCTCCACCTTCCCCTCCCCCCACTGTCCCTCACTGGCATTACCCCAGTAACTCTCTTTCATCTGTAATTCTGTGTTATTGTCTACTTCTTAGAGGACTTGAATAAATTTAAGGAGTAAAGTCCAGAAGCCATCCACTAACACCAAATACAGACACATATTGACAGAATTTGGGGAAGTGCAATACTTTGTGAATTTGCCCGTATCAAAAGCTATTCCTCAGGACTAAGACAAAAACAGAATCTTCTACAATGGTATTTTTCATATTAACAGTGGTAAATAAAGGACCATTTCCTTTTAAGTTCCCAATCTGTTGTAGACTGATAATTTTGTAAAATATGAGAAAAATGAATTATTAAAAAAAGAAAATAAAAGACATAAAATAGAAACCCCAATTTTTTATTAGTAGAATAAGCAGATACAAAATTATTCTGTCAAATTGCAATTACAGTTTTTAAATGCTTCTCATGGTGGACTGGTTCTCAGCATGGTGGAATAGTTCTCAGCATGGTCCAGGTCCATGGACCACACTTTGTGGTCCTATAGAAAGGTACGTAGAACTGAGTTGGGTCTACCTGACACTGTTTCAAATGGTAGACAAGTTGAAGATTCAAACAAAGTTTCTGTTTCTTGAGGCTTTGGGGTTTCCACGTGATAAAGGGCTGGTTTGAGTAAATTACTGGATTGACTGCTTTCATTGGAGGAAAACTATCTACCAAACTGTGGGCTTAAAAAGAAGGCTGGTGGTTTAGGTTTTGGTCACAGGGAAATATCTGGCTTGTGGTTTACCACAACAATATTTCTTAGTCTTTTAAGTTGGATCAGGGTAGGTACATCGGAATCCCCACAGATTGTTAGCAATTTCAGAACCCGGAACCACTTTTTCCCTGACCCTGATTCTGCCCTTCTTATCCTGGTTCCTTAGGTCCCTTCACTGCAGTTGGAAACTTTGTAAATTTTTAATTCAGGGGACCCTGAGATTTGAGAGAACCCCAAGTGAATCTGTGGTAGCTTAGAAGAGCATACCCTTACTGTCCTTCTACTTTTGCATTGATTTTTGAAGTTTACTTAAGTGCTAAACACAGTTTATACAAACATATAATTTTGGTTCTCCACCTTGTGGTTAACAAAGCTGTAAGTAGAACTTATATGGAAACTTATAGATAATTTTAAAGCCTTAGAGTGCCTTCACCAGGGCCATGTCCTTGCAATGAAAGAAGCTGCTTTTGCTTCCTTTATAATGTCATTATTTTGAGTGGACTTAGCATTTTGGAGCATGTTAAATTTTCACAGTGCTTTGAAGTCATTTTTATTCATTTTTATCCTTTGTGGAAGAGTAGATTAATATGTACCAACTGTCATCTCCTGTTGTACCAGTTAACGGGCTCAGGCACTCCAAACCCATCATTCATATCTGCCAAGTGGGCAGAGCAAGAGAAGTAAACATTGGAAGGAGGGGGAGGAAAGGATGGTTTGCAGTGGGGGTATTTGGTTAGAAAGAAAGAAAACTGGCATCAGACTGTTTCCCTGCTGTGGAAAGGGGCACAGACACAAGAATGGCCAGTGCCTACAATTTTCTTTCTATTTCTGATGTCCATAGACGTGCACTTCTTCCTCAGCCCCCTGAAGAGTTAATGGCAGCCTGGAGCTTGTAGCGGACAGGGCACCATCCTGGGACTCAGAGAGCCCAACCCTACTGAAAAGCTATTTAGTAATGCAAGCTCAGTAGGCAATTTACAACCTGGATAGTCAGCTTGTTTTGAAGCCCCTGAACTTTGGTAGACATCACCCTCTGCATGCTTTTTTCCTGCAAATAAAGATTACACAGCTGGAGAATAATAACTTTTCCATCATGTATAAATAGCTAATGCTATTAAGCTACAGGACAAAGTCTCTTTTATCATTTTGGTGGATGACCCTATAAAAATACATTAAACTTAAAGAAACAATGCATCTAGACACTGCATCCAGAGTAGCTGAATGAATGAATGAATTTGTGGTTTCTTCCTCTTAAGCTATGAGAGCAGGGGCTTGACTGGTTGTTAACCTTGTAGTCCTTCACTGAGGGTCTTTAGTAGAGTTATCTGTATTCAGAAAAGAAATGGCCAAAGGAGAGCAGAATAATTTGCTGATTTGTTAACTCAGAGCATGTGTTTCATATTTAATAGAGATAAATCTGTAGTCTGTGGCACCCAGAAAATATCTACTTTCAGACAAAACTAGGGTTAATGAAATAGTGCAGGTAATAAACAGGTCATATCCCCAGAATGTTTGGTGTGAGTCATCCTTAGTGGAATATGAGCCATTATCTTTTCCTTTTCCTAAAATTCAGTGTTTAAGAGACTAAACTGTGTCTGCTGTGTGTCTAAGTGTACATATTCTTTCCACTCGTTTGATTTTCTCTGTTCTGTACTGAACAGGCTGAAATATAAAGACTGAACAGCATTTTACAATTAACTTACAGGAAATGACAGTAAGAATAACTGACAGAAAAGGTGTCTTTGAGGGTTTTATTTCTGGTCTTTCCAAATTTCTGTATAGGGAGATCAGAAGTGCAAAAGAGATTATAGTGTGTGGCTGGAACCTGAATTTAAATCAGGCATAGGCAAAGTGTCTGCCTTAAAAAATTATTTCCCCTTGTCTCTTCTTCCTTCTACCATTTTTACTCTAAACCTGATCCCAGAGAGCATGGAGCCTAGGTTATGTGTTGTTCAGAAATTATTTTGATTCAGAGAAAATTCATCTAGCCCAAGTAGGGGAGATGCTTCAATGCAGCCTCTCACACCTTTTATCCTTACAGAGGAACCACAAGATGAAGCCTTTGAACAATACAAAAGACACCCTTCCTACAAATCTTTGCCCTATTCCATGGGGGGAGTTCTGCTAGCTGCTGTTGACATTCCTGACCTCATGTTCATCCCTCTGGAGGGACTTGGAAAATGGTTCTCAGCCTCCTCAGAGGCACTACATCATGCCAATAGGGTGTGATTTGAAAAACAAGCAAGGTTTTGGGAACTGGTTAAACATGCATATAAAAATCTCTCTATCAAGTCATTGAACAGTAAAATTAAATAGGACAAGTGAGCAGGTGTTAAATGAATAAAGACTGATGTGAAAAGTGATGTTTACGTAAATACCAGCCTAACTAATCCTTTGAAATAGGAATGTAAAGAATTTAAGATGTGCAAAAACCTCAAGTTCCAGGCATCAAGGGCTTCTAGCATCTTTTAAACTCCTCTACCCCCATCAGCCTCTGTTAAAGTAGGAAAGAACAGAATAGTTTCCCTTCTCAAGGTGAGATTTAAAACTAGTCTTAGATCTCGCTCAATGTTGGAAGGCATATTCTCCTTGACCTAGCACAGGAATTGTAACTCTCCAAAAAAACCAAGTTGTTATCTTGCAGCTCTCAGAACAAAAGTCAATCACGCCAAAACGTCTCTGAAGAGAACGACTTCAGAAGACATTTTTGAAAGAGAACAGGAACTTCCTTGATGATAAGAAAAGAAATGAATCCGGCTTAACTACATAAAACACATGTGCATGTCCCTCTCTTCTCACCTCGCCTGCTAACCCACACCTTTTTTCAATTCTCAACACCAGTCAGGTTTGTTACAAGTTCATTGCCAAACTTCTTGTGATGAGAATGAACTTTTTGTGCTTTGATACAATAAATGCTTGATAGAGGTTTATTTGGAACCTAAAATTATTGAAAGAATAGCATCAGAGTTATCAGGCAGATATTGTGGCACTCTCATTTTAAATTCTATATTTGTAAGAAAACAATTCGGAAACCAACTTGATTTTTGGGCAGGACAGTGGGGTGGGGAGGAAGTAGATCTGTAGTGAAGAAAGGTCAGTATTTGCCCTCTGTCAAGTCTGTGAAGTATTCTAGGCCCTACCAGAAGCATAATAGAGAAGGATGGGGGCGTCTGGGTGGTTTAGTAGGTTAAGTGTTCTGCTCTTGGTTTGGGCTCACGTCTTGACCTCAGGGTAGTAACCTCAGTGTCATGATCTCAGGGTTGTGAGATTGAGCCCTGTGTCAGGCTCCACGCTCTGTGCAGAGTCTGCTTAAGACTCTCTGTCTCTTGTTCTTCCTCTGCTTCTCTCCTGTGCGCGCGCGCGCACACACACACACACACACACACACACACACACACACTCTTTCTCTCTTTAAAATAAATAAATCTTAAAAAAAAAAGAAAGAAAGAAAAGAAAAGGAGTTAAGCAGAGAGAGGACTAGCTCTTCGCCAGCAATTTCCCTTTTCCTCTTGGCACACAGATGATATTTCCCAGATTTCCTTGCAGTTAGTGACAACCATGTGACCAGTTCTGCCAATGGAATGTGTGTGGGAATCATGTAGGCCACGTCCAGGCCTGGCCCATATGTTCCCTCAAATCTTTCACCAGTTCGCTCTTCCCTCATCTGCCAGTGGGATACAGAAGATCCACTGGAAGGCTCTGAGCCCCAAGAGGCTTGGGCTCTGCGTCTGAGGTATAACATTCTCTGAGCAAGGTTGGGACAATGAAGGACTGACCAAAGTCTTGTTTGGTTTTATTATTATTTTGTAAGTTGGGGTATAATTGACATATAACATTATCTTAGTTTTCAGGTGTACAACATATTATTTGATATTTGTCTTTGTTGCACAGTGATCACCACAAAAGTCTATTTAACATCCATCCATTGTACATAATTTCAGAATTATTTTGGCATTAAAAGATCACCTATGTGAAGCACAGTAGGTAAAAAAGGAAGAGAGGAAGCACAATATAGATGTAGATATATAATAATACATACGAAGGTGTTACATATATAAATACATATATAAATATTATATATATAAATTCCCTGCCCTGCTCATCTAATCTGGCTCATTTTGTGTTGCTTCTAGGGTCTTCATTTCCTAACGAACATTTATTAACGAACATTTATTAAGTTCCTATGTGTGTCACGCCTTGCCCTTAGTACTGGGGATGTCACATGTGAGAGGGGAGAGATAGCAACAAGAAAATGCATGACTGCATCAGGTTTCCACAAGGAAACTTGTAGCGAAGTCCAGTTTGACACGCGCCGGCATTCAGGAGCAGCTCTCCAGGGTGGCAAGGAATAAAGGCAGCAGTCACCTGCAAAGCCCAGACCTCTTGTCTTTTAAGCCCCTTAATGAGATCTGTAGCGTTACATAAACACATGAAATTTTCTCCTCCTCAATTGTGGGAGGCCCTAATTGTACCTATTTAGTTGCTATTAGGATTGTTAGTATAATTCGGTTTTAGTTGTGGTTGCAACCGCACCTGCTGCTATGAGTTAGCTTCATGGCAACCATGCGGAAAGCAGACTTGCTACATCACTCTGGGGTAGGTGTGATCATGAGCTTTGTAGAGCAGAGCCACAAAGCTACACTCTGCAGACTCATCCTCATGTGGTGTCTGTGGCACTCTCCTGCTACTGGCCGTGTCATTTTCTTGTGGCTTGTTTGCAGAAGGGAAAGGAAGGGGGGGAATTCCACCTGCTGGCTCAGCCCCTGGCAGAACTGGGGTGATAATTCCCCTTGCTCTGACTCACAGCCTGCAAAGGAACAGAAGTCTTCTCATTGACTGTTTTCTGCACTTTCAAGGGACAGTGGGATTCTCTTTTATTGCTCCAAGTGATAACATGAGTAGAATTCTTTACTATCCACAGACAGCAGTAAAATTCAGTAAACATAAAAGGCTAATATGTAAAAATGAAAGGCATCTTCAAACACAGTTTCTCAGTTGAAGGGCTGAAGATCCAGGTCCTAGGGAGAAAGGTATTTTCAGCTGGGCATGTGTCCAGGTGTCCAGCGATTTGGAATTCTTATATCAGGCCTTGTTTCTGGACTCCATCTACATCCCTGGTTATAGTGTTCCAGGTAGCTATTTTCACATAATAAACCACTTCAAAACCTAGTGCCTTAGCACAATGGTTTGATACAATATTTACGAATTGACTGGTTCTTGCTTAGAGGTCTCTCATGTGGTTATGTTGAGTTGTTAGCTAAGACTGAAGTCATCTTCGGAAGAGGCTTGACTGGGCTGAATGACCAGGTGGTTTCTCTGCTTCTATGTCTGGTGCCTGGGCTAGGATGACCGGACAGTGGGTTTAGCTGGAAATGTTGACCTGAGTACCTACATGCGTTCTCCCCAGCATCATGGTTTCTGGGGTGCTCAGACTTCCTACATGGAAGCTTGAAACTCCAGGCAGAAGCTGCAACATTTCTTTTGACCAAGCCTGAGAAGCCATGCAGCATGAGTCCCTCTCCATTCTACAAAGCAAGTCACAGGGCAGCCCAGATTCCACAGGAGGGGCCTGCGCGAGAGAACAGATATGGGAGATGTAGTTCATTGGGAGGGAGTTTTTGCAGTGTTTTGTATGAAATTGAAGAAGAGTTGAGGGATTATAAAATCCCCAAATCTTATTGTCAGTAAGCCCATGATGAGGGTCGTTTAGAATAAAGTGCCCTACCCTAAAAGGACTGACTAAACTTCACCTGCCAAGGTCCTGCACTTTACCGTCTCTGGTTGAGCCTCCACTTTCTGGAAAAGCAGACAATTTATTGTGACTTGGAAAATTTTATCCATACTTTCCTGGGCAGCTTTCTCAGCAATAACAAAATCCATGTTTGATCATTTTGTTACTTGAAATAAAGATGTAGTGAGAGAATCAGGATTTCTCACGGCTACCCCACTTAATATAGATTTGGCTTCATCAGTTTGTCAACCAACAAATATTAGGAAGGGCCTCCCATGTGGTAAATAGCCCCTCTGTGAGGTGCTTGGGAGGAAGAAAGGACTCTGAAGCGTGGTTTCTGTCCTTGAGGAACAGGCCAGTTCTGAAACCAGAATTAAGAAGTGAGGTTTTGTGCCTTAGAACTAGGGTTGCAGCCTAAAATTATTTGAGAAAGCAAAGCATTGCTTATGGGGAAGTATAAAGAACAGCAGAAAGTGCTAAATGGTGCAGGACAGCTTCTACAAGGTTTATGGCTTTCTACTCATTCTTTATCCTTTGAACTATAGAACTTTAGGTTTGAGGTTAAAGATCAGCTTGGATATTTTCTTTCCAACAGTCACCGTTTCTGGCACTTGGGATACATTTAGGATTTTTTTTTAATAATATTTATTTTGTTATATTAGTCACCATACAGTACATCCCCAGTTCT
Source organism: Ursus americanus (assembly GCF_024610735.1). Classification (NCBI taxonomy): domain Eukaryota; kingdom Metazoa; phylum Chordata; class Mammalia; order Carnivora; family Ursidae; genus Ursus; species Ursus americanus. Next base: position 44,245,085 of record NC_142131.1, on the reverse strand, counting down.
TGATGCAATGTTCCATGATTCATTACTTGAATATAACACCCAGTGCACCATGCAATATGTGCCCTCCTTAATACCCATCACCTGCCTATCCCTATCCCCTACCCCCCTCCATTCAGTATTAAGCATTTGTCTTCTTCATCCATTTATAATGCAGTTGAGTTTTGGTGTACAGCCAATGTATACTTAAAAGCTGATACCTGGAAGAAAGTAATTTAATTTAATATTATAATGACTTATTGCATGTTGATGATTGTTGATAGAGCACAACACATTCTCTCCCCAAAGGGAGAGAGAGGTCAGAAGTGCCCAGAATTGTTAAGCAGTAACTGAACCAAAAGAGAATTAAGCTCCTCCAGTGATGAGTACTAGTTTCTTGGGTCACAAAATTTAGTAAGAATTAGTTCTGCCTGGCGGGGAGTCACAGTTTGCTGAAGAAAGCAACATGTAAGCAGATGAAACTATGACTATGGAGGAAGTGCTGTGAAGAGATACAAACCAAGAACAACTGACCACAGAAGGGTCACAGTAACATTTGAGCAGGTCCTTAAAGGCTCAGTGGGGTACTGCCTGCAGTGAAAGAAGTTTAATCCAAGCAGAGAACAGCACATGTTATAGGGGCATGGAATGGTGAAAGGACCCCGGATATGCAAGGAATAGCTCGAATCACAGGGCCGTACGGTGCAGGGTGTGTTTGTGGGGTGCATCAGCCTTTGGGTGCAGGTGAGAGGATGGGTGGTAGAGGAGGCTGGAAAATAGACAGGCATGCGATGGCATATGTGGGGTGTTTGCCTTGGTCAGAAGTAGGGTGTGGATAGTTGTGGGTTGGCTAGCATGTAGATAAAAAGAGGCGTTCGGAGTTTGACCTAGTCCAGCTGCTAAGAAATATGATTAGGTCAGGATTTGGTAATTGATCTCAGATTGCTCCACATCTGGAAGATTGGTCTAGAAGGACAAAGGACAAGCAGGATTCAAGCACCAGTAGTCAAAATTGAAAATGAATCCAAGATTGGGGCAAACAGAGGCTCAAATAGCAGTCACAGAAACCTGTCAGCTTTTTCAGCCCTGTGAGACTGGCCCTCCAGGGTGGGAATGCCAGTCTTTGTGGGATAGGGCTACTTGGCAGGGACTTGATCAATGGAACAATCCAAGAGTCTAAGTACCAGTCATTCAAGATCCAATCAAGTTTATTATGTGGCAGTCCGTTATCCAGTGAGTTCCTTATAAAGCTTACTCATAATCCCTACATAGAGAGACTATCCCTGGGATATGTTAAAGGCTAACCCTGAGGGAAGAATTAAGAATCCCAGCCTTTAGTATCTAGAAATATAGAAGACCATAGAAAAGCCCAAGTTTTCATAGACAGGTGTATCAGTTGGGTTCTCCTGAGAAGCAGAACCAATAGGATGTGTATATATTTAGAGAAAGACACTTATTTTAAGGAACTGGCTTATGCCATCACGGTGGCTGGCAAGTGCAGAACCTTCAGACCCGGTATCCAGGGAAAGCCAGTGTTGCAGTGCAAGTCTGTCTGCTGGCAGAATTCCTTCTTGCTCAGGGGAGGTCATTCTTATTTTTTTCAGGCCTTCAGTTGATTGGGATGAGGTCACTCTCCTTATGGAGGGCAATCCGCTTTACTCAGTCTCCACCAATTTAAATGTTAATTTCATCCCAAAACACCCTTATAGAAACATCCAGTATAATGCTTGACCAAACATCTGGGCACGATGGCCTGGCCAAGCAGACACATAAAATTAACCGTCACAACAGGTGAGATGTAAATGCCAGAGATCTAACATTTATGAATAAGTTTTACAAATGGGTATTATAAATAGGAAATAAAAAAAAATTCAAGTTAAATTAAATTGCTGGAGTACCCTTCATTCATCCTAAGCCATTGTTTAAAAGAATATGGATTATATGTCTGCATTTGTGTGTGTGTGTGTGTGTGTGTGTGTGTGTGTTTGTGTGTATGTGTGTTAGATTGAGAGAAGGGGGCATGTTTTATGTATGCTTTTTATAAAACTATCCTGGAGATTCTTCTTTTTAGTTTACTCTATCTGTTGGGCCAAGATGATTAAAGGATGGTCAATCAATTCATTTTGGCTATCTTTCATGATTAATGTTTCCTCTGGTTGACTGATACACCAGTAAGTGTGTCAGTAGTTATAAACGTCAGGCGGCCTAACTGGTGTTGAAGTATGGGCTGGAAACTTACCACTCTTAAGTGTAGTCGATGGATCAGTAGCTCGAAACAGTTATAGACCCAGTTACTTCATTTAAATCACCTGGAAGTTTGTAAGGAAGAATCTTAAGGTTCTCCCAACTCGCAAATCAGAACTCACATTTTAACAACAACCCCGTAATTGATACACACAATTAAAATAAAATAAAAAAATAGTGGCTTAGAATACCCGTTGGGTGCATTACTCAAACGGCCAGCTCTCTGAAGCATCTTCTTTACTTACAGAAATTGAGAAAAGAAAATACTGTGTTACAACTCCATTTTATTTTAGTTTTTTAGCAATTTTATTTACTTGAGAGAGAGAGAGAGCACATGAGTGGGGGAGAGGGAGAAGCTGACTCCCCACTGAGCAGGGAGCCCAATGAGGGGCTTGATCCCAGGACCCTGGGATCATGACCTGAGCCAAAGTCAGCTGCTTAACTGACTGAGCCACCCAGGTGCCCACTGTAACTTCATTTTAAAAATAAGTGTATGAATCCCATCAATATAAAGCCTGTATTGACAAAGCCACCCCATGATGGAAGGCTCTTGAATCTGGATTTTTTTAAAAAAAATTTTCTTTCTTTCTTTCTTTCTTTCTTTCTTTCTTTCTTTCTTTCTTTCTTTCTTCTCTCTCTTTCTTTCTTTCTTTCAGCCAGGCCGGGGGTGGGGGGTGGGCAGACAGGGCAGAGGGAAAGAGAGGGAGAGAGAATCTCAAGCAGGCTTCATGGACACGGGGCTCAATCTCACGGCCCTGGGACCATGACCTGAGCTGAAATCAGAGTCAGATGCTTAACAGACTGAACCACTCAGGCGTCCCCAGTCTGGATTATTTTAATGATTATTTTGCATCATGAAATCCTGCATTTGCTATAAACTGTGTTTTATCCTTAAGATATTGTACATAGATCCCATTGATTCACATGTTAGACCCTACTTCAAATCACTCCATGGCTTACATCTAGCCTACAGGACAAGTCCAGAATTTCTCAGCCCGGTACACAAGACCTGCTGTAATGTAAGCTCTCCTCAGCTTCTCTACCACATCTTTTTTACTGTCCTTTAAAAAATTATTTCATTATTGTTTGCCCTAAATGAGCACCATATTCACTTTGTCCCCACCCTAGTCTACTCAGCCATTCTTCTCTTTTCCCAGGCTATCCTTACTTTGTTCTCATTACTTCTGCTGTTTCTCTAACACTCAGTTCAAGATTCTTTCAATTTATTTACCATTTGATGAATTGAAGACAAGGACTGAGTCACACTTTTTCTCCATTTTCCTTGCCTAGTGCCCTGTGCACTATAGGGGCTTAATTAACATTTGTTTGTAGTGTAGTTTGGCCTAAGAAAGAGCAGCTCCTCCAACCCCACATGAATCGCATTATAAGGAAACCCTGAATAGAATAGTTTAGTGGAAGTATTTTGCATGGCATAAACATTATCGCAGTGATTGGTAATAACCAACTAACCAAACTCTTTATGTTAAAAAAAAAAAAGTCATTTCCTTAGGTTTTAATTCACTTCTCATTTTTATTGGTTGAAAGGAAAAGTGAAAGTGCAAGACAGACGTAATTTAAAGGCATACAGTAAGTTATAAAGATTTTTCTTATAGAGTTTCCCTTCAAAAATCTATGTTTATCTTTTGATGTCTTTAATTTCCCTTTTCCTTATCTGTCCTGTACCCCTGACTATTTTGTTTCTGAATAATGACAAAATATCCACTTTCTTTGATATCAAATCACCACACATTTTCCTAATGGGTCAAAGCGTAAAGTTTTCAAGATATGATTTTGTGATAGTCTTCTGGGCAGAAGGGTTTCTAGTTAAGCAGACTCATTAGAAGGGCCCCTTGGATCAGTTATGTATGTAAGACCTTCTTTAATTTCAATGATTAAAACCAGATTATATGATACAGTTGAATTCTAGGAAGCCCTCTAAAAAATGGGAACTTCACTGTAATTATAAAAATACTTGGAGATCAAGTGAACTGCCGACGTACTCTGTTTGCTCTTTTTTTTTTTGTTACCAACAGATTTAAGAAATGTATACAGGATCTCTCGAAGGACATAATATCCTAACATCAGTTTGTAGAGAACACTAACTATATCAAGATAAAAAATGTTAGTGTATTATGTATTTCTTAAGGATGACTCAAGAATAACCTTGCCTTAGAAAAAATGGTGTTCTGAATTACATTTCCTGTTGCCTATTCTGGGCCCTGATTCCCCACCCCCACCAATGTCATTTACTTTACATATTAAATCTGAGATGCAAGTCTAATCATACTCCCTCCTTAGGATATTATCCAGGTTTAGCTCTCCTGGTTCTCCTCTTACCCAGTCTTTATCCAAGTCAGTGGCTCTCAAGCCTGTCTTTACCAGCCAGGGTACTTAAACAACAGGGAAGTAACAACGAACTACTGATGCCTGGGCTCCACCCCACCAGTTAAATCTGATGTCCTGAGCTCCAAATTTATTGAAATCTTTCCAGGTGAGCTAATGTGTATGCAGGATTAAGAACTTCTGAAGCAAAATTTTTCGTTTCCTGTAGAATCCACATGTCTCTCTCTTCCTCCAGGAAGTTTTTCTTGGGTTTCCCAAGACTGAGTTGGAGCCATTCATTTATATATTATTATGGTATTTTATTTTTGTGATGCTATTAATTGTATCATTCAAAACATACATACTGATGACATCTATGTACAGGCACAGTGCTAAGTGCCTGGGTTTGTCATGAAAAAACAAAACCAGTCTGTTTGCATGAAGCTTGGTGTCTAGTGATTAATCCAAATTATAAATTGTGACAAGGGCTGCAAAGTGAAAGGAAAAGATGCTTTGAAGGAGCAGGTGGAGGGAAGTTAACCATTTCTGAGGAAGTGGCATCTAAATTGATACCTGCAGAATGACTAGAAATTAGGCTGTGAGTGATGACGAGAGAATATTCTAGACTTAAGGTCGAGCATATGAAAGGGTTCTAGAATGGTGCAATTGAGGAGCTAAATTGAAAGGCTAGTGACTGGTTACTGGAGGAGAGAATGATATGAAATAAGGCTCTAGACGAGGCAGAAGCAAGTTCACAGGGATCTTGGATTTTATCTTAAATGCAATGGAAAAACAGTAAAAGATATTTTAAGAAGAGCAGAATAAACATATTAAAATAAATACATTAAAATAAAAGTTAATACCTAAAAATACATTTCAAAATAGTCCTGACTTTTATATTGAACCTGGGTTGGAGTAGAATAAAAGCTGATAGGAGGAAAACCAAATAGAGGCTTAGTGTAGTAATCTCAGAAAGATAATGGAGGCCCACTGAGGAGCCAGCAGTACAAATGGAGAGAAGTGGGAATATTTGGAATGTGTTTTGTGGAAAGAATCAGCAGGACTTACAACAGGTTGTGTGTGCTGGCTAAAGGGGAGAGAGAGGTCACAGAGGACTCATAGATTTCTGGGTGAGGAACCGGGTAAGTGCAGTTATTATTTCTTGAAAAAAATGGAGAAGTGGAAGAGGAACAAAGTTACTGAAAAAATAAACACAACAATTCATTGCTGAAAATTGTATTTCTGAGATGCATAAGAAGATATGCATCTGAACATTTCAAGCAGGTAGTTGTCTATTTGGATCCGGAACTCAAAAGAGAGAGTTTAGACCAGGAGTTATTGTTATATTTTACTGAATGGTAATTGCCTATTTCTCTCCACCCCTGTCCTCTCCTCCGCGCTGGACTAATCATTATTCGAAGACTAATATTGCATTCTCAGCGATAAAGATAGTGTGCGCTTTGAATTATTAGTTGAGCAAATTAGTGAGTACTCATAGCAATACGAATGAGGAATAGTAGCTGAGCATTTGCACTGTGTTAAGCTTTATTTCAGCACTCCACAGGTGTCATTTCATTCCATCTTCTCTACAACCTTGGGTGCCGTGAGCCCTTGTTAACTCCCTAGTAGAGTTAAGAAAATTGGGGCAGAGAGTTTTCCTAACTTTTCTATGCTCTCGCAGCAGTGATGAGCCCCCGAAGTCTTGACAGAGGCAGTTAATTGCAGGGCACGTATTGCATTTTCTATTTCTCACCCTTTCTGAAGTTTCCATGATCCTCCAGGTGGCTCCATGCCATTTCTAAAGGACCGTGGGGACCGCATAGAGTACTGTCTTCTGTCATTATTTTCTCGTTTTTTACTTAAGTATTTCTTTTGCCCTATAGAATTCAGCAGGGTAGAATATGCAGTCATTGTTTATAAATTGTATTACTAGAAAATTCTAATAATTTTATGACGGTAAATAACTGATCTTTTAGGTTCAATTTTAGAGATTTAAATGTAAGAAAATAAATCCATGCTGGGGGTTACTTTTCAAATATTTTATCTCTTATTAGAAAAATTCGCAAGCAAATCAACATAGGTTAAATCTACTTGCTTCAATAGATAGTACTTGAAGAAAGTCTCTGTGAGTCTTAAGTGAAGAAAGTCTCTGTGAGTCTTAAGTAAAGAAAGCTGGGAAAATAAAATTACTTTGCTTTTAACTGATAGAAGTGATAAGAGGTTTTTAACAACTGGATGATCAGCTAAAAGTCTGAATGTGCTGGTTATTTTAAATCTGCCTTCCCAGATCCACTGTCCACCCTTTTCTATCCTGCTCTGCATCCCAGGGAGCCTGGAATCTAAGGCCAAGCCTTTTTGCGCTTTGCCTTTCTTTTGGGATTGGCCAGTAGGGGAAACTAGCAGGAAATTGGAGGGTGCGGTAGTTTGGTCTCAGCTCCCCCCTCTGCGAGGCCACTGGCTGGTGGTTGCTGTGTTCTTCACCAAATATCACAGCTCCTGTAGAGTGGCCCTGTCCTATAGTTAGAGATCTCACCAGGTTCTTGTAACCCTTCCATCCCTTGCCACCTCAGGCCTAGAGGTAGTGATGGTTCACCATGTTGTTAGCTCCGGTCGCTGCAGCATCTTGTCTGTAAAGACCATGCAGTGTGCCATCTACAGCCAACACTCCAACACCGAGGACCTCACTCCACTCACTGCTGAGGGAATTGCCTTTATTCAAAGGCAGACATTTCAGACAAGGGGCAGCCAGCATCCAATGACAGTTCTACTGGAACGTGTAAAGACCCGACCCTGTTGCCTGAAAAGGCACAATTTTGAAGGGCTATACCAATTCCAGAGCTCCCCGTGGGATGGGTCAAAGCGTTTGTCGTGATTACATCAAGTTCGGCTCCTACTTTTGCCCAGTCTTGCCTCTTTACCCTCACAGGTGTTGATCCCAAGGGGATTACCTGAAAATCTTCATCTCAGACTCCATTTCCCCCAAGACACTACCCACTCCTTTAATAAGAGTCTTTTCACTAAACCCTTTTCAATTACCAACTTTGAGTGTGCTATTTTTTCCTGTTCAGATACTGACAGATATACTCATATGAAATCAGAGCATCTGATAAAATCTTAATTTGTTCCACCTATAACTTGCTTTCAGCAAAATTTGCAGATGCAATGGGAGGGAATTACTATTCTGGATTAATCTGAACCATTAACCAGATCAAGGAAAAATGAGCTAATAAATGAGAGAGAAACCTGGAGTAAATGTCCTAGCCATCTTAAAGCTTACACCAATGTTTATATCAATATGTGAATATTGAAGTTTTTACCAATAATAAATGAAAACTAAATGCTTGGATTTCTGGGAAAAATTTTTAAACACAGGCATTGTTCTACATACTGTCACAGGCTCCAAAATTGGGTGATTCTTAGGAGAACTGACAGGCTGTTGAAAACAAAATTCTTATAATATGGAGAAATTAGGACAATGTCTAGCACATAATAGGTACTCAGTAAATAGTGAAAGAATATATAAATAAAATCTATGCATCTTTATAAGGAGCTCTCTAATGAACTCAAATAAATTTTTTAAAACATAGAGAAGCACCTAACAAAGAATGATACAAAAGATTGGCAATGATAATATAGAAAGGGAAGCATAGATGTGTTTAATTTGTTTTTTCTTTTTTTTTTTTTTTGAAATCTTTTTTAAAAAAAAGACTTTATTTATTTGACAGAGAGAGAATACAGGTGGGCAGAGCAGCAGTCAGGGGGAAAGGGGGAAGCAGGCTCCCCATGGAGCAGGGAGCCCCATGCGGGGCTTGATGCCAGCACCCTGGGATCATAACCTGATCTGGAGGCAGACACTTAACCAACTGAGCCACCCCGTCACCACAGATGTATTTAATTTGTGAAGTAAAGTCCTTCTAGTCAGATAATTAAATTAAGAGCATAACTCACATGCTTTCAATAGTCACATTTTCAACTGAGACAAATTGCATGTAAATCTGAACTTTTGGCCTTGTGTGAGGACTGGGGCATGGCCTTCACAGGGATGTTTGAAGGGAGTCCTTCCCTGGGCAGTAAGTTGGATAAATAATCCATACTATCTCATCTAATGGTTTAGTTCTATTATTTGAAATGTTTTCCACAAACTTGGGTGAGAGATATTATTCAGTTATAAGGCATTCCTTTTGGGGCACCTGGGTGGTACAGTCCAACTCTTGGTTTCAGCTCAGAGTTGTGGGATCAAGCCCCGCTTTGGCTCTATGCTCAGTGTTGGAGTCAGCTTGGGATTCTCTCTCTCCCTCTCCCCTTCCCGCTCATGCTCTCTCTCTCTCTTTCTCTCAAATTAATAAATCTTTTTTTTTTTTTTAATTCCTTTCTTTGTAAAAGATAACTCAGAAGGTCACACAGCTTACGTCAGGTCACACAGCTTAGGTAAGGTTTTCTTGGGAAGAGGATGAAGAAAAATGATTGCAAAACTGGGAAGACCAAGTGGCTACATACTGTCCCATTGTTATTATGCCTGTCAAAGATTTAGTTTGAAAATTTTAAAGCATTTTATTATGGTGACTATTTAGAAAAATTAAATGATTCAGAATTAGGGATTGGAGTGTCTTAAACTGAATCATAATGATTCAGATATTTGGTCTATATAATAATAATAGCAATAATCAATTCTCCACATTTGCTTATGTAAAACTGAGCAAAATTTATGTTTTGACTCAATTGTCTGGACTGAGTCAATGGTGAGTGTACTATAAACAGTCTTTAACAAGAAAGTAAATCAGGGGGCACCTGGGTGGCTCAGTCGTTAAGTGTCTGCCTTCGGCACAGGTCATGATCCCAGGGTTCTGGGATCAAGCCCCACGTCAGGCTCCCTGCTCAGCGGGAAGCCTGCTTCTCCCTCTCCCACTCCCCTTTGCTGTGTTCCCTCTCTCGCTGTCTCTCTGTCAAATAATTAAATAAAATCTTAAAAAAAAAAAGAAAGTAAATCAGGAGAAAATTTTTGTCAAATAATTGTGAGAGATTATTGGTTTGATAAAACAGTTGATTAAAAATTTTACACTTGAACTGGTGGTGGCACCAATCCAGAAATTATTTTTGTACTGTGTAATGACCAGCTGTTTTCCATGATCTCCTGGGAACAGAAGGAGATTGAGCATCAGTTGCAGAAAGCAATTTTCCAGCTAGTAGAGGCGAAATTCTGAGATGTAGATTATGTTACTAAGCGTGTTTGCAAACTCTTTCCCTGTTTACCTTAGAAAACAGAGAAATGTCTGTCTTGGGTGGCATAGTTGCAGTGCTGTTCTGCACTTGGTGGGGTCTGAGCTCAGAAGTACAACATGACATCTGTATTATTAGAAAGATAGAGAATCAGCATTCCTGCACCTTAAGAAGAAAAAAGGAGCCAATTAGAGACCAAGTGTCTTGCCTAAGATGAGAGGTAGTGTGGAAGTGAATTTCTGCCTTCCTCATGGCAGAACAGGTAGCATATTATGCTTCCCATTTTAGAAGTCTAGTAATCAGTGTTTGAATATGGTGCCCTTATTCCTTGTCTATATCTGTTACAGACCGTTCATCTTTGGAGGTAAATGGAGTTGTTCTTTTTTTATAAGGTATCAGAATGACCTTAATTCTTCCAGACAGACATTCCCAAGGTATTTTTAAGAGGCAGCCAGGGAAGGAGAGTGTGATTTTTGACAGTCTGCTGACCTCTGCACGACCCACACTAGAACCCAGGCTGCGTTGCTGCTCCTGGAGTTCAGCTGGTGACTCATCAAGGGCCAGGCAAACTTGAGTAATTCCAAGTTGCAAATGGCAACGAATGAATGCGAATCTCTGTTTTCGCTTCAGCCTGTTCTGGTCTGTTTTTACAGAACGACACCCATTCTCTGGCCACATTTTTCCATCACGTGACTCCCAACAAATGATGTGTCCCCGAGGATAATCTGTGTTTAAACTCCATAGTTACCCTGTAAAAGAACATACAGCTAAATGGGAAGGAAAATATTTATGCACATGCACATAAGTGTATACATGCTGTATTCTGTCATTCTGATAGCTTATAATGACTTGTCCATCTTGCCCTTGAATCTAATAAATGATCTTTGTAATCAGGTTCTCTGTCTAAAGAGATAGGAAATGTCTTGGCTAAAGGAAAGAAAAACAGCTGCAGCACATATCAGCTTGTGATATGGAACAGTGTTACAAAGACAGGCCCCCCGGCTTCCCTGCTTCTTCATGTCCAGACAGCAGGGCAGTGCTCCGCACCCTTCTTGCCAGCAGCTGTAGGAGTAATTTGAATCTAGCACATGCTTTGACTGAGCAGTGGAACAGGGTTCTGGTGCCCCATTGAGTGTCAGTCCTCCTGTGTTTTCATAGCCATCAGAGTGCCCTAAACAAAGAGAATGTTAGAGTCCCTGAGTCCTGAACTAGTGATCTGTCTTCTCATCATCAGAACCCCAGCTCTGAGCAGCTGCAAGTCTAGGGGTGAGGGATGGGGAACGGGGTGGGAACAGGTGGTGAATGGCTATGTGCACTTGGAGAGGAGAAGGTGGAAGAAGGCAGGTCCCACATGCTGGGGTCTTTCCTGGCTGACACCTACTCCTGTATAACAAGTGCCCTTTCAGGTAAAAGTAGTAAGTTTTCTCCTGTTTAAGTAACAGGTAGTGGAGATTTTTATCTTTGCTCTGACAGTGAAGCCACATGGTCTGGAGAATAGGGATTAGATTGAACACAAAACCTAGAACTAGAATCTTCTGTACCCGTGTCATGAACAGTGGAGTAAATTTCCCTCAGGACGGAGAAGCCTGGCTCTGATCGTTCACTGTTGTTAAGGCTTTGGGTCCACAAAGATTGTGAGAAGTTTTGGAGACTAGGTGAAGGGGAAATTTATGAGACATCATTGCTCTGCCTTTTCCTTCCGTGTCCTCTGAGGGGCCATGTGTGGAAACAGGCCAGGCGTCTGATAGGTAGGATCTGGACTCCTAGCCAGATCACTTTCCCAAGTCCTACCCTTGGTACTCAGCCAGGGGCGTACGTGGAAGAGCAGTCATTCTTCTTGAAGTCCTTAGGCCAAATAAATCTAAACCAGGGACTTCACTCTGCAGACCCTTTATTCTGCGTTTTGGCAAATTGGGATAATACTCTCCCTTTGTCCCGCACCTTCTGGAGAGGTAGAGTGAAGCCAGTGACACTTCTGCCACTGCTGGGCTCCTGAAAGTAACCTTCACTGGCAATCCCAGGGGCTTTAAACTGTTTGGAGAAGGGTATTACACCAGAGTCATTTGGAAAAGGAATTCTTCATATAGACCAGGAAGTCAAGTAAATGCATTTTCTTCATTGTATTCCTTCAGAATGGTTTGAAATAATTTTAGAGGGGGTCTTTTCTCTAGCCACCAGTAAAGATGTCCTTTCACTCTGTTCTGTGGTCCATTTGTGAATAACGAGGCACAGCTAAGGAGCACGGTCACTCACACAGGTAAACTGTGGCACAGCCTGACTGAGCATACCCAGCCATCTGCCCTGTTCCGCAGCGGCTTCGGCTGGGGGAGGGTCACCTTCTGGGTTGAGATTGGCCACGTTTCTTGTTTACCTTGTTTCCTTATATCCTTTCTGTCAAATGGAAATTGTTTTGTGTTGTTTCTGACTTAAAAAATTATTAATAAACTTGGCTTGCATTCAAGGAATATAGGCAAGCCAGGATGATTCAAGTTTAGGGCCTGTAATTTTGTCTTCTGCGCACATCGGGCTGCAATCTCACAGAGGGGATGAGTCTTCCATACGTGGGGCTGTATAAATAGCAGGGCTTTGTGATAGGGAGTACAGCAGCCTTAAAATAGTTGAACTAGAAGAAGTTATGAAAATGCTATTTTTAAGCCTTCTACATCTGTGCAGAGTGAGCATCGTATTGTGTGTTCATAAAGTGTTAACCAAATGCCTGGCAGAGAGTGGTCGGCTTTGTGTGGAGGAGCACGAGGGTAATGACGAAGCCTCAGTCCGCTGGTGTGCAGAGAAGCAGAAATTGGACAAGGAGTCACAGTGCCGGAGAGGCCCGATAACATCTTTAAAACAGTTGTATCTGATAGCTGGTTAGACACAGCATTAAAAAAAAGAGAGAACATGAATCTTAAATGCTTACGTGCCAGATGGCTAAAATCTAAATAACAGTTTTCTATTGTCGAAGACTATTCACTTGTCAGCCCTAGAAATTTATCTCTTCAAAACTTCCTATCCAGTTAACTTTTACTCAAATTGATTTTTGAGGGGGGAGGATAGAGTGTAGTAACTTGCCAGCTATGTGATAGAGTAAGTGTGTTTGGATTGAATACAGAAGCCAAAGTCAACTTTTTTTTTTTCTTTTTAAATAATAGATTACTGGTTGGAGTGGAAGAACAGGGATATTTATGTTAATGTTCCTTTTTCTTCCCTCTTAATCCTTTAAAACCTTAAATGTCCACTGTATACATTGTTTGTATGCTGTTTGCTAATAGAATATCAGGCCGAACTGTGTATAGTAGACTAAGGTATCCATTTCTCACTGTACTATTTCCATATGCATTTCACTCAGTTTTATTTGTGGAGGGTCCCATACCATCATTTTGAATGGAAGAGTGAAACTTTGTGTCTTCCTTCCATATATACCACTCACTGCAACCTTTCCAAGATCCAAGGGCAACATTTCTGATTGAGATTTGAGTTTATAACTTAATCTAAACATAGGAAGGAAACTGAGTATCATAAGGCCAGATAGCCCCTCTGTGTGGCAAATAAGGCTTAATTCTCTAAAGCCACAAGGTCATGGGAAAGTGAGTTTGGTCCCTGATGACCCCTGACCTTCAAACTGAAAGGTACACATTCTCCGCTATGCCATGGCTTCCTTGCATTGTATTGGGCCATGTCAACAGCACAGGAGCAAGTGCTCAGACTTCAATAAAACACATGGACTCCATGGCTGAGGGAAATCCTTAATCCGATGGATGGAGAGTTAAGTTTCGATGAACAAAACATGAGACTCATTGTATCTTAGGCATGTGATAAGAACAGAGGAAGGAGCCATGAAGAGAGCTGTGAATAATACTTGCATTTTAACAGGAAGTCAAATTAGATCCTGATAGTTTAATATGGAAATGTTTCTAAAGATCAAACCATAAGAAGGAAATATATCCCTTTGTGCAAGAGAAGCTGTGAAGACAATGAACTCAGTCCTAGAAACTGTAGCTTTAAATTTTGGCAGGATGACTTTTGTTTTTCCTGGTTTTTATTAGGGAACATTCCTCTGGAGTTTCACAAGTGTACCTTTTTGGGAGACGTATTTTTATTTATTCTACTTATCAGCCACAATCAGAGGCCCAATTCTAAGGCAGTCTTCATTTTATCCTAAATTGAGAAAAACTAAATGCAAATTATTCTATTAACTTTTGAAAAGTTACATAAAACATGAATTTTGTTCAAGATTCTAATTGTGTTCAAGCATTTCTAGTATGTGTTACATTACAAATTACACATATTCATCTTTTTTTAATTATTAAAACGTTTGGCTAACGTTGTTGTATTCACTTTTCACATGAAGAAACTGAGGCCTATCCCACATTATAGAGAAAATAAGCTGAAATTACAATTTTGGAATTCATATTTTCTGTCATTTCAAACCACCCTTTTAACACTCTGTGTCCATTGCAGTGCCTTAATATTAATACTTAATAGGTTCTCAAGTGGTTTCTTTTTCAATTTTCTAAGTAAAAGGCAGTGAGTACTCTAAAGGGAGGTTTAAGGCTGAGGAAAAATATCTGGCCTGGCTTTTCATGGAGCCAAGGTAATGAGCATATGAGGCACATGCATGGAAAGGCAAATGATACCCTTCACATTCCTGTGATTAATGACACATCACTTTGGAATGCAAACACTCCAGGTGAAGAGGCTGCTTACATAGTGACAGGATAACGCTTTCACTTCCCACTTACCCTCAAAATCTCAATAACCCAGTAGTAAAAGCCAGCAAGCTCATGTGTCAGGCCTGGATTCTGTTCCCATCTCCTTTTTTCTTTGTATGTTGTATGAAAATTGGCATAAAGATAGAGACCAGAGACCACAGTTGATACCCTACACAGAAGTTGTTTCGTAAATTATAAGGGCAGTTGTTTTCTGAGTTTGGAAGTGACCAGTTCAGTGAACAGATGCAATTGATGTCTGCCTTTATGATTGAAGCCAACACAAGCTTTCTCCTCTCTCATGGCTGAGCTCTAAATATCTGCTCTGTGGACACATGATCCTTGGTGGGTAATCACAGAACTCGGCACACTGGCATGGGGTTGGTCCAGGAGCAGGTGTGTGTGCAGGCACAGTGATCAAAGTCTTCCCTGTTGTGCGGGCACTGGCAGAGAGCGTTCTTCTGTTTGGCCTGTCAGGAGCCCACGGATAGACTTGTGCTGACAGTGGTTTTCTTTCTGGGGATGTGAGGAAAATATGTCTCGAAATGAACCCCAGACTCAAAGATAAATGGAACCACAAGATTGGGAGAAAGTTTTGATGGCATTAGGAGAGCCCTCACATCTAGATGGCCCTTTGGATTTTCTAGTGACACAAAGTAGTATTTTTCATTTTTTTTTTCCAAAAGCCAGTTTGAGTTAGATTTCTTTTATTTGCAATTAAAAGTCTGCTTATTAAAAGCTTAAGAAAACTCAACCTCTGATGCTCTGTAACTTCCCCTTTCGAAGCCTTTTTATTTTTTATTTATTTATTTTTTGGTGTCTCTCTTAGGCTTCTCACTCTGGGTACTCATGGACTATTGCAGTTTGAGATTGACAATAAAATATGATAAAATTAAGGAATTACAAAGATTATAGTTGTATCTATATTAAAACCTGAAATTGCTTGTACAAAGGATAAATGCTGTAGGACTTTAGAGAGGGGTAGATAACTGGGAGCAAGTATAATTAAGGGAAAGCTTGATTCCGATGTAAACTTGGACCTTCAATGATGCGCAAGGGTTGGAGAATAGATGGTGTGGAAAGGGAAGGGTGTTGCAGGTAAAGAAACTAAGAGGAACAAAGGCACAGAGATGGGGATGAGTGGAAGGGAAAATTCTCCAGGTGGAAAGGTGAGGTCATATTTGGGACGGCAGAAAGTTGTTGCATTGTAACAGAGGGATGTGAAAACCAGGTAACAGACCTTTTGATGTGGTAGGAAATAGGAGACCTTAAAAGTTTTGGCCAGGGACATGACCTGATAAAAGGGATATTTCACAAATATTAGTACTACTGTGCTGTGCAGATGGAATGGGAAGTAGAGAGAATGGCATCAGGAAGGCTAGTAAGGAGGCTTGTTTTCACTTTTTCAGTAATGTGGTATGAGAGGCAATTAAAAGTTGGATGTAGGTTGTAGCAGTGAGAATGCAGAGGGAAGACGAGAAAGGTATAAAGACATTTCAAATGAAAAACATCCATAAGATTTGATTGGGAAGATGAAGAAGCAGGTAGAGGATGGTTAACTCTTAAGTTTTTGATTCTTCGTCTCAGGACACGTTCTTGCATACATGGGGTTTGAATTACTAAGAGGTCCACAATGGAAGGATGTGCTATTGAAGGTACGGGATTGGAATTTGGATTCCAGAATATAGAGAAGACAGGACTGGACACAGTCATTGTCAGTAAAGTTGCTAAGAAATGATAAAGTCAAGAGAAT
Organism: Ursus americanus; assembly: GCF_024610735.1. NCBI lineage: Eukaryota > Metazoa > Chordata > Mammalia > Carnivora > Ursidae > Ursus > Ursus americanus. The sequence continues at coordinate 44,228,867 of NC_142131.1, read as the reverse complement.
GGATGGTGAGCAGTAAAGAGGAATAGAAAGAAAGACCTCTGTGTGTGTGTAAAAGAAAAAAGTAAGACCTGTATGTGTGTGTGTGTAAAAGAAAAAAAGTAAATTGTGAGTACTTACTATTATTTCCAATTCAAATAACAGTTGAGGGTTTTTATTTATGTCTTTGGTTATATACTTTCTCTTATGCTAAAAATCTTGATAATGGATGACGTAATAGCTTTTAAATTTCAGTTTAAATTTACAGATCACAAGTGATATAGTAATTCTGAGTTCTGGCCCTGAGTTTCTTTAATTTGATATTTGGTTTTAATGATGTTTAGATAAAAAAGATGTATCACAAAGATGTGAAGAACCAAACAGAATTTTTAATGGCTACGCTTAATTAAACCATGATCCCTATTTTTTAAATTTTTTTAAATTATTAACAAATAATGTATTATTTGTTTCAGGGGTACAGGTCTATGATTCATCAGTCTTACACAATACACAGCGCTCACAACACATACCCTCCCCAGTGTCCATCACCCCCCCACACCCCCCACCCCCTTCCCTTCAGGAATCTTCAGTTTGTTTCCTTGAGATTAAGAGTCTCTTATGGTTTGTCTCCCTCTCTGGTTTTGTCTTGTTTCATTTTTTCCTCTCTTCCTCTATGATCCTCTGCCTTGTTTCTTAAATTCCACATATCAGTGAGATCATATGATAATTGACTTTCTCTGACTGACTTATTTCGCTTAGCACAATACCTTCTAGTTCCATCCACATTGCAAATGGCAAGATTTCAATTTTTATGGCTGCATAATATTCCATCGTATATATATACCACATCTTCTTTATCCATTCATCTGTTGATGGACATCTGGGCTCTTTCCGTAATTTGGCTACTGTAGACATTGCTGCTATAAAGATTGGGTGCAGTTGCCCCTTTGGATCACTACACATTTGTATCTTTGGGGTAAATACCCAGTAGTGCAATTGCTGGGTTGCAGGATAGCTCTATTTTCAACTTTTTTGAGGAAACTCCATACTGTTTTCCAGAGTGGCTGTACCAGCTTGCATTCCCAACAGTGTAGGAAGGTTCCCCTTTCTCCTCATCCTCGCCAACAACGATGATCCCTATTTTTCAGTTCTATCTACCAGTCACAAAGTTCTTTGATGGAATTCTTTGTTGGGTGGGGAAGGGAAAAAGAAGGTTGAGTTAAGCTCCGTGGACCGCAGAGCTTTCCTCTCAAGACTCAGAAAAGCATCTTGGAGATGCAGACTAAGAAGAAAATAAACTCCTAGCTTTAAGAAAAAGAAAAAGAATAATATAAATTTCTTTTAGATTTGCTTTCTTTACATGGAATTATTTGTGGATAAAATTACTATGGAGAATAGACACACAATGACCATCTTGAGTAGGGAAATGACAGGCGGGAAGCAGATTGTAGGAAGAATGATCTGGCAACAGGTAATCTGTAGGTTAGGGAGAATGAAAGAGAAACAAGGAGTTTGCAATAGGTCAGAAAAAAGTTGTAAAACAAACATGGTAGCAGGAGAAGAAATGGTGAACATGGGAGATTTTGGCTGCGACAAAGAGTGATTTTGGTGACTGATAAATACTTGGAAAAGTTTGATCACATATGATCCTTCTTTTGTGTGTTTTATTTACCCTCATTGTTCTAGATATCTGATTTTGATCTAGCCTACCTGACAATGAACTTCTCTGATACACCCATGCTGAGGTGACCTTCAGGAATACTCATTCACAGATTTCAGTCTGGCTGTGGCAGAGCTACACTGAGACCATGAATATGTTAATTTCACAAATTATCATTTTTATTTCCAATGAATATGGTTTGAAGGACGATTTTTGCCAGATGTCCTTTCAGTCTTATTCTAAATTCATCTATATAACTTCCTCATGGAGTTCCTATTTAATAGTATTAATGTTCATGGGTTGAATGAGACTTTATGATAATGACACAAAACCCCCGAATCATCTGTTTGCATGATTACAAACAAAGCATCATGATTGCTGTCTAACAGAAGGAAGGGCAGCCTGTGCCTCCAGTTAACCGGCTGGCCAGCAGAGCACAGTCTATAATGGTGGGGTATCTGTTTTCCTCTTAATAATTGATAGATTTTGAAATTTATCCTTGACTTCAAGGACTATCATCAGAGTTTAAATGTGAATTTATGCATCATTTCTGGTGATATTTGGGGGATACATGGTGGCAGATGTTGCATGAAAAACAGAAAGCATTTTGAACTTTCCGTGATTCTGCTTAGTTTTTCTTATTGCGTGACCCATTATCTATTTATTAGAGTGTTAAAAATACACCCATTTCCAAGTACATAGCTGAAAGCACAACACCTCCTAGCTCTACAGGTTTTTATTGCAGAGAGTAGGAGGACAGTGCCTCTTTTAAAAATACTTTGTTCTCTAAATTAATAATGACTTTATACTCAGCTTTAAATAAATTACAGTTTCAGAATCACTAAAACCTATGTTGTTTGGAAGTCATTCTCATCTCTCTACCTGGCTTTCAACTCTTTAATGATTATGATTTGAATTCATTTTGGGTTCTGTTAGTTCAAATTCTGATAGTCAAGGAATTAGACTTAAGAATCAAGTATCCTGCATCCTAGATATATTTTCACTAGTGATTTACTCAGTAACCTTGAGATATCACTTGAGCTCATTCGCCATATGGAATCTCCCTTCCTCTGTCAAATTTGTTAATGAGAATCGTTTCCACAGAACTCCTAGGAGATTTACAGTATAAATGGAATTTGGATTGAAACGAGATATATTTTTGCTGATAAATGTCTCTGTGTTGGCCTTGAGTATGTATCAAATATCATTTGCATAGAATTGCAATGAGCTAGGTAGCCACATTTGTTCTCCTGGTTACTTTTCTGCATTTAAAAAAAAAAAGCATTTTTTTTTAAAAGCATTTCTTGTAAATGTTCCTAGCAGCCCTGTAAGATGAGATGTGGCTTTCTTTGAAATGAGGAAAAGAATAAACATATAGATTGCTCACAAGCTCTTAAAGAAGCCTGTGATCTACTCCTGACATAATTTCTTGTGGTTTTTATTCTTCCTGGGGTCAGAAATAAAAACTTTCAATTCATCCTGTCAGAAAATTTCTTGGGAACTGAGATTAGAGCAAATTTGCATCTCTTATCAGTGGGTCTTGTCATTTAGCTCTATGGTTCACTTAAGTTATCTGATGGCACTTTGTTATTTATGAGTGTGGTTTGGCTTGTAGTTGTGCAGTTTTATGGATTAGCTTGTTTTTTTTTTTTTTTTTTTTTGCCAGTTTTGAGATGACTTTTAACATACTTAGCTGAAAAACTGGTGAGGATTGTTCCTCACTGTGTAGTCTTTTATTTTCTTTAATTAAATGAATTTAGAAACTATATCCCTAATATCTGGTTGGGGAAATTTTAGATTACACTTACTAGGATAGAGAAACATCTCCAAATATAAACCATGTCTCCTAGGATTTTAATATCTATCTATGAATATTAATTGGCACACTTAAAACCATTGTCAAAGTCAAATCAAATCCAAAGGAGAAAAGCAAGAGCATACTTTAGTAATACTGAATCTAAGGGAATAAAGGCCAGGGCAATGGGCCAACAGGTTTGGCTCAGTGAGTTAAACTTTTTTTTGATAGAATCGCATTTATACTAGAATACACCCCATCAATCTTCCTTATACTATTATAGTTAATTATGAGGGTGCTTGGGTTTCACCTAGATGTGCTCCTTCTAGGGGCCCCTTCTTGTTGCAGTCTTCAAATATCTAAATGTCTGAATGTCTTAGTTTTTTTTTGAGAGACAGAGTGTGAGTGGGGTAGGGGAGGGGCAGAGAGAGAGGGAGAGAATCTCAAGCAGGCTCCACACCTCATGACCCTGATATCATGACCTGAGCCGAAATCAAGAGTCCAATGCTTAACTGACTGAGATATCCAGGTGCCCTGAATGTCTTAAATATTTATTATGGTTTGGTTAATAGCTTGGTTGTTCGGCTCACAAGTCTAAGTTTACCAACTTCATGAGTCCTTTCATTTTTCCATTCCTGCTTACTCAGTAAGCCACTTGTAATTCCTGGATAATAATCACTGGATACATTGAGTTAATAATCCATTCTTCCTCCTTATTTAGGCCTGTTTCAGATCTTCTTAAAACTGGTCTTATATATAATTACATTCAAAACAACCCTTATATTCTAAAACGGATTCCACTTTTAACTGACAGTATTTCTAAAACATAGTATTTCACACTTTCTCTTTTTCTTGTGAATGGACTCAGACTCTAACATTTATTACTTTTTAAATATGTGTCAGGGGGCGCCTGGGTGGCACAGCGGTTAAGCGTCTGCCTTCGGCTCAGGGCATGATCCCGGCATTATGGGATCGAGCCCCACATCAGGCTCCTCCACTATGAGCCTGCTTCTTCCTCTCCCACTCCCCCTACTTGTGTTCCCTATCTCGCTGGCTGTCTCTATCTCTGTCAAATAAATAAATAAAATCTTAAAATAAATAAATAAATAAATAAATAAATAAATAAATAAATAAGTGTCAGGCACTGTAGTTGACACGAGAGATCTAACAAAATCATGGGATCTGATCTGAAAAAAATTTACAGTGAAGTATACCCTACTTTGCTTTCTATATCTCCAAGATGCGTACTAAAACATCTAGGCAATTTTTTTATGTGTACAGCAGCTCAACAGAAGAAAGTTTTGTAGGCGACTCCAACATGTTCTAATTTTAGCTTACTTTGGCTTTATTCTCCAAAGACTTTATTTTGCAGGATATAGGTGGAATTAATGGGCTTGGTTAATAATTCCTGAACGTTCTCCTTTGAAGGGGCATGCTTTGCCCAAACAATCAGCTATATACTTAAAAGTCATAACTGGGGTTAGTCATAATTGTCAGGTCTGCACCCCTTATTTGCTGGCATAGTCAGGGGCTCTTGAAACATTGCTCAGAAATGCTGGATGGTATCAATTTTAGCAAGGAGAGCTATTGCTGAGTGGGCTGTAGAGATCTCATAAAAATTAAAACGAGTAGAATGGTTCTTGGTCCTTTTAGAGTGGAGAAATAGTACTGATTCTAACAAAAAGGGCCCCAGGTAGACCACTGTCATATGTAGGCAGTAAGTGTCAGGAGACAGCTACAACTTCTTGAGGAACCCTGATGTCACTTAATATTCTCCACAACTCCATTTGTGGACTTTTCTAAGCAAGGTAAATCTTGAGTCCTGAGGTGGAGAAGGAGGACATCTTGAGGGCATGGCAGTGCTGGCCCCCAAGTGTCAGCAGTCCACCCTCTACTACGCAGCACCCCACCTGGAATAACAGCATGAAGGAGAAGCTTCACAAAACTCTTGTATATGTAACTTCTTCTCATTAAAAAAAAAAAAAAAAATTCTGGTATTCAAGACACACCAGAGAATTCCAATGTGTCTGACCTCCTCAGCTAAAAGGAAGCTTCCCCTTCCGCAGCTGGAGATAGCATAGGCTGTGTGACTTAACTAGGATGAGAGAGAAGGAATTACCTATGCTGTTTCTTACCCCTGCGGTTTGAAAAGAGGGTGAATCGCACCCCACATATGATGCAACTGGATAGTCATGAAGCCTCAGATTGCCTCCAGATGATGTAGGAATCCTTTATACTCAGCAATTCACAATTAAGATTTTGTCTTTTCTCTTCCTTTGTCTTCAAAATTTACCTCCATTGTTCTAAGTAACTGCTCCCAGCTAGGTCCACTCCATGGGTGGGTTTTTCCGAGTTCTCATGGTGCCTCTGTTTTCAGGGAAACCCAATCTTTGATGCCAGGCCGGCTCTGGGGTGGGGGGAGGTACCCTGGTCCTGGCAGGGAGCAGCAGCAGGAGATGAGAATTTCACAGTGCACTTTCTTGTGTATTTTTAGAATTCCTTTGGTTTTCTAGGCCAGAGTAGGGCTGTCCCGTGTCAGTCTTTACTCCTTCCTGTGCTAATTAGTGTTGAGTTCTTCCTATCATAGAGAGCTGACTTTGCACTTTCTTCCATAGTATATTATCACTGTTGCCAGTTTTCTCCAGCTGATTTTTTTTCAGCTCAGTAATTAGTTATTTGTGTTTGCAGAGAATGGTTCGGGATGTTGAGATCAGAGAGATGGCCTTTGTCCATCTTCTGGGAAGAATTGCCTTCTTGCTGGTTCAAAGACAAGGAGGAAAGAAAATTGAGAAATTTTGACCTTGGTTTCACAGAATTCTGACTACCATGGCTGCATCACTTATTTTTCTAAATAATAAAACCACCTCAGCATCCCCTTCATACTTCTTTTATAAGCTTCTTGCTTTGCTTATAAAATAGGAAATCTTGTAAATGTACAGATGATGTTATACTTGGGAACTAAATGGATGTTCTAGATGTATTCCACTGGAGTGTACTTTACCATGCTGCTAACTTCTGGTGTAGGTTAAAATACTCAAAACAGTCCTAGGTGGATTGTGTTATCAATTTTTCATTTATTGAAAATACTGCATTTGAATGTCATGCACTTTCCAAACTCATTATTTGCTACATCCTATGTTGCCAATGTGAGGAATTTAGCCTGGGCTAAACTTTTAACTTCTCTTTGCTTCATTTGATCTTTCACCAAGTAGAGATGATTTTGTAGATGGTTAAATGAAGTAAGTCTAGCCCAGTATCTGGACATAAAATTAAAAAAATTAAAGTTAGGGGTAGAACGAAGGACTAAGGACTACAGAAGCTGAGAGGTGGAGAGATGGGCACGGGGAGAGGCTTTGCAGAAGGGAAGCCTCTTTGCAGGACACTGGAACTCAGTTGGGTCATTTCCAGAGGGAGAATTGAATGTCGGCAGAATAAGACTCAGAGAGTCAGTTTAGTTTGGCTAAAGGATTTTGAGGAATAAGCACTGAAAAGGGAAGCACAAGCGACTGTGGAGGGCTTTAGATGACAAACTAAGAAATATGAACTTTAGGAGAGGAGTTAAGATGGCGGAGGAGTAGGAGACACCGTTTTCAGCCGGTCCTCCGAGTTGAGCTGGATAGGTACCAGACCAGCCTAAACAACCACGGAACCAGCCTGAGACGCAGGAAGACGCATCTGGATCTCTACAAATGAACATCTCCAGCGCTGAGTATTGAGGTACGAAGCGGGGAGCCATGAAACTGTGAACAGATATCGGAAGATAAACGGAAGGGGGAGGGAGCCGCCGCGTTCGGGTGCCGGGAAGCGGTAGCCACTTGCACGGGAGAGCGGGCGGGTCTCGCGGACGGCACCCGCAAAACAGCAGACTGAGACCGTGAGCCGGGTGCGCGCGCCACCAGGCATCTCGGGGAACCCCGGAATCCTGGTGCGCTCACTGGATCCAGACTGAGACCGGGAGATCCGGGAGCGCGCGCGGGGCGGCTGGCGGCTGGCGGCATTAGAAACAGAAAGGACAGAGACGCGCTGGCCCTGGAAGTGAGGGCTGGGACGCCGGGTGTGGGGCGCACATCCCGGGACGCTGCAGGGTTGAGCAGCACCAACAGAAACAGAGTTAAAGTGGCCAGAACATTAGTAGAGAACGGGCCGCAATCCTTCTGTTCCGTGACAGAGGCTGAAATTTGGCCGCTGCTGCTCTGACTCTCAGAAGAGGCACAGCAAACCGCCAGGGAAAGCACCAGAGAACAAAAGCCTGGAAATACCGGCTCAGAGAGTGCCCATCCCCATCCCCCCTCGCTGGGGACGCCGAGACTCTACCCGAACAGGGCTGCCTGAGTATCAGCGCGGCAGGCCCCTCCCCCAGAACACAGAAGGCAGGCTGAAAAATCAAGAAGCCCACAACCCGAGGCGCCGGGGTGGCGTAGTCATTGAGCGCCTGCCTTCGGCTTAGGGCGTGATCCCAGCGTTCCGGAAAGGAGTCCCTCATCGGGCTCCTCCACTGGGAGTCTGCTTCTTCCTCTCCCACTCCCCTGCTTCTGTTCCCTCTCTCGCTGGTTGGCTGCCACATAAATAAATAAATAAAATCTTTAAAGAAGAAGCCCACATCCCTAAGATCCCTATAAAACAAGGGGCACGGCCTGGGACCCAGTCAATAATTTGGGCTCTGGAAACCCCGCAACCTCTCTTCATCAGAATGACAAGAAGGAGAAGCCCCCCCCAGCAAAGAAAAGACAGTGAGACTGCGGCCTCTGCCACAGAAATAATGGATATGGATGTAACCAAATTATCAGAAATGGAATTCAGAGTAACGATGGTCAAAATGATGAGTAGAATTGAAAAAAGTATAAACGAAAAGGTTACTGAGAATATAGAATCCCTAAGGACAGAAATGAGAGCGAATCTGACAGAAATTAAAAATTCTATGAGCCAAATGCAGGCAAAACTAGAGGCTCTGACAGCCAGGGTCGCAGAAGCAGAGGAAAGGGTTAGTGAATTGGAGGATGGGTTAATAGAGGAAAAAATGAAAATAGAAGATGGTCTTAAAAAAATCCATGCCCACGAATGTAGGTTACGGGAGATTACTGACTCAATGAAACGTTCCAATGTTAGAATCATCGGCATCCCCGAGGGGGTGGAGAAAAACAGAGGTCTAGAAGAGATATTTGAACAAATTGTAGCTGAAAACTTCCCTAATCTAGCAAGGGAAACAAACATTCGTGTCCAAGAGGCAGAGAGGACCCCTCCCAAGCTCAACCACGACAAACCTACGCCACGTCACGTCATAGTGCAATTCGCAAATATTAGATGCAAGGATACAGTATTGAAAGCGGCCAGGGCAAAGAAATTTCTCACGTACCAAGGCAAAAGCATCAGAATTACGTCAGACCTGTCTACACAGACCTGGAATGAGAGAAAGGGTTGGGGGAGCATATTTAAAGCTCTTTCAGAGAAAAACATGCAGCCAAGGATCCTTTATCCAGCAAGGCTGTCATTCAGAATTGATGGAGAAATAAAGACATTTCAGAATCGCCAGTCACTAACCAATTTTGTAACTACGAAACCAGCCCTACAGGAGATATTACGGGGGGTTCTATAAAAGTAAAAAGGCCCCAAGAGTGATACAGAACAGAAAGTCACAGCCAATACAAAAAAAGACTTTACTGGCAACATGGCAACATTAAAATCATATCTCTCAGTAATCAGTCTTAATGTAAATGGTTTGAACCATCCCATAAAACGCCACAGGGTTGCAGATTGGATAAAAAGAAAGGACCCATCCATTTGCTGTCTACAAGAGACTCATTTCAAACCCAAAGATGCATTCAGACTGAGAGTAAGGGGATGGAGTACCATCTTTCACGCAAATGGTCCTCAAAAGAAAGCTGGGGTAGCAATTCTCATATCAGATAAATTGGATTTTAAACTACAGACTATAGTTAGAGACGCAGAAGGGCACTATATTATTCTTAAGGGAAGTATTCAACAAGTGGATATGACAATTATAAATATATATGCCCCCAACATGGGAGCAGCAAGATACACAAGCCAACTCTTATCCAGAATAAAGAGACATATAAATGAAAATACATTAATAGTAGGGGACCTCAACACTCCACTATCAGAAATAGACAGAACACCCTGGCAAAAACTAAGCAAAGAATCAAAGGCTTTGAATGCCATACTCGACGAGTTGGACCTCATAGATATATATAGAACACTACACCCCAGAACCAAAGAATACTCATTCTATTCTAATGCCCATGGAACATTCTCAAGAATAGACCATGTTCTGGGACACAAAACAGGTCTCAACCGATACCAAAAGATTGAAATTATCCCCTGCATATTCTCAGACCACAACGCTCTGAAATTGGAACTCAACCACAAGGAAAAATTTGGAAGAAACTCAAACACTTGGAGACTAAGAGCCATACTGCTCAGGAATGACTCGATAAACCAGGAAATCAAAAATCAAATTAAACAATTTATGGAGACCAATGAGAATGAAAATACAACAGTCCAAAACCTATGGGATACTGCAAAGGCAGTCCTAAGGGGGAAATACATAGCCATCCAAGCCTCACTCAAAAGAATAGAAAAATCTAAAATGCAGTTTTTATATTCTCACCTCAAGAAGCTGGAACAGCAACAGAGGGACAGGCCTAATCCACGCACGAGGAAGCAGTTGACCAAAATTAGAGCTGAAATCAATCAAGCAGAAACCAGAAGTACAGTAGAGCAGATCAACAGGACTAGAAGCTGGTTCTTTGAGAGAATCAATAAAATTGACAGACCACTGGCAAGACTTATCCAAAAGAAAAGAGAAAGGACCCAGATTATTAAAATTATGAATGAAAAAGGAGAGGTCACGACGAGCACCATTGAAATTGGAAGGATTATTAGAAATTTTTATCAACAGCTATATGCCAATAAACTAAGCAATCTGGAAGAGATGGAATCCTTCCTGGAAACCTATAAACTACCAAGATTGAAACCGGAAGAAATTGATTCCTTAAACAGGCCAATTAATTATGAAGAAATTGAGTCAGTGATAAACAACCTTCCAAATAACAAAACTCCAGGCCCGGACGGTTTTCCTGGGGAATTCTACCAAACATTCAAAGAAGAAATAATACCTATTCTCCTAAAGCTATTTCAAAAAATAGAAACAGAAGGAAAGCTACCAAACTCATTCTATGAGGCCAATATTACCTTGATCCCCAAACCAGGCAAAGACCCCCTCAAAAAGGAGAATTACAGACCGATTTCCCTAATGAATATGGACGCCAAAATCCTCAACAAGATACTTGCTAATAGAATCCAACAGTACATTAAAAGGATTATCCATCACGATCAAGTGGGATTCATACCTGGGATGCAAGCGTGGTTCAATATTCGCAAATCAATCAGCGTGATACATCATATCAACAAGAAAAGACTCAGGAACCATATGATCCTCTCAATCGACGCCGAAAAAGCATTTGACAAAATACAGCATCCTTTCCTGATTAAAACCCTTCAGAGTGTAGGAATAGAAGGTACATTTCTCAATCTCATAAAAGCCATCTATGAAAAGCCTACTGCAAATATTATTCTCAATGGAGAAAAGCTGGAAGCCTTTCCCTTAAGATCAGGAACTCGACAAGGATGCCCACTCTCGCCACTATTATTCAACATAGTACTAGAAGTCCTTGCAACAGCAATCAGACGACAAAAAGGGATCAAAGGTATTCAAATCGGCAAAGAAGAAGTCAAAATGTCTCTCTTTGCAGATGACATGATACTCTATATGGAAAACCCAAAAGAAGCCACTCCCAAATTATTAGAAGTTATAGAGCAATTCAGTAACGTGGCAGGATACAAAATAAATGCTCAGAAATCAGTTGCATTTCTATACACGAATAACGAGACCGAAGAAAGAGAAATTAGGGAATCCATCCCATTTACAATAGCACCAAAAACCATACGTTACCTTGGAATTAACTTAACCAGAGACGTAAAGGACCTATATTCTAGAAACTATAAATCACTCTTGAAAGACATTGAGGAAGACATAAAAAGATGGAAAGATATTCCATGCTCATGGATCGGAAGAATTAACATAGTTAAAATGTCCATGCTACCCAGAGCAATCTGCACTTTCAATGCTATCCCGATCAAAATACCAAGGACATTTTTCAAAGAACTGGAACAAACAGTCCTTAAATTTGTATGGAACCAGAAAAGGCCCCGAATCTCCAAGGAACTGTTGAAAAGGAAAAACAAAGCTGGGGGCATCACAATGCCGGATTTCGAGCTGTACTACAAAGCTGTGATCACAAAGACAGCATGGTACTGGCACAAAAACAGACACATAGACCAATGGAACAGAATAGAGAGCCCAGAAATGGACCCTCGGCTCTTTGGGCAACTAATATTTGATAAAGCAGGAAAAAATATCCGGTGGGAAAAAGACAGTCTCTTCAATAAATGGTGCTGGGAAAATTGGACAGCTACATGCAAAAGAATGAAACTTGACCACTATCTCACACCATACACAAAAATAAACTCCAAATGGATGAAAGACCTCAATGTGAGACAGGAATCCATCAAAATTCTAGAGGAGAACATAGGCAACAACCTCTACGACATCGGCCAAAGCAACCTTTTTCATGACACATCCCCAAAGGCAAGAGAAACAAAAGATAAAATGAATTTATGGGACTTCATCAAGATTAAAAGTTTCTGCACAGCCAAGGAAACAGTCAGAAAAACTAAGAGGCAGCCCACGGAATGGGAGAATATATTTGCAAATGACACTACAGATAAAGGACTGGTATCCAAGATCTACAAAGAACTTCTCAAACTCAATACACGAGAAACAAATAAACAAATCAAAAAATGGGCAGAAGATATGAACAGACACTTTTCCAATGAAGACATACAAATGGCTAACAGACACATGAAAAAATGTTCAAAATCATTAGCCATCAAGGAAATTCAAATCAAAACCACACTGAGATACCACCTTACGCCAGTTAGAATGGCAAAAATAGACAAGGCAAGAAACAACAATTGTTGGAGAGGATGTGGAGAAAGGGGATCCCTCCTACATTGTTGGTGGGAATGCAAGTTGGTACAGCCACTCTGGAAAACAGTGTGGAGGTCCCTTAAAAAGTTAAAAATTGAGCTACCCTATGATCCAGCCATTGCACTACTGGGTATTTACCCCAAAGATACAGACGTAGTGAAGAGAAGGGCCATATGCACCCCAATGTTCATAGCAGCAATGTCCACAATAGCTAAATCGTGGAAGGAGCCGAGATGCCCTTCAACAGATGACTGGATTAAGAAGTTGTGGTCCATATATACAATGGAATATTACTCAGCTATCAGAAAGAACGAGTTCTCAACATTTGCTACAACATGGACAGCACTGGAGGAGATAATGCTAAGTGAAATAAGTCAAGCAGAGAAAGACAACTATCATATGATTTCTCTCATCTATGGAACATAAGAACTAGGATGATCAGTAGGGGAAGAAAGAGATAAAGAAAGGGGGGGTAATCAGAAGGGGGAATGAAACATGAGAGACTATGGACTATGAGAAATAAACTGAGGACTTCAGAGAGGAGGGGGGTGGGGGAATGGGATAGACCGGTGATGGGTAGTAAGGAGGGCACGTATTGCATGGTGCACTGGGTGTTATACACAACTAATGAATCATCGAGCCTTACATCGGAAACCGGGGATGTACTGTATGGTGACTAACATAATATAATAAAAAATCATTAAAAAAAAAAAAAAGAAATATGAACTTTAATTCAGAGATGGTATTTCGTAAAATTGCCATCAAGAGCTGAGTTAGATTGTCTTCCCCTCAGGGGTGAAAGTGACCCCAAAAGCAGTTCATCTCAGGGCATGCAGGGGTTATCTGACACAAATCTCACCCACAGAGAATCTGGTCTTCTCTCATCTCTTGCTCTGGGGAGGGGGCTAGGAGCAGATACATTTCTTTCTGTCATAACCTAAGGGTGAGTTTTCACTGTGGAATGACCCTAAGCTGGAGGACTAGTCTACACCATTTTCATGAGGTCCCCTTAAACACTCAGCCATGTGAGTTGCTGCACGAAGCACATCAGCAAGCGTGGTTTGCAGAAGTGTCAGGTCCCTGCTGTGATCCCCACGAAACCCTCCTCCATGACCACACACACAGTCACTGCCTTTTAGTGAGAACGTAGACACTATGAGTGGGCTTTGTGCTATGATTTGCACTGATGGAACATAACAGCAGATTAGGTTAGCAGCTTTATGGGAAGAAGATAAAAATCTAGACACAGGCTCTTACTAAAAAACCATAAAGCCCAATGGTTTTAGCTTAGATTGATTTAAGGCTATAAAACCCACTTTGTCTCCATTTCATAAGAGCATGAATTTCTTTTTGATCCTTCATGGTGAACATATGCTCTCTCCTTAAAATCAAGGTGATTGTAGCCGCAATGGGAGTAAAGTTTATTGTTCCAGAGAAGTTTGGGAGATTATAACATAACTTTCCATGAACTCACCTATATTTCTAATTTATAGACAGGGCATATTAGATGGTATTGTCAGTCTCCCAGTTACAGGACAGTTATTCAGGCTTTCACAGCCTGGTTGGCTATGGCTTTAGATGATTTTGCAGCCATCAAGCGTTCTATTTTGAGGACTTATATCCCTTTCTGTCACAGTTGGTGAACTTCTCTGTCAGTGTCAAGATTTGCTAGTGCCAGCCCCTGATGGATAGGATGATAACTTTATGATGGCTTCCAGGTCCTCTATGATATAGCAGACTTTTATCAGATGTAGTTGTTAGGCTGAAGAGCTATAGAATAATAAATATATTTGACATTCAACAAATATTTGTGAGTAACTATTTTGAGCCAGACACTCAAGTCCTGAGCCATATAATAATGGACTTATGAAGTTTGGATTCCTTTTTAAAGTCAAACATCTGTATAGAAATATCTTTTAAATAGAATAATAGATTTGGGGGGGCACCTGGGTGGCACAGTCTGTTAAGGGGCTGACTCTTGATTTCCACTCTGGTCATGATCTCAGGGTTCTGGGATCCAGCCCTCTGTCAGGCTCTGTGCTCAGTGTTCAGTGTTCATCAGGGAGTCTGCTTTAGAATTCTCCCTCTCTCTGCCCCTCCCCCGGGCCTCTCTCTTGCTTTCTAAAATAAATAAGTAAATATTAATAAAAATAGAATAATAGATTAGGAAGACATTTAAATCTTCCTGAGATGTCATTCATTATTCTGTATGGTCCCACTCACCTCACCATCCAATCTTGTACAACCAAGCCTGAGACTTCTCTCTCTCTCTATTTCTTAGACATCTGGACTTCTTTCAATTCCTCGGAGATACCAAGCAATCTCCTCCCTCAGATCTTGCACATACAATTTTTTCTTTCCTAGAATGCTCTTTACCCCAACTGTTCTTTCCCTCAGCTTGCCCCTGTCTTGCATTCAGGTCTAGCACTTAGCCCATTTCCACGAGATATTTGATAATCGACTGGGAGATCATCTTGTTTAAACCTTCCTTCATGCCAGAACTCTCAAGCACAGAGATGATAAATGGCTTGCCCAAGGAACATAGTTAGGAGCCGAGTCAATATTAAATATTGACAATTATAAAAATCAGGACATTAAACATTAATACATTATTATATAATCTGCAGTCCTTCTTCAGGTTTTGCCACTTATCCCAAGAGTGTTTTCTTCTAGTGAAAGAAAATCCAGGATCATATGTTGCATTTAGCTGTCACATCTCTTAGCATCTTTTAATCTGGAACAGTTTTTAAGTTTTCTAAAAAGTATAGGCCAAGTATATAGCAGACTGTCCTTTAATTTGGACTTGCTGGTGTTTCTTCCTGATTGGTTTGAGCTTATGCACTTTTGGCAGGAACCCTACAGAAGTGATGTCTTATACTCAGTGTACCTGTCAAGAGGTGTGTGTTGTTGATTTGTTCCATTACGGGCAACATTAACTCTGATAACTTAAAGTCCTGTCTGCCAGGTTTCTCTGCTATAAAGCTACGACTTTCCCTTTTGTAATTAACAAATATCTGTGGGGAGGAACTTTGAAGCTGTAAATATCCTGTTACTCATCAAAATTTCACTGTGAGTTTTAGCATTCACTGGAGATTTTGGCCTGAATTAATTATTATTATGGTTGCTAAATGGTGATTTTTCTAATTTTATAATTTCCTCTGTATTTATTAGCTGCTTTTCTATTCTAAAGATTTATTTTTTCCCATTAGTTTGTTTATAGCAGATGATCTCATGGATTATTGCTTTATTCAATGGGTTTTAATACTATTATTTACTTTGATGTCCCAATTATCTCATCTTTGGCAAGTAGGAGTCTTTCAGATTGACTCCTGTATCCTTCTGGCATGTCCTTGTGTTTCTTTTGGTTCTTTATTTTCTGGAGCAACAAGATGTTTCCAGCTCATTTTGTCATCTTTCTGCCTCAGTCCTGAGATTGGCTATTTATCTAAAGAGATGTACTCATTTCTACCGGAGCATAATCATTTCTAGATCCTTTCACACATTTATGTCTATTTTTATGTTCTCTCTCTCTCTTCCCCCCTCTCTCTTCTTCCTCTCTCCTCTCTCTCTCTCCTATTTATATATAAAACACATGAGTTTACACTAACACCTCCATCTCCAGTCTAATACCACAGGGTCCATTCTCCCTTTCTTCTTTTTTTTTAGCTTCATCCCTTTCAGTATCTGTAAGTCCCCTTTCCAACAGTCGGACAGCTGCCTCCCATTATCCACAATATAATAATTTATTTGCCAGTCCTAGAATATGAAGAAAATAATTTCAGAATTGCTAAGCCATGCCTCTGCAAAAAGGAAGCCTACTAACTGGAGTTCAATATTTGTTTAAAACTCTTTTGTTCTTGGGATGCCTGGGTGGTTCAGTCGGTTAAGCGTCTGTCTTTGGCTCAGGTCATGATCCCAGGGTCCTAGGATCGAGTCCTGCATCGGGCTCCCTGCTCAATGGGGAGCCTGCTTCTCCCTCTCCTACCCACTCGTGCTCTCTGTTGCTCTGTCTCTCTCTCTCTCTCAAATAAACAAAATCTTTAAAACAATAAAAAATAAAACTCTTCTGTTCTTTAGTCTGAGGGCATTTTGTCTAAATCCTGTATGGAAACATTACTTAGGTTAGTTCTCTCCTCAACTCATTTGGTGTGGCTAGGTTATTGTTTTGAAATATGGTTTGTTTTTGTTTATACTCCATTTCAGAGGTTTTTTTCTTTATCCTTTCTGATTTTCTTTTGTTTTTTATTCTTTTTCCTTCTTTGAGTATGTAAAACACTAATGTTGTTCCAAAAGTCAGAACTGTACAAAAAGGTATACACAGAGAAGGGTCATTGCCCACCCCCGACTTCTTTCCCTGCTTTCTAGTCCTCAGCCATCTTGTTTAGGTAACCAGCCACATTCATGTTAGGTTTATCCTCCCTCGGTTGTTCCTTGAACGTGTGATCAGATACCATATTTGCTTATGTTTCTTAATGAAAAGGGAGCTCTCTTTTCACTCCACCTCACTTCATAGAGCTCTCCTCCATTCCTTTGCAGGGTACTTAGGATTCTACCGTGTAGATACACCACAGCTTTTTCAACAGACCATGTTTTTTGGGGCATGTTGCTTCTAGTGTTCTGCACTGACCAACAATGCAAGGAATATCCTTGTGTACCAGTATTTTCAAGTTGTTGGAGGTATATCTGCACAATGAATTACTTAAAAGTGGGACATCTATATCCTAAAGGGATATATATGTAGTTTTATTAGATATGGCCCAATGTCCCTATCTAAGGGTAGTAGCAATTTGCATTCTAACCAGCAATACAGGAGAGGGCTCATTTCTCTGCAGTTTTGCCAATAGAGTGTGTTACTATACTTTTTAAGTTTTTGCCAATCAAATAAGTGAGAAATTGTATCTCCGTGTGGCTTTAATTTGCATTTATCTTCTCATGAGTGACTTTGGACAAACTTTTCTATGTTTAAGAGTAAATTGTTTGCTTGTCCTTGGTGAGTAGCTAAAGAGACACAGCATCAGACTTCTAGAAAAAGACCCAACAGCTAACTCTAGTACCAACAGCAGCGGCAGAAGCTGGGAACATGTTAGAAATGCAAACTTGGGGGGCGCCTGGGTGGCACAACGGTTAAGCGTCTGCCTTCGGCTCAGGGCATGATCCTGGTGTTATGGGATCGGGCCCCACATCAGGCTCCTCCGCAATGAGCCTGCTTCTTCCTCTCCCACTCCCCCTGCTTGTGTTCCCTCTCTCTCTGGCTGTCTCTATCTCTGTCAAATAAATAAATAAAATTAAAAAAAAAAAAGAAATGCAAACTTGGGGCACCTTGGTGGCTCAGTCGGTTAAGTATCCAACTCTTGATATCCACTCAGGTCATGATCTCAGGGTCCTGGGATCAAGCCCTGCTTCGGGCTCCATGCTCATCAGGGAATCTGCTTGAGATTCTAACTCCCTCCCTCTCACTCTGCCCCTCCCCACCTCTTGTGCTTTCTCTCTCTCTTTAAAATAAATAAGTCTTAAAAAAAAGAAAGAAAGAAAGAAAGAAAGAAAGAAAGAAAGAAAGAAATCTCAGATTATTCCAGGATGTATATTCTTTTCTCATAGAGAGATAGCATATCCTAACTTGAGTTCACAAATACCTACAGATCAAAACCTCCTAAGAGTTAAGGGGTCACAGAATCATAGTTCCAGGAAAGACTTTCTTGGTTGAAAAATTTCCCCTAGTCAAAGCCAGAGACTAAAAAAAAAGGGAATCTGGTTATTTAAGTAAGAAGAAGGGAGTTGGCAGAACTAATAGATTGTCATGGTGTAGACAGAAGGGGTGGATTCTTGTCTCTGGTGAAATTAGAGAGTAGTAAGGAAATAGGGCAGGAACTGAGCCCGAAGGCTTAGTTTAGGGAGTTATGATGAAGAATCAAGTAGGAAGCCACAAATGAGAGAGCCTGTGGGCCGCCGAGAGGCTCACTCAGGATATATGGAAACTTGACCTTGGGCAGAAGAATAATTCTAAACCCATAAACGCTCAGAATTGCCAGATGTTGTTCTTGTGGGCTTCATGGTGGGGCTGAATCTGAAGATTGTAGGTGTTACAGGCCCAAACTCTCTGTGATAGAAAAATGTCACTTATTTTTACCCTTAGGCAAAGACATAAAGAAAAATAAAATAAAATAAAATAAAAGGAAAATAAAAAGTAAAACCTGAGATGGAGCATGAACAGGATGAGAAATTGGCATGGGGGAGTTGGGGGGGTGGCGGTAGTTGTGTTTCTGTATTTGGGTGAGGTCGGCTTCCTCTGAGCTGGTTCAGCAGAAGAATGCCTTCCTCATGCCCAACTATCAAGTTTTCAAGAGTAAGTAAATACTTTAGACAAAATCATGTTGTTTTAAATTTGAGCTCCTTTTTCTTACATTTTTGCCATTTTCTTCAGCTGGGGCCAATGAAATAACAAAGCTTTCTATTAAGTAAAGAGCTAGTTTGAAGTTTAGATACTGGTTTTTGTTCTTATATCCATGTAAATGACTGTTACATTTGAAGACATAAAATTAAACATTGCTTTGGCTTTTTTTTTCTTCTTTTGTGACTTTTAATTTTGATATAATCTACATTTTGAGCCATTATCTCTCTATATATACACACATACAGACACACTATATATGTAACTTATAATATTAATATGCATTTTTTGAGAGTAAGTGGAAAACATCTTTTCCTTTTACTCTTAAATGTGTGTGTGGAGGGCAGCGGGGGCGCCTGGGTGGCTCAGTTGGTTGAGTGTCTGCCTTCGGCTGGGGTCATGATCCCAGGGTCCTGGGATCAAGCCCTGAGTCGGGCTCCCTGCTCAGTGGAGAGCCTGTTTCTCCCTTTGCCTGCCACTTTGCCTACTTGTGCTCGCTCTCTCTCTGTCAAATAAGTAAATAAAATCTTTACAAAAGAAAACGTGTGTGTGTGTGTGTGTTTCCCAGGAACAAAGGTATGCTTTTATGTAACCACAACAGAGCTAGTGATAAAGGGAAATTTAGCACTGATATAATGCTATTATCCACATTCCACATTCAAATGTTATCAATTTGTCCCAGTAATATCCATTAGTGCTGTTCTTTTCCTGGTTCCGGATCCAATCCAGCATCGAGTATTGCATTTAGTTCTCGTTCTATTTAGTCTCCTTTTACCTAAAACACGTCTGTCTGATGTTTGCTCATCCTGGCAATGCATTTTTGGCAGGAATATCAGCAAACGGATGTTCCGTCCTTTTCAGTATATCATTTCAAGAGTCACGTAATGTCCATGTGTCCCAATATTGGTGAGTTTAGCTTTGATTTTTTGATTGAAGTAAAATGTCTTCCCGTTTTTTCTTTGTCAAGTTACTGTTTCTCTCTTTGCAATTAAGTAATTTGTAGAAATACTTGAGACTAGAAATACCCTTTCTTATTAAACTTTCACTTACTAATTCTATTCATTAATGGTTTTCTAGCTTCATCATATCTTCTGTATTTATTACTTGATATTATATGGTAAGGAAGAATTTTCTCTTCCCTGTACGTATTTGTTGACTCATTTGTTTATTTCGGTATACCCTCAGGAGCTTTGTTTCACTCAAGTAGTTACAATTCATTACCAACAACATTATTCTTTGATGCTCAGATTGGTCCAGACTATTTCAGACTGGGTCTTGTGTGCTTCCGACACGTCGCCATCATTTCTTGAGAGCTCTTCACTTCCTAGTGCAGCTGGGAGCTCAGGGCTCATCCTGTACTTTTTCTGCCTCAGCCCTGAAGTCAGTCCTTTGTCCTAGGAGCTTTGGCTTTTCTTTTGATTTAATTCGATCAAATGTATGCTGTTGCGTGGTTTTCCAGTGATCTTCTCACTAGCCCCCAACACAAGTCTGTATCCCACACTCGTTAGCCTCCTTTCTGCTCCTGCACGTACCCAGCACTAACTTCCTTCCACCTTGTTCACACTCACGCTGTTCCTTCTGCTGTCCACCGCAGTCTGGTTCCTTTCTCCTGTCCGAGAAGGATGCGTGTAAAGAGGAGCTGCTATGACATGTGTAACTCATTCATCCCTAGGCTTGATTCCACTAAATCGTCTGGCTAGACAAGTGCCTTGCTCCTTAAAGAATTCTTACACGTTTCCAGAAGCTGCTCAATTGGGGGAAAAAACAAAAGTTGAACATCTTAACAAGACTTTTTAAAAAAAGATTTTTAGTGAAATGTTATAGGAATATCTTCAGTCCTTTGCAACAATATTTGACATATTCTTGAGCTCCCCCTGCAAAAAGTTTCCTGCAAAACCCCAGCCCACATTCATTTCTCCCCTGTTTGAACTCCTACTACACTTGGAGTCTACCCCACACAATTTAGCTTTTGTTTATGCGCCTGCTTTTTCTCTGATTGCTTCAAGTTTTCCATAATGGTTATTAACTCCTTCAGGGGAAAGACTGTTTTATATGTATACATACATATGATTTCTCCCACAGCATCTGGGCCCACTCCCCCCACAAATACACACACAGTTCTTAGCCCTATGCCACACATATATAGGTACATTAAGAAATGGTTGTTGAGGAAATTAACTCTGATCATAGAATTCACACAGCCACTTAAGAAATGAGACTAGAACTTAGGTACCGTGAGTTACACACCTATGTTTTCTTGATTCTAACGTCTTATACCACAGACTTCTCCAAAGTTTGCCATCTGTTTAGTAGACTATATTGCACCTGAATATCACCATCTTGTAATAGTGCGTGTTTTATCCCTTTTCGAAAAAAATGAGAATAAAAGTTCCACAGAAGTGGGAGATGGGGGATAGCATGGATCTTTGACATCCACAGATAATCTCTAAGCCCAGTTAAGGCACCCTGTGCAAAAAGTAGATCTGATTATTCATTTCCTTTCTTCTAGCTGATTTCCACCTAGCAGTTGAAGTCAGTATGTTATCCTGATGGTAGAAAAAGGGATCCGTATGCCTGCATGTCCATTGTTTAGTTCATCACTAGCTCTATTTTCTATTTATATTTTTCCCATTAAATCTATTCCATAGATATTCATTTTAATTTTTAGAAAATTTAGAAATATTACATTTTAAATGCTGGTACCAAATAAAAAGCCATATTGAATTCTTATTCGAGAACATTTGTGTAATCTACTCTTTTGATATTTTATTCATTAATTCATTAAGCACTTTAATATGTGCCATGGACTATGCTAGGCTCTGAGGAAGTGACCTGTAAGGTGAGGCCTGCGGGATGAGCAGAAGCTGCCAGGTGACACGTGGGAGGAAGGGAGTGGGAGCAGAGGAGACCACACAGCAGGTCTCTGGGGTGTGAAGGAGCTTCGAGAAAATGTCCAGAGTGTAGTGAGCATGAGGACTGGTTTGGGAGGAGGTTGAAGATGTAGGCAGGCACTCCATCGTAAGGGGCTTGTAGGGCCCGTACGAGTTTAGGTCTTATGCCAGATTCAAGGCTTTCTAGTAAAGTAGAAGCAGCTCAACAGCTTGTGGCAAACCGCTTCATGTTTCTTAATAGGTCTTCTCAGCCCTCTAACGTGGTTTAATAACTGATGTTCACAAAAACATTTTTCATGAAGAAAAGTTTGTATTCTGTGTCATGTAATTTTTTTTAAGATTTTTATTTATTTATTCATTTGACAGAGAGAGACAGCCAGTGAGAGAGGGAACACAAGCAGGGGGTAGTGGGAGAGGAAGAAGCAGGCTCCCTGCTGGGGCTGGATGTGGGACTGGATGCAGGGCTGGATTCGGGGCTCCATCCCACGACCCTGGGATCATGACCTGAGCTGAAGGCAGATGCTTAATGACTGAGCCATCCAGGTGCCCCCTGTGTCATGTAATCTTATTAGGAAGGCAGGGAAGTTTTATTATATGTTGTTGAAATTTTTTTTTTTTAAATCAGAAAGAGTTAAAAGTGTGTTGGAAGTTAAAGGGGTAGCCTGTAGTTCTCCAGAAAATTTCTTTTTTTAATAAACGCTCTGTGTTCATCCTGGCTGCATGCTGACTTGTAGCCTTTTAACTTAATGCATGATATTCATCATCACATATGCAAAAAGCTTTAAAGTCTGTATAGGGCAGTTGTTTTTCATCTCGTATTTATTACGCAAAGGAAATTTGATACTGCGTTGTTCCAGTCTAAGTCCCACTCTTCACTCTGCCCTTAAATTTTACTTGTTTAATTTCCCTAAGAGATGTTAAAATTATATTTTCAAGAACTTACGTGTATTTTGTAACATTCTGCGTGTTTTCAGGAGATGCATACTTCTTTACATAAACGATGCCTAACATCTGTCATGAACAAAACAAACTTAAAACTTTAGTGATGCATATAGTGTCACAGTTACTGTACACTATGATTCTTTTCCAAAGAAAATATAACAATAAGATATATATTTGGTGTATTAATTGGGGAAATAATTATTATTTGGGGAGAGAAGTAGGGAGGGAGAATGACAGAGCATGGGTGATATTAAAAGCCACAAGAAACAGAGAAGAGATACTTACTCTTTAGGAAGTAAGGCATGGAACAAATTACCCAAGTCAGTGATTTCAAACAGAGTGTAGAATCTTACTATGACTCAGGAGAATGACAAGATAGATCTTTTGGTCTCAACAGAAATTTAAGGAGGAAATAGATTTATGAAAAGATGAGAGGGTACTTTACATTATCACAAAGTAAACTGGATAACTGGATTCAGAGGCATCCCACAACATATTCCAAACCACTTGACAAAGCTTCTACCGTCTCCACCAAATGCTAAGTGCTGCAACTTACCTAGGCGGTGCTCAATCTCATTGTCATTGTCCTGGTTCTCTCTTCTGTGTGTCTTTGGCTTTCAATTAAATGTCCAGGGGGATTTCTTGGAGCTTTCCGCAGTAGAAGGCAGACCCTCCCCTTTCAAAGACTTACAGTGAAGAATTTCCTAAACACAAGAATATGTAGTGGCCAAAAAATATGACAAATTTTTACACAGTTCACCCCTTTGGATGTCCTTTGAACATATTTTCATTTACAAACATTGGTTCCAGACTATCATTCTAAAAATGACCCTTGACAACCAAGGCATAGTTTCCTCCTCCCCAAAATGAGGAAAGCCAGAACCTCATCCATTGATGCATGCAGCGCCTAGTTCAGGACCTCTGGGAAATGTCCACCCTTCCGCTGGTTCTGTCAGTATCTTGTGTCCAAATTCTATAACCTATGGACTAAATTGAAAAGTTATTATCAACATGCTCTGTATAAAATTGTGAAAGAATAGAAAATTTAATTGAAATGTATTAATGTAAGTCTGATATATTAAGGAAAAGAACATAATTACATACATGTGATCCTAGGTCAAAGATAGGATTTCTTTTTTCTACAACTGATTTAATATTTTTTTGACTTCACTCAGGAACTTTGATTCCTTAAGGCTCTAACCCCTGGTGGTCATGCCTATTTGGGGTTGCTGGGGCTGTCTATCATTTAAAAAATATATATATATATAAAAATAAGTATTAAAAGGCCTCTTTAGTTTCCATCCTCATTCTTTCAACATCCCCATTGTGTTGTAGTCACCCTATTTCCCCTAGACAGTCAGGATCAACGAAAAAATGCGACCTTTTCTCATTTTTAGTAATCATCCCAATAACAGGGGATGCCCCAAATATACAAGTGGTTTTCTCAACTTTTAATTTAATAGAATCACATTTGTGTCTCATAGAGTTAGTATTCCTCCTGTGGGTACCAAAGCCTTCATTAGCAGAGCTTAAAGTAGCAGGAATGGTGACCACATATTGTGTTTTCTGTTTGTTTCACAAGTGTGTGTCATGTCCCGTCTTGAGGCTAGAGGCTGCATCTCATATTGCTGTGTTCTGAAGGGCTTGGGGTGAAGTGTGATACGATCTCAGAATTAGGCTATACTGCTTAAGAGGCTTAGCACTTTTGAGAATGGAAGATTGGAGAGCCTGATCAAATACAAAGGTGATTGCTACAGTGGGAAGCCAGTCGTTTAGTGTACTGTGCTCAAGGGTTGTCTTCAACTTGGGCTTGGTTATAGCAACTTTTCATTTCTGTTATGTAAGGATGTTCAGTCTCCTGGCTGGAATTTACATCAGACAGAGCACTATGGCATGTTCTAATGTGATGAGTCCATTTATAGCCTCAATCTGTAAAGTAGCTAGAGGTACAATGAACAAGGTCCAGCCCTCCAGAGAAATGGTCAGGCAGGAGCTAGGCTGTGTGTCAGAGCCCTGTCATGTAACCTATAGTTTGTGGCAGGGCCACAGGGCCAGGAGGATATTAGTGTCATGCATAAAAACTGATGAGTGCAGTAATGCCACAATGGGTTGGAATAGTTGGTTTACAGATAACCTAGAACTTTTCTTAGCAACTCAAGTGTGAAATGCATGGTAGAGAAAGACCAATTCTTGACCATATGTGCTGGTGGACTAAAATTGTTGGTGAACTCCATCCTGTGGTTTGAATGTTGATTGACTCAGGAAGTTGGGGCTGAGTGACAGATTTGGAACATCAGCGGTCCCAGTGAAAGGGGCAGAGGGAGCAGGAGCTGAAAACAGGAATAGTGTTTGTAACCAGATGTGAAGCCGAGTAGAACCTGGTAGGATGATCCAAGCTTGCTCATGTTTCAGATGTGATAGTCTAAGTCTTCGTACCATTTTTGGAGAAAACCACAGAGTGGTCTCAGAGAAATGTCAAGACTCAGTACCCAGCTGAAAAGAAACACTACGTAAAATTTAACAAATAACAAACATAAAAAATAAAAAGAAACTAAAAAAAAAAAGTAGGCCTGGAGATCTGACAACGCTTTCAGTTGTGGAAGTGGCAAGGACATCCAAAAAAAACTATTGTAGTCATGACTACATTTGAAGCCAGAGTTGCGCAATTACTTCAGGATGATATAACCAGAAGAGTCCACTGTCTTTGAGATCCACCACATGACATGTTACATTTGTTTCAAAGTTTTGCTACTAATGGAAGAATTTTACAGTCAAAATTACAAGTACTGAGCACATTACAAAACTACTGAGTTGATTTACTTGTGATAGCACATTTTCCCATGGGTCAGCAGAGGGAAGAGTGTCAGTATAGATATGAGTCTGATACAGCAGGCTCAGACCAGGAAACCACAAGCTGACCAAGAATACTGACCTCTCAAGCATTAATTCACAGCCCCAGAAATTACACAGAGGCCTACTTCTTTCTAATCTTTAAAGTCTAGGTTTAGAAGTGAATGCCTGTGATATTATGCTACAGCCCATAACACTATTTTTGTTTTTGTGTTGAGAGTGGCTTTGACCCACTCTGTTTAATAATTTTCAATC
The DNA here is from genome assembly GCF_024610735.1 of Ursus americanus. Classification (NCBI taxonomy): domain Eukaryota; kingdom Metazoa; phylum Chordata; class Mammalia; order Carnivora; family Ursidae; genus Ursus; species Ursus americanus. The sequence continues at coordinate 44,203,043 of NC_142131.1, read as the reverse complement.
CATTACATTTCATTTGGTGGAGACTTTAGCTTAAAATGTAAGAACAACTTATTAGTCAAGCAGAGAAAGATAATTATCATATGGTTTCACTTATTTGTGGAACATAAGGAATAGCAGGGAGATCATTAGGAGAAGGAAGGGAAAAATGAAGGGGGGAAAACAGAGGGGGAGACGAACCATGAGAGATTATGGACTCTGGGAAACAAACTGAGGGTTTTGGAGGAGAGGGGGTTGGGGGAATGGGCTAGCTCAGTGATGGGTATTAAGGAGGGCACATATTGCATGAAGTACTGGGTGTTATATGCAAATGGTGAATCATGGAACACTACATCAAAAGCGAACGAGGTACTGTTTGTTATAACATAATAATAAAAAAATAAAATGTAAGAGTGAAAAGAGCAGGAGTGAGAGGTAGGCTAGAATTTTACAACTTAATATCATGTGTTCACTGTCAACTTATTTTTTCTGCTAGCTTAATTTTTAACCAATATAAAGCTACTGAAATAAAAATAAAATTGTCCAGAACTGTGAATATTAGAATGAGAGCGAGGGGTCAGCACTGTTGATTTCTCTTTCTTTGAAGAATAGCTTTGCTGAAAAAATGAAGTTAGTATGTCAGAAACTCAGATTTAAGGGGGAAAAAAGACCAACAGGTTCATTCAGCACTTTTTTCCCTTTCTCGAAGCATGTAAATCAAATATAACACACATCAATTTGAAATGCCAACCATTAATCATAATCAGTTTTAGTTAGGAAAGCACACTGTACTCTTCTCTTCTATCTCCCATATAACTCTTAGAAGTACTCACCAAATCCTTGGTGACTTTGACTTCTTATTGCAGTAGGACATAACTAAGTTTGAAGGATTTGCTACACTGGAACCCTTTCTAGTCTAGACAGAGATCAGCGGTTATCTCAAAATTTAGTTCCAAATAAAATTGTATTCTGACTTTGTGTGTGTGTATATATATATGTATATACTTATATATGTATCTCCATATATATCTCCATATATATATATATATGGAGAGTGAGAGAGAGAAAGGAGATGAATATTTCTCAACCATAAAAAAGAATGAAAGAATGAAATCTTGACATTTGTAAAAACATATATGGAGCTGGAGAGTATTATGCCAAGCAAAATAAGTCAGAGAAAGACAAATACCATATAACTTCACTCATATGTGGAATTTAAGAAACAAAATAAATGAGCAAAGGGGAAAAAAAAAGAAGGGGGGGACAAACCAAGAAATAGACTCAACTCTAGAGAACAAACTGATGGTTATCACAAGGGAGGTTGGTTGGGGGATGGGTTAAACAGGTGATGGGGATTAAGGAGTGTACATGTTGTGATGAGCACCAGGTGTTATATGGAAGTGGTGAGTCACTAAATTGTACACTTGAAACTAGTAGTACACTGTATGTTAATTGAAATATAAATAAAAACTTAAAAAATAATGATTAGTTTAAAATAAATGAAGTAAAGATTAGCGTAAAAAAAAATGAGAAAGCGAACAGTTGATTAGGCAATTCCTCTAGTCCATACTTTTGGAAAAACACATAATGGAAACCAAGAGCTATATATCTAATAGGAAAACAAACTCTTAGAAAAATACTGCAGCGTTTCCTTTATAAGGCGCTTCCTCATTAACACATGTGCCATACAAAGCCTGTGGTGGGGCTAGAGCATAGTGAGAGCAGGGGCAGTAAGGACAGAGGAGGGAGGCAGCTTGCACATAGAGTAGATGCTTTTTGGTATTGAAAACCAATTGGGCTTTTATTCTAGGGGAGAGGAAAAGCCAACAGAGGATTAGAACAGAGGAAACAGAATGTGCAAAGGCATTGGAGAGAGAGAATGAAATATGTGGGAATTGCAAGTAGTTCCTCACTTGTCTGTAGTCTCAAATTCTTTAGAGTATCAGGTAAGACAGAGCAGAAAGCGCCTATTGACTAAGAAATCCTGGGTGTGCTTAACTATTCCCTTTGACTAGAGAGAGGAGGAGGAGCGGTCAGGTGGTTTGCAGAACCTGGGGTCTGTAGAGGCTGTGTGGGGACTGCCTGGACCAGCAGAGGAGGAGGACTGCGTTGGGGCTTCTGTACTCACCGTCCCCTCTTTCAACCAGGGAAGTTGTGCTTGTGTTCATTTTTTGTCTTAGGGTTCCCATGTTAGATTTCGTTTGAAAAGTACTGTTCTGCTACTTTTAAAAAATAAAAGTAAGTGTGGAGGAAGCAAATGAAGATCCCTGTACGAGACAGCTGAGAAAGATGAGATGGAGCAGCCCTGGAGGAGGATTTGGAGACATGGTCGGAAATTGTTGCTGTTAAGGTGGAACCACGATAAGCTTGCTTCTGTTTACATTGAGAAACAAGAACTGTTAGAATGTGAGAGTTTGATACAAAGGGAGGTGGGACATGATGGTCCTAGTGCAGACAGGAAGGGGTTGAATCTGAAGCTGATGTGAGTAGATTTGCATTCTCTTCACTTTGTAAATTCTAAGGGTAAAATTTAAGGATTGCCTTTAACTTTTTTTTTTCCTCTCTTAGGCTTTAAATAAACATTTAAATAAACACATTTCTTAAGAAAGCTAATTCTCACACATAGTTATCATTTGGCACTTTTGTCAAGATACCATAATCCGATTATTTTCTCTGTAGCATAAACCTTGACAGGAGAGATCTCAGTTAAGTATACCAGCTATCTCCCAACACAATGTGACCAAAGGTTGTAATAGGAATGCACCGAGCAAATGTTGAAAGTCACTTTTATGTGCTTTATTTTCATAGACTCGCAGGGTGAACTGAGTCTTTGGAAAGCCAAATCACCATTCCAGTCTTCAGGACAGATGAAAAATCTATAAACGTTTTTCCCTTAGAATCCAGGTAAGGACATTTTATAATCTGCTTTAAAACTTACTCTAGCCATTAGCAAGATTTCCATCAAGGGGCTCCTCGTCATGAAACTGCTTTTGTATTGCTGCCAATGTAGTAGATTGCCTCCCTCTTGAGAGGAGATGGAGAGCAGCCACTTGCCGTCCTCTGTGTGTGCAGACTTGTGGGCCACAGAGACCTCCGTTCTTACTGCAGAGCAGGCCAAGAAATACTTGCTCCATTTTTCCTGTCGTTCCTTTTTGCAGAAATAGCTGAAATCAACTGTAACTTAGGGCCCACTACTCAAAGTGTAGCCCAGAGACAGTAACATCAACATCATAGGGATCTCGTCATAATCTTCTGAATAGGATTCTGCCTTTTAACAGAATACTCAGGCGAGTCACATGGACATTAATATTTGGGAACCACTCACTGCATTAGGAGACTCTCTGGAATCATATAGAAGGCTGGCTGGCCTTTAGAATGCCCTCCCCCCATGGCTGGCTCTTCATGCTTGTGTCTTTCTCTTACACATCTTCAGATTTATATAGGCCAGCATAGGTCCTGGCACATGGCCCTTTTATCTGCTTTAAATGCCACAGCTCAGTCCCCATCTACTGAATGAGTTATAGAATTGGCACATGTCACAGTATAATCCTACCTGCACCATGAGAAACTCATGTGAACGATTTTTCTGGAGTTTGAATGTAATCACTATTTTAGGCCACGTGTCACGAAACCAAGAATACTGCTCCAAATTGATAACCTCTTTGTTTCACCTGGAATGACCTCTCCTTTTTTATTCAGAGCACCTCTGCGATTCCACGTTCCCATTTTTCTGGGATTCCGATGATCTTGTGCTGTTTAATTAACCTGTTCTTGTGCTGTTTAATTAACCTGTTATCTCTTACTTTACTTTCATCCCAAGTGACAGATGCCAGTGGCAGGAACATCTTTTGAGTAATTCTTGTATCTTACCTTTATCCTTTAGCTTTCACCAGAATGACACTTCAGAGGCTGTCAGTGGTAACAGGAAGGATACAGAGGGCTTTTTTCTTCCATCAGCATCTTTAAGAGGTTTCCCCCCCTCCAATTGCAAGAATAGCATTGATTGTATTTTTTGTCTGCTCTAAGCAGGATGATAAATAAAACCTTAGCATGATAGATGATATTTGCTTATTTTTAGACCATTTGTATTTTTTCTTTCACAAGCACTCTACCGCTGCATGCTTTTGAAGTAAAAGTGACAGTTTTTCCTAAGAATGTTTCTCTACTTTCCCTTGCTGCTTGTTTCCCACATAGTCATATTGCAGCCTGTTCAAATGTAGGGTGTTTTGTGGAGTGAGGAAGATGGATTATTCCTGTTCTGCACAAAGAAAGAAAGTTATTTTACCTGTTGCCCAAATCGAAAAAAGACAAAGAATACTGCTTGATTTTAACCTGTCAGCAGGAGCTCAGGAGGAAGGAGTTTCCTAATGAGTTGGAGAAAGCATTTCTAAAACATCTGTCGACACTCAAGTCAGACCAAAGATCGGTACCAGTGTGAAACAGAGTTCAATTTTGATCTCTAATTTCACCAAAATCAGTAGGGAAGGAAAATCACAGCTAGGGTGGTGGCTTTCCTAGTCTATAGGAGAATGCTCATGTGAAGTGTTGCAAATACTCTGAATGATCCCAATATAATCTTGTGTGTAATACCCCTGTGTGTATATTTCCTAGGAGGGGCTAAAGTGGAGGGAAATAAAACACCTTTGTGGTTGCCAAAATTTAGGCAAGGAACCTGGGACTTTCTGAGAGTTGTTTGAGTAGGCCGTAGCCTTGAGTCAAATGCAAGATGTGAAGTGTCACGGCAGATACTCGTCAGGAGAGAAGAATATCCATGATTGCTAAAGTTATGGCATGTTGCATTCTGCTACAAACACCCATAGCTGTCTCCCCTCAGTGATCATCCTGAAGGACGAAACAGTTCTTAACTGAATAAAAAGCATCTCAGAGGATGTCGACAAAACATGTGAGTGAGAGATGATTTTTAGAAGGTCTCCTCAAGCTTAAAACACCTAAGTAGATTTCGAACAAATATGTTCAGTGAGACCTGTGTTCCAACCCAGAAGCAACCGACAGGAAGGTAAACCGGCATCTCCCTACATGTTTAAATTTGTGGTTTTACTGTAGAACATGAAAAGCATTGCATTATCCCCCAGTCAGGGGAAATGTGTGAATTCTGTTTTCATTTTATGGTTTGTATGTTGGGAGAATGATTGATTTTAGGGTCAGCATTGGTCAGACTCTACATCTGATCCCTTGGAACCAGAGATTTTTCCCCCCATTAGCCAAAGAGTGAACAATTCTTCTGCTGGCAGTAGGAATATGAAAATTATTCTCTTAGATTTTTGTCAAGTGAAGGTATTTTCAAAAAAGCAGTGCTGAAGTGTTCTTGCCTCATCTTGTCTTCATCCCTGTCTTAACTGCAACTGTGGAATCTTCCCAGGAATGCTTGTCTAGAGGCGTGGAAACCAACGTACATGCAGGCGAATTTTAGTATTGACTTTAGGTTAATTAGAGCTATTTGAGACTGAGTAGAAGAGACTGTCAACAGAGACTCTTGAAAGTTAAAATACAAGTTTTGATTACTCACTCCATGCCTGTTTTCCTGAGAGATATCTGCTGTCAACCTGGAAAATCACAAATCCTTTTTCCTTTTTTTCTCTTTTTGATTTCACACATTCCTTTTAAAAATTAACTTTTCTCTTTAATGCCACGGTTCAGGTGATCATTGACACATCTTTATTTCAAGGTTCATCTCTCTGTAATTCATTAGACAAAGGAGATTTCAATTGCACGGGGATCTTTATTCGTTTAGGGGAAGAAAAGGCCTTCTTTAAAATAGTAAATGAGGAGATTTATGGAAAGACAAAGATATTTTTTCAAGACCTTTTCAGTCACTTAGATCAATGTTAAGGCCATTAATGCTTTGATTTATGTTTGGGGGTAAGAGAACAAAAGAATCACAGTCAATTAGAATTGGATTTAGAGACATTAGAACATCTAATTTATAGACCGTTTTGTAATCATGAATTTGTGTATCCTATTGATAAAGGAAGAGAAATGTTGTGTTGTGATTTCCCTATCTTGTTCTGGCCCAAAGCCTTGGCCAGTTTCTTCTGGCTTTGACTTCTGAAACTGATTTTAGCACTTACTTCCAATACCAGAGTAAGTTTTGAAATATTTTCAAGGACACCAGTGGCAGTGCAAAGTGACTGGTGACAGGGATTTGTGACCGCCCTCACTGGCCAGTGTCCACTGCCCTCCCACAGAGCCAGTTCCTTCTAAGTGCAACCACTCTGCTTTCTCCTAACCTACTCCTCATCTCGTTGCTTTGAAATGGTCTGGTCATCCTCTGTCTTCTCTAGTTCCATGATGAGAACAGCTGTAACGCCTTTGCTGGGGGCCTGGCATGCCTGAGGACTTCACTTAATATGTGCTTGATTAAGAAGGAGACAACAAAGAGATTGGACTGACAGAAGCATCTTGTGAGGCACGTGGGTTTGGAGAGCTGTACTTAGATCACTTTCAGAAGTAGAAAAGGATAGAAAATGAAGCCTTTGCACCAGTAGGCATTGTTTCAGTCCATGTAACAACTCCTACAAGTTTGATTCAGCTATCTGTTTGGGAGGTAATGTAGACATGGCCAATAGAAGGTAGCCTATCGACTGAGGGCAAAGCTTCTATGCATGACATACACATTTTAGATTTTGAAGACTCTTTCTTGGATTAAACAAGGAGAAATGAGATTTTTTTAAAAGTATATCTTGTGCCTAGAGCAAGCAATGTCTTAAAATATCCTTCTTGGCCTAAGGAGAACATAGGGTTTGTTCTTTAAATATCAAACAGAACATATTTCTGAGGTACCCATTGTTTTCCCAGCCTGATCCAAAAATGTGCATAGTTAGAGCAGAGTAAAAGAAATGGTTTCAGGCACCAGAGTCAATAATGCAGTTGGGTTGGGAACCGCCTATAAACAGAGACATGATAAATTGTTTGCTTTTTGGGAATATTTATGCTAAATTATGTTCCTAAATAATTATATCCAAATTCACTGATAACAATTCAAAATGAAAAAGACTAATATAAATAAAATTTTGATATACTAAAAGAATTTATTATTGAAGGTCAGACTTAAGTCTGGGGTTTTGATTGATAGGGATTGGAAACTAAAAATTCAGATATTTTCCAAGTTCTTTGCTGACTGCAGAAAATGCTAAATTGTTTGGAATTTTCAGATCATCAACTCCTGTGAAGAATAATGGTAAACAGCTGATCTTTATTTCCAGGGTATATTGATCAGTTTTCCAGCTCAGTACTGACCCTGCTGATAAGGCTGTATAAATCAGGATATATGCAGGCAATAGAAAATCTGTGATAAATACAGGGGCACTTCTCCCTTGTGCCTTAGACTTCTCCCCCCACCCCACTCCTTCCCCACATTCCATGAGATCCCAAACCATTAGAATTGGAGGTTTTATGCTAATCTCCTTTCTCCTCTGCCATATTCTTTAACAAAGCAGCACACTCAATTTTCCAATCTTGTTATTCTCTTTTGTCCCAGGGTGCTACATTCTGGCCTGATTCTCAAAACCCTTGCCTCTGCTTTGCTTCCTCTAGGCGGCTGCCCTTCTTGCTAATTTTTTTGACCTCCTCAACTGTACAAAGGTCATCTGTCTGCTGCCCTATCCAAGTTGATTTGTGCAAAGAGCAAAGATGCAGACTATTAGCTCTCTCAAATCTCTGTGTGCAAGAATGCTGGGACAGTATTCTCACTTTAGAGTGAGACAGTGAAGCAAATAATTCCCTGGAATGTTTTCTGAGATTCCATTGTTAAACTCCAGTTTCTCATTAATGGCTCTAAATGGTCACGAATGGAATTTAAAAATTCTTTTCTCTCTCTCTCTCTCTCTCTCTCTCTCTGTGTGTGTGTGTGTGTGTAGGGGTAGGATGGAAGCATTGAGGGTAATTGAGGGGGGCAGTGAGCACTGTTATTTGAAGGCACTTAGGTTCTGAAGGCAAAAATCTAAAAATAAGTCATCTTGCTAGGAAGAAGAAAATGGAAGGTAATGGTGAGAAATAGATTTCTAGTGCAATGCAGTTTTCATTTTTGATTTGCTCAATAAAAATTTAATGAGACCTTTTCTGCACCAGCTGCTATGCTAGGCACTGGGCAGTAAGATACAAAGCCTATCTGGAGGAAACAACTGCCCCAAGATAGGCTGTTCTAAATGATGCAGGGAGCTTTGTAGTGGAAATACTTGCAAAGCAGTATTGTAGTATAAGCATTATGTTGTAAGCTTGTTGAGGGCAGAGCCTGCATCAAATTTACCTTTGTGAGCTTAGCCCCTAGCTCAGTGGTTGGCACATAGTAAGTACTTGATAATTATTTAATGATTGATTAAGTGAATGAATAAGTGAATTCTGTCCCCTCCATCTGTACCAATCATTTCTTTCCTGTTTTGTCTTTGTCAACCATCTCTTATTTTGTGTCTGTAAGATTTTTTTATGAATGTTTCATATATCTTCTATAGATCACTATTTGGCAGCTAGTTTTAAATCAATGATATTTATTGATAAATGAGTTTGTAGCCATTCAGTGCCTTGGCTTGCCATAGATAGAGCAAGCAGGTTGAAAATTTACTGGGGTAAATAGAACAGTTTTCAGATGCCGGTGTTTTCTAGATGATTTTCACATGTGGTTCTCATATTTGATTGGGATGACATGGGAAAAGAAAGCTAAAGAAACCAACACCTTATACTTTGGGTCACTCTTTAAGACGAAGCAATTAAGGGATGCCTGGGTGGCTCAGTTAAGCATCATCTGACTCTTGGTTTCAGTTCAGGTCATGATCTCATGGGTAATGGGATCCAGTCCCATGTCTGCTCTGTGCTCAGTGGGGAGTCTTCTGGAAGATTGTCTCCCTCTGCCCTTCCCTCCACTCGTGCATGCTCTCTCTGTAAAATAAATATATAAATCCTTTAAAAAAAAGCAGCAATTAAAAAAAAAAACCACCCATTGACATTCATGCCAATATAATTGAAACGTTGATGAAATGGCCATGTATTTTAGGTCAGATTGAAAAAAAATAGCAACATCCTCCTCCCACCTTCTTTTTCTGTTTTTGAAATTATAAAATATTTTATAAATACAAAAGAAAATACATAATATAAAACAATTATAAAATGAACACCCCCTTCAACGTAGAAATGGCAAATGTTTACTACAGTCTCATTCCCCCTCACTCTGGGCCTCTCCCCTGTTGAACCTCCTGCCTCCTACTCAGAAACAACCACTGTTCTGAAGGTGGAGCCTAAATACCTAAGTTGTGGTGTATTTATAAGTAGAAATCATACAGTAGTGAAAAAGAGTGAACTACTGATTCACACATCAGCCTGACCCATTCTCAAAGACACACTGTTGAGTGAAAGGCAAGCCACAGAAAAAAATGTTTACAGTATGACAGTACTCATATTAGCTTAGATTTCAAAATCATATAAATGTAATAGTATGTCATCTGGAGATATATAGACATATAATAAAATTCTAATGAATAACAGTCATTTTTAAACTGCATGTATATTTTTAACTGTATTTTTCTTTTTCTTTTTTTTTTTTTAAAGATTTTATTTATTTATTCGACAGAGATAGAGACAGCCAGCGAGAGAGGGAACACAAGCAGGGGGAGTGGGAGAGGAAGAAGCAGGCTCATAGCGGAAGAGCCTGATGCGGGGCTCGATCCCAGAACGCCAGGATCACGCCCTGAGCCGAAGGCAGACGCTTAACCTCTGTGCCACCCAGGCGCCCCTAACTGTATTTTTCTTAAAACTTTCTTTGATCTCTTAGAATATACTGGTGGTTACATTAGATCATATTCTTGCAAACACGAAGAAACCTTCATTCATTATGCTGGCTGGCTGGCAGGAACGGAATTCTGACAGACAAATTAAACGAAAACTTAGTAGCTTCAGGGATTATTCTATCATTTGAATTTTTCCTCAAGTTTAGGCAACATCACAGGATGTTTTTAAAGGGTACGTTTACATGCTCCAGTCCTTTTTGTAGAGCTACAAAACTGAAAACGTCAATCTAAAGGCCCCAATGACCCATTTTCACTTTGGCTCATTATATTTGTGGTGAACTTCCTGGGTAAGTAGTAAAGATAACCCTTAACTAGTAATAGTGTAAGCAAAATAGAGGAAATATCAATGACTAGCAGATAGGCTGGAGCAGTAAGCACAGGTTATCATTTCAATGTAAATTATCATATAAAAGTTGGGGCAAAAAAAAAGCTAAAGTTAAATGTTTAATGTGCCAGCCTCTGTGTATGTCCTTTTCTTGTTTAATCTTTATGATGGCCCCTTTAATTATGCATTATTATCCTTGCTTTACAAATGAGGACACTGATGTTTACAGGGATTAAATTACTTGTCAAAAGTCATAAAGTTGGTGCATGACAAGGCCAGGATTTTAATTCAGGTTCACTTGACTCTCAATTCCTAGCTATTTCCAAAACTAACGTTGCTTATCAAAGAGGAATAAAATGAGCTTTATTCTAGGTGTGCAGTGTGCTCTTGATTAAAATACCAAATGAAAAAATAAATGTCAATTTAGAAATACCTGTTCAAATCATCATGTAGATGGGAAGCTATTATCAATTAAATAATTTTTATTTATAGGTCAAAATATGTAGTCCCTGAGACCTAGCGACTTAGGGAAATTGAATATGGAGTCAGAAGACCTGGGTTTTAGTTCCTTTCTGGCATATTAGTTGAGTCATAATGACCCATTAAAACTTCGATTATTGGGGCACTGGGGTGGTACAGTCGGTTGAGTGTCCGACTCTTGGTCTGGGCACAGGTTGTGATCTCAGGATGGTGAGATCGAGCCCTGCCTCAACGGAGCTCCTTACCTCATTACCGCTTCCATTCCCATCCCCCTCAGTCCTATAGGCAACCACTGTAATGTGTTTGATGTTCATCCTTTAATTTGTAAGTATTATAAAATTTGAATTGAAATTTTGTGTGTAGTTGTTCTTAGGACTCTTCACCTATATTTTGGTTTCCTTCCTTTCAGGTAGGATCACGTTTCTTGGTTCCCTTGAGATTGGGCATGGCCATGTAACTTGTTTTGGCAATGAGACATCAGCATAACTAGTGTGTGTCATTTCTGAGGAAGCCTTTGAGAGCCAGGGTGTGAGGCACCATATTTCCCTCTCCTTACTACAGTAACCATTGGTGATTCTAGATGGTGGAGGGTCCATCAGTCTGAGCGCCTAATCAAGGGCAATGCTTGATAGAGTGTGCATGTACTTTTAATTTACATAAATGTTACATACGTAGGTTTTACTCATAGTGTTTCAGCATTTCTAGTCAGTACTATTTTGTTAAGATATTTAATACCATTTATATAAAGTGTAAAAACATTAAAAAATAGTGTGAACATTTTGTGGATGCATATGCAGCCATATTCCAGAAGCAGACCTCAAGCCTAGGGATATAAGGCTGATGGAACACCTAGGAAATTGATCCAAGGAGTCTGACCTTTGATTTACCCTTTCACTAAGCTTTAGTGAAAGTATAGAGGTTTGATGGTTTCTTGCACAAGGTGGGCCAACAGGCAGGCAGCCCTGTAGGAATGAGAGGGGGCTTAAAAATTACCTTGGGGGAATTCTCACCTTGATCCTTAGCATAAAGGTAGCTGGGGGAATGTAAGGTCTAGAGAACCGATCTGTATGATGAGGACTTAAATGTAAATAGTGTGGGTCTTTTTTTTTTTTTAAATTTTGTTTATTTATTTGACGGAGAGAGAGATAGCCAGAGAGAGAGGGAGCACAAGCAGGGGGAGTAGGAGAGGAAGAAGCAGGCTCCCAGCGGAGCAGGGAGCCCGATACGGGACTCAATCCCAAGACCCCGGGATCACACCCTGAGCCGAAGGCAGGCGCTTAATGACTGGCACCCCAACAGCATGGGTTTTAAACAAATAGGAAAAGTCATTTCTCCAGCAGGCCCATTCAACTATGTTTGATCACACTGAATTTAAATGTATCATGGAGGATATAAAGAACTAGAATTGTACTTTATGGTATGGAAAACCATTCCAGTCCCTGCTTCTTTGATAACACTGTTGGACACTTTGACTCAGTCCTGCAGAATAAAAGAGGATTGAGGTGTTGCCAGCATTACAAAGGGCCACTAATCTAGGCCGAGGGACATCTTTTGCTGATGACTAAGGCAAGAGGTGGATTTCCTTTACTTTGCTATTAGTCATTGTCCCTTGGTACAGTGTACTCTGTCTATTCCAGTGAGCTGGGAAGGCTTGATTTATTTCTGTGAATTTATATAAACAGCAAGCAGACAATGTTCCAAAGGTGAGTTTCTTTGTCTCAGTCTGCACTTTTTAAAGTTTTGGCTGTCTATGTAATGGCTAATTGTATTTGCTTGCTTGTCTTGTCTCAGTTGGACCTTTTAGGTTTATGTTAGGCATCTGCTATTTATCCGGTTGAGCTTCTAGAGTTGGCTCATGCTCTAGGCTGCTGCTTAGGATCTTCCTGGCTTCTCATAAGGAGAGGATGTGCCTCCATGAGAGCCCTGCTGCTTGTGATTACTTTCACCCTCCAGTCTCTGGCCATCTGCACATGGTGATCTTCCTTTTTCTCCTCCTGCTATGCTTGGCCTTGAGTTTTCTCCCCCATTTTCATCTCAGACAGCTACCAGGCCTTTTATTCTCGTTGGGATGAAACTGCCACTTTTAGGCTTTGTCCCAACCCAGTTATTCAAAAGGTGGCCCCAAGATCAGCAACATTAGCAACACTTAGGTTTATTTTACATGAGAATCTCAGGCTCGGTGAATCAGATTCTGCATTTTTAAAGAGATCCACGGGTGATTCATATGCACAGTGAGTGTGAAAAGCTGCCCCCAAGTCCACTCCCCTTATTCTGGACTGTGTACTAGGGTCTTAGCAGCGAGAGGTCTTCTCATGAAGTAAGGACACACTGTATTTGTGTGTTTTTTGTTTCTGTTTTTCCTTTTTGGGTGTGTTTCATTCATTTTTTTACCTGTCTATGACTTTATGTTATTAAAACTCTGATGGAACTGCATATAGGTGTTACTTGTTAATTAGCACATTGGTCTCTCTCTCTTTTCTGTCTCTGTCTCTATTTCTGTCTCTGTCTCTCACAAACACTTATCTCAAGAAGGGCTTTTGCCAGAAGAGTTGTAACTCAGATCCACACAGCACAAAGTAACTGACTACAACACTCCGTTAAAGGTCTCATGATGGATTTTCTATCCATCCTCAAAATACAGAAACCTTTTGTTTCTAATTGATTTTGCAAAACTCTCAAAGCTTCCTTCTGTGTGTGCCTAGGATTGCATGTTTTATGATATCTAGGAGTTATGCTGTCCCAGTTACTTATTGGATTTAGCTGATTGTAATTTGTCTGATTCATGCTTGATTTCATTTTTTTCTATTTTTTTAAAGATTTTATTAAATTTTTTTTTCAAATTTAAAATCAATTAACGTATATTGTATAATTAATTTCAGAGGTAGGGTTTAGGGATTCATCAGTTGCATATAACATCCGGTACTCATTACATCAAGTGCTCTCCTTAATGTCCATCACCCAGTTACCCCTCCCCCCCACCTCCCCTCCAGCAACCCTGTTTGTTCTCTATAATTAAGAGTCTCTTATGGATTGTCTCCCTCTCTGTTTTCATCTTATTTTATTTTTCCTTCCCTTCCCCTATGTTCATCTGTTTTGTTTCTTAAATTCCACATATGAGTGAAATCATGTGATCCTTGTCTTTCTCTGACTGACTTATTTTGCTGAGCATAATACCCTCTAGTTCCATCCATGTCATTGCAAATGGCAAGATTTCATTCTAAAAGATTTTATTTTAAGTAGTCTCTACACCCAGAGTGGGACTTGAACTTACAACCCCGAGATCAAGAGTTGCATGCTCAATCAACTGAGCCAGCCAGGCGCCCCTAATTTTTTTTCTATTGTGAATGCTAGGAAAACTTATATAATCATTTTCTCTGCCATACTGTTGCTACCATTATTCTTTAAATCAAATTTGCCACAAGATGATACAGTTTAAGTTATTATATTCAAAGTGTTTGTGAAAATAAATTCAGAGAACACTATGTACAGAGATCAGATAGATACTTGGTACTACAATTCTTAGTTCCTTTTAGGAAAAAAAGTAATTTTCTGCAATTACTCTGTCAACTCCCAATTTGCATAAATATAATAAGCATCCTGATACTGAATTGGGTTCCAGTTTATGTGCACCATTGTAGTCTGTGAACAAAGAAGATCACACAGACTTCCATCCCTCTGTTAGGAGATTTCAAGTAAAACGAATAAGCTACTTCTGTAATCTCCTGTATCTAAGTGCCTGTAGTGCGGGTTTTGTAGCCATGTTCTTTTGTTGGCTTAAGTCTGTGAAGCACTTGGGACACTCTTCCCCAGCTTCACTGGCCTCTTGCTGTCCTGGTTGTTTTCCTTCCTATCTCGGAGCTCCTGCTCTGCCTCTTCACCTCTTCTTAGGCTCATCTTCCTCTAGCTAGACATTGATTTGGGTAATTACTCAAAACTCAAGCCTAGACCTCCTCCTCATACCTTGCACATTTTCTCCGTAGGCAGTATCATCCATTTCCATGGCTTCAAATACACCTATGTGTAAATGATGTACAGGTGCCTACTTTTTTTTCCTCTCATCTGAGCTCCATTCTTTTTTTTTATAATAATATTTTTTTATTATATTATGTTAGTCACCATACAGTACATCCCTGGTTTCTGATGTAAAGTTCCATGATTCATTAGTTGCGTATAACACCCAGTGCACCATGCAATACATGCCCTCCTTACTACCCATCACCAGCCTGTCCCATTCCCCCACGCCCCTCCCCTCTGAAGCCCTCAGTTCTTACATACCCAGCTGTGTACATGGCATCTCCATTTGGATGATTCAAAGACAACTGAAACTAATATGTCTAAAACTGAATTTGTGATCGTCCCTCCATATCTCTCTGTAGCTGAGGGAAACTCGGGGAGAATTCCTTTGGGTGTGTGTTCTCCCCTGAAAACTTACAAGGATTATGGGGTGAGACTCCTTCAGATGGTCATCAGATCACTGAAGAAAATGCTAAAGGAGATGCTTTCTGAGCCTGGAAAAGGATGAAACAGAAGCTCCGATGCCTTTGGTACCTGTCTTACATACTCTCACCAACCCCAAAAGTCACTATCAGAAGCTTCCTATCTATGCCAGGACTTCCAGGACTTCCTTTGTCTCTCTGTCTGAGTGCTTTCTTTACAACAAAAGGTATGTTCAGCAGTACTGCAGGAAGCTGGGAGGGCTGGAGATTTAATACCTCAGAAGCAACACTCAATCAATAAGAAATCGGAGTTGTTAGATGAATATCCCAGCTTCCTCACCTCTTGGGAGGAGAATTTTGAGGTGTGTTTTTCACAGTCTCCCAGAGACTCCCAGCAGGCATGGACCCCATTGCCCACAGTAATAACCCACCTTTATTATATTATTTCCTCTCCCACTTTCCCACTCTCTCCCTGTGCATCTTGGTATTACCTCCAGAATAAATGATTTTCACAAAATTCTTTTCTCAGGATGTGCTTTTGGGAAAACTCAGACTAAAGCATTCAGTATCATAGGGAACCAACAGCCCACTGTGATGATCTCCTACTTCCCTTCAATAATTAATCTACTAGGATGCCATGTTTTTCATAAGAAAAAGTGATTTGACATGTAGGTGTTGGTGATGCTGGTGGGGTTAGTGGTGGTGATAGGTGAGAAGATATTTAAAGATATTTACACAAATAGAAGTAATATGAAAACTTTTGGAAAATAAGTGGATTCAGAAGGGAGTGAGAAAGACAGGAACTGAAAATGAGATAGGCAAAATTTAAGAGACTGAGGAAATCAGTTTTTCTAATGATCTTTAAAAAGTCGAGGAGTTCCCAAATGAGGTAGAGGAGGTTCTGGGATGGGTGAAGGTTGAAAGATGCCCATTAGAGCCTTAGCTCAGGGGAGTGGAGTGGTGCTGTCAGCAGTATGGAGAGAAAGGGCTTGTCAAAGGATTTAATCTAGTAGCTATGAAAGAGTTTCTTCCTGAATTTAAGGGAGTTGACCTGCGTCCATGTTAGAGATCGATCTATGTGTATCTCTATTTATATCTATAGATATATATTTAAATTATATATAATTTATATATAAATTTATTATACATAATATGCTTATATTATTTATAATTTATTATATATTTACACAGAACATATTTATATTATACAATTTATAATATATTTATATTATATGTAACATAAATTTTTTATATATTTATATACTCATATATTTTATATAATATATTTATATTACATATAATTTATATATAAATATTAAACATATATTGATATATTTATGTTTAATTAATGTATAGATTTAATAAATCTGTCTGTCATATATCTACATTTCACTGGGAAGATATAAGAGAAATGAAGAGAAAAAATAGATCTGACGTAAAAGAAAAAGTACTACATAGAAAAGGCAATAAGGGATTAAGCCTTTTGACCAGAAGGGGAATAAAATAGGAAAACAATGGTGATCTAGAAAAGACAGAGTAAAAGTAAACTTGAGTTGGGTTACACAAATGGGCTTATGGTTTATATGTCTATATTTATTTTTATTCAACCTCTGTATTGTTTGATCTCCAAAATTCCATCTTAGTGAAACCCACTGGTACATGATGCTCCGCATACACATGTGATCCCATAGGAGGCGCTGTGGGAAAACCCCAGGAAATGCTTTTATGAGAGGAGATGAGGTAATCATCAGGGAAGAGTCCCCTGACAACCTAACCAGGAGCAACGGAGCGTTTCCTAGAGAGACAAGATGAGAAGGGAGTCTTTCCAGTACGTCTCCCCACACACGTACTCTAAGCCACACCAGTTGCCCACAGCATCCTTCAGAGCAGCGGCCCATCCTCCTGACACCATGACCTGAGTTTCCATCTGGCACATGGCTCCCCTCAGAACATTTACTTCTGTGCCTCTTCCTCAAGGCCTTTCAGGGGAATGACTTCTGATTAATAATTGAATCCTAAATGAATTTATTTAATCATTTAATAATCTATAATTATTGATTAATTTTTCATACTTTTAACAGTGCACTTTTCTACTACTTTCTAGAAAAATTCTGTTTAAAGAGAGACATCCTGGAGACATCAATGCCTTAACCCAATGACAAGAATGAACAAAGAGCAGATCTATGAACCAGAGGTGTCAGTGTTCAGGCTGGGAGGCCAGGAGGTCTTTACACACCTAATCACATGTGTATCCCTCTCGTGAGAACCAAAACCAGCTGGAATCACACAGCTCACTGTCACTTTATTAACAGGACACTACTATTCCAAGAAATTCTTGCTTGGGAAGATAAAAATAACTTTATTACTTATTTCAAGAATTTATGGAACATCCATTTTTTAAAAAATAATAGACCATGCAGCTAACGTCCTTGGCCCTCTCCATACTAGGTCTCTCTGTGAGATTCAACCAATAACTGGCCACTCCTCAAGACTCCCTTCCAAATCTCACCTCGTTCCACCTAGCCTAACAATTCTGGCATGAACTTTGCTCAGTCCCAGTCAAGGTCCCTCACTCTCACTTCCCGCCAATGAAACATTCACCCTAAACCAGACCCCAAACCTCCTAAGAATCTTGTCCTTTCCTGCTCCCCTCCAATATGCTACTAAGACTCTGTCAGGGTAGTGGTCTTCCTTACTGCCAGAAGCAATAAACTTGTCTTTGCTTCAGCTACAGCTTCTCTGGGGTGGTATTTTCAGGGAATCTGTAGTTGACACACTGGCCCCCAGTGTGTTTTAGAAATAAATAGTGTTTGCACAAGGGTCACAATACAGATGCTGTTTGGATATGATGTGGATTTTCTTAATCGAAAGGTCCAATGTTTAAAGATGCTTGTGGACTTCCCAGTGGAGGATCTGCTGTGAGAACAGACATCTTTGCTTGGGAACTATCTTAGAAGCCAGCGAAGAGCAGCCCTCTGCAACCTCCCCATGGCCCATAACCTCATCGTAATGAAAGCTTTGAGGCATTAGAACTCTATTTTACTATCATTTAATCCATTATGATCTGTCTCCAGAAGAGAGCTATGTAAGTTCATACAGAAATGATAAAGCATATTGGGTATTTATGAAGGGTGAAAAATGTGTTAAAACACCAAATGTTTATGTATTTGTTCATTTATAATTAGCACTTGGAGTAATGGCTTCACAGAAAGCATAGAATAATTAGAAAATTCACTCAAGCTCATTAGGATGTTTAGAGAGATGCGATTAATGATTGCAAAGAGAATCATATTCACATAACTGTCATTTCTACTGCAAAGCTTAAATGGTTTCCTGAGAGCAGAAGAAAGTTTATTTAACTTTTTGGGATGGCCAGTCCTCCATAATCAAAATGTGGTCTGCGAAGTTAGCAACTTTCAGTCTTTATTAAATGAATACTTCTATCTCTACTGAAAAAAATGCATTTACTGCTGATTTGAAAATGCCCCATGCTTGCTTATATCAGATTTGGTGATGTAGCTAGAAACCAGAGGGGCCACTGACTGTAAATGGTTTTGAAAACAGATTTATAATTTTGACTTAGGTTCCAAGATGGAACAGAGGCTTTTCTTAATTCACTCTGCTAGAGCTTGGTCAAGTCCTCCTCAAAGAATTCTTCCTTTATTATAGTGATGGTATCTGTAATAAAAGTTTCTATTTACAGCATTAATAAATAGACATTAATAATGGCAGATAGAATTTATTAAGTCTTTAGTAAGTGCTAGGAGGATCCTGTGCTAAGGCTTTAACTGCATATTCAGATTTCATCTTTGCAACACCCCTGTGAGGTATGTGCTGTTATCATCAGGATCACACCTATTGATTGATGGAGGCATTAAAAATTAGACAAACTGCCCAAAGTCACATGGCTAATAAGTGTCCATGTAGGGCTCATCTCAGTGTTGCTTGACCATGAAGCCCTTCCTTGTTCCCATTATGCAATATTGTGAGATGCCAGTCCCTGAAGAGCAAGGACCATATCTCATATTGTAGTTCCCTTAGAGTAAGTACATCTGTCCACATATTACAAAAATAATGTCTTGATTGATTCAAAAAGCTATTAAGTGGTGTGAACAGATGGCCGCTGAAAAAATACTGGAGAGGATAATAGATAATTCAGTGAAAATGCTTTTTACTTCCTCTCAAAAGTGCAAGCTGACTTAGGTGGTTCATTACTTATAAAAACCAAAGCAGCCAAGTTTCTTTCATTCATTTAATAAACTTTTATTCATTGTATGTTTACGGAGGGCTAGACATTGTGCCAAGTACCCCGGAGGCAGAGTTGAGAAAAACACAGTCATCACTTTCAAGTCCAGTGGGAGAGAAGGAGAGAGACAAGGAATTCAACAATTAAGACACGGTGTGATATGGAACAAAGTAAAAAGTCTAGAAATAGAACTACACAGGTGTGGTGAAGAGGTGCAAAAGCGATTCAATAAGGAAAGGGCAGTCTTTTCAACAGATGGCATTAGAACAATTAAATATCCATTGGCACAAAAAGGAACCTCACACCTTACACAGTAATTAACTCTAAATGTAACATGTAGATGTATAAAGCTTTTAGAAGAAAACATAGAAAATCTTCTTGACTTAGGGTTTAGCAAAGAGTTCTTAGACATGACACCAAAAGCATGGTCCATAAAATAAAAATCAATAAATTAGACTTTATGAAAATTACAGACTTTTGCTCTGAGAAAGATCCTTTTAAGAGATTCTGAAAGGACACGTCACAGATGGGGAGAAATATTTGCAAATCACATTATCTGAAAAAGGACTTGTAGTCAGAATATATAAAGAACTCTCTAAACTCAATAACAAGAAGACAGCCCAGTTAGAAAATGGGCAAAACATCTTGAACTTCACTAGAGAGGATATACAGAAGGTCAGTAAGCTCCTCAGCATAAGTAGCCATTAGGCTAATTAAAGCCATAATTAGGTATCACCACACACCTACGATAAAGGCTAAAATAAAAAATACTGACAACATCAACTTTTGGCGAGGGTTCAGAGGAAGTGGATCTCTCATACATTGCTCTTGATAATGCAAAATAAAACAGCTTCTGCGCAGCAAACAGGCAGTTTTTAATAAAGTTATATTTACCACATGATCCAGTTAATTACTTTCCTAGATGTGTATCTTAGAACAATTAAAACTTAAGTTAACACAAAAATCTATTCACAAATGGTCAGAGAAGCTTTATTTATAATATCCCCAAACCTGAAACACTCCCCCTACCCTTCATGGGTGAGCAGGTAGGCCAACTATGATACATCCATAAAATGGAATATGACTCAGCAATTAGAGGGAATGAACTATTGATAGACACAACAACTTGGATATAGCTCCAGGGTATCATGCTGAATGAAATAAGCAAGTCTTAAAAGGTTACATACTCTGTGATTCCATATACATGGAAATTTTGAAATAACAAAATTATAATGATGCAAATCTATTCTTGAGATAAAATTTTGTAGAAACACACACACACAAGGTGCAGGTAAAAATTAAAGAAACCTGAGTAAGGTGTGTAGTTAAAAGTGTTTACCAATGTCAGTTTCCTGGTTTTGATAATGTAGCATGGTTATGTAAGATGATATCATCAGGGGAAGCTGGATGAAGAGTGTATTGGAATTTTGTACTATTTTTGCAACTTCTCATTAGTCTAAAATTATTTCAAGTTTTTTTTCTAATAAGATAGTTAAGGATGTTATGGGGGTACAGAGATGGAGATAAAAGATCTCTATTTATTTGGGGGATGAAGGAATAGTAAAAATTTTGGGAAAAAACACAAGAGTAGGTAACAGCTGAGAGTTCAGAATGAGAAGAGGTCTGCCCAGCAGGATAAATTTGTTCCACGCACGAGTGTCTCCACGGCCAGCATGTTGTCCAGGGGCTCCTTCTCCCTCATGGTAACATAGCAAAGCTTCCTGAGAATCCTGCTTCCTCCTTTGTCCCACCCCAATTTTCAACCCTGCTTTAGCCTGAATGTTTCTTTTAAAATGTAAATCAGGTAAAAGGCTCACCTCTCATTTGGAGTAATGGACCCTTCCTTGCAATGGCTTCTGTAGTGGCCCCTCACCACCCCACCTCTCTGATCTCTGGTCTGGCTACTCCCCCTTCACACCTCTGATCCAGCCTCATTGACCTCTTTGTTGCTCCTTTACCACATCAGGCAGCATCCAGTTCCAAGTCCTCATCAGCTGTTTCCTCTGCCTAGCATCCTCTTCTCCCTTGTCTGTGTTGCTTACTCCCTCCCCTCATCCATGTATCTGTTTAGCTCTCTGCTTCTTACTGAGGCCACCCTAAAAAGACTATTTAAAATTGCAATGACCTCCAGCTAGTCTCTCCTATCTCTCTTCCTCTGTTTATTTTTTCCCCTAGTCCTTGTTACCTTCTACTTTAGCACATAATATATTTTTTATAATTGTTTTGTCTTTTTTCTTCCACTAGATTATAATGTCTATGAGGACAGAAATGTATGTCTACCATTTTGTTTTCTTTGCTGCTTTATTCCCAACAGTTAGAATCCTTTTATTCTTTCAACAAACTTATCTGAGACCCTGTCTTCATTTTCTATTGCTGCTGTAACAAATGATGGTAAACCAATTACACACATTTATCTTACTGGTTCTGGAGGGGAAAAAAATCCAACACTGGTCTTATGGAGCTAAAATCTAGATGCCAACAGGGCTGTGTACCTTCTGGAGGCTCTGGGGAGAGAATGCGTTTCCTTGCCTTTCTCAGCTCCTCGAGGCTGCCTGTATTCTGTGGTGCGTGTCCCCCTCGTCCATCTTCAAAGTGCATCACCCCATCTTCGGCTGTCGTTGTCCTATCTCCTATCTCTCTGTGACCCTCTTTTAGAATCCTTGCAATCCCATTATGAGGACCCTTGCCATTACATTGGGCACATCTAGATGTTGTGGAGGAATGTCCCACATCTCAAGATCTTTAACTTAATCATATCTAGATTTTTTTTTCCTACATGACATAACATATGCATAGGTTCTGGGGATTGGAACGTAGACATCTTTGCGGAGGTGGGGGCATTATTCTACCAGTGGGCCTGTTATTTGTTAGAGCCTATTATATGTCTGGTATAGGACAGTCAGCAATAGATAAACCAAAAATAAACAGCATACTTTTAACTAATAATAAAGGCAATACAGAAAATGAAGAGGGCGATCTCATAATCTAATGTGATAGAGAATAACTGCAGAGATAGGAATGGAGACCTCTGAAGAAGAAACTGAGCTGAGAGAGAAATGATGAGAAAGAACCAACCACCATGATCTGTGATAAGAACACCTCAGGGAGAGGGGAAAGCAAATGCAAAGCGCAGAGCTTGGCTTTTGTGGCGTGGGCAGACACTGGCATGGTAGGACTGAGATTGGGAAAGTAGACAGGAGTCATATTATCCAGGCTCTCCTAGCCTTCATGAGGGGCTCTGATTGTATTTGGAGGTTGATAGTAAGCCATTAGAGGGCTTTGAGAGGGGAGTGATCCATGCTAATTTATGTTCTTAAAAGATCCATGACTACAGAAAATGGGTTACGGGAGGCAAGAGTGGTAATCCAGGTAGAAGGTCATGGTTTCTTAGATTAGGGTGGAAATCATGGACATACACACACACACACACACACACACACACACACTCTCTCTCTCTCTCTCTCTCTCTCTCTCTCTCACTTACACACACACACAAACCTGGCTATTTTTAGCATGTATTTCATAGGTAACACTGATAGAATTATTTGCTTATGGGAACACAAGATTATTCCAAGGATTTTGGCCTGAGCAGTGGCATATATAGCAATGCTATTTACTATGGGAATTAGAGAAGAGTGGATTTGTGGGGGGATGCTGAGAGTTCTGTTTTAGACACATGAAGTTCAAGATGCTTATAAACCACCCAAGGGGCCATGTCAGAAGGATTTTAGCTATATGCATCTGAGCCCCAGAGGAGCAGCCAGGGATGGAGCAGCCAGGGATGGAGCATTTGGGAGTATAATGTAGCTTAGATGGCATTTAAAGGCATGGAAGTGGATAGAATCATTTAGGGAGAGAACAGGGATAAAGTGATTATGGCAAGCTCCAGATAGCAGTAATAATAATAGTAAATTCTTATATAATGCTTAGCCTGTGCCAAGCCCTGTGCTTTGATCTTTACATATATTAGTATATTTAATCCTTGCAATAACTCAGTGAGGTCTTTTCTATTATTATCACACTCTGTTTTATAGTTGAGAATACTGAGGTAAAGAGTTAAGAAACTTTTCTCAAGGTCATACAGCTACTAACTGGACAAACTGGGATTCAGACTCAGGAAGTCTAATTTGACAGTCCATGCTCTCAAACTTTGAGTTTATACAGTATTGTTTCCCTCATAAGCAGAGTCTGGATGTGAAGCAGGGGAGCAAGTTTCTTGTCTCGCCGAGCTGAAAAATGACTCTCAAGGACAAAAGAACGTGAGCAAAGCCATAGAGTTTTATTAAGCAAGGATACAGAAAAAGCTCTCAGGAGTGAGAGGGGTCCCAACCCGGTTGCCAATGAGGGCTTTTCATCTCTGGCCTTTTATTAGGACTTTACCAGGAAACTGGCCAATGGTTAGGTCAGTGGTCTGGTACTAGACGTGATGCTGAGACATTGTGTGAGAGTTTTTGTTTCTGTGACATCTGTGATCTATAGATAAGTATTGCTAGGCCTGGTTAATCTCTATAGTGAAATTTTCCTCTGAGGCCTGATCAGTTTTTGTGGTTATTTTTATTTTCTGTGTTTACAATGTAAATATTAGAAAAAACATTTTAACCCTAGTAATTGGGATAGGGTGATCTAAATTTTCCTGATCTCTGTCTTTGTTCTGTCTCTGCGTCTTCACACCTGCAATACCCTCAGAACCTCGTCAGGGGCCTTCTGTCTCTTGCTGCCTATACCTTCACCCTTTCCCTATTCAGATGAATATAAGATTATGGACTAAATCATTATAGTCTGTACTTGCTCAGTGTTCTATCATCTGAAGCAACTACTCTGATACAGATTAGAGTTGGAGTTGGCAATCAGTAAAGTTCAGTGGTAAGAGAGTCCACTTCCACCAAAATATGTTCTTTCCTTTCTTTCTTTCATTTTTTAAAGATTTTATTTATTTTAGGGAGATAGAGTGTGAGCAGGGGGAGGGGCAGAGGGAGAAGGTGAGGATCTTAAGCAGACTCCCGGCTGAGCATGGAGCCCCACGACTTGGGGGTCGGGGGGATTGATCTAATGATCCTGAGATCATGATCTGAGCTGAAACCAAGACTTAACTGACAGAGCCACCCAGGCGCCCCTGTTCTTTCCTTTCAACGCACTCTAACTTTTAAATTTTTAAAAAGCTTGTTTCATCTCAAGAACCAAAGATCTTTATGCCATGATGGGGTGTGATTTGATAAAATACATTAAACATGTTTTTTTTATAAATAGACTTCCCAACAACCCCTAGGAAATTCTGTGGCTCCCTGAACCACTGCTTGATAATCTGTTCATTTATCATGACAAACAGCCCATCTTTGAAAGGATAAAGTATTTGGAATCGATTCCCAGGATGAATCAAATTTTAATAATTGCATAAGATTACTCATAAATTCAAGGGAGTTAGATTTGAAAAACTAAGTAAAGATCAAATAAACCCAACTTATATTTTGCTTACAACATGTTCTCCTATACACCCACAAAATGTTTCTTTTGTGAAGACTCAACCTGAAGATACACTGAAGGGAAATTTCCATTTCTGTGACTTTGTCAGTGACACAGTTGGGGTAGTGATATGCAGTGTTCTTATTTCACTGTGTGGGACACAGAACAGTTTGCTGATTAACTGACAAATGAATGTCTGTTCAAAACAATCTAGAGACCAGTGTCTAAAGAGTGAGTCAAAGGGCAGATGTCCCAAGAAAACCATCGACAAGTCCGAGTCTCCAGGGTCTCAGGATGAGGGCAGTGATGATGACAAAGCTCCTCTGATTCAACATGTACTTCATGGGTAGTAATTCAACAAAGTCATTCACTGATAGTTGATTGAACACCTACTATGTGCCAAGTGCTGGAGTCATAATAGTGAGAGAGGCAAATGGGGACTATTTGCATGAACTTCGTGGGCTAGTAGGAAAAACTGACAAACAGCTAATAAAAAATTAAGTGTGATGGGGGTAGACCATTCTGTGGGGGTGGGGGTGGGTTAAGAAATTTTGCTAGTTGACTCTCACTGCTTTGAGCATCTGGCTTTGATACGTTTATAGGATCTTGGCAAAGTACTTGAAAATTATTTTCAGTGTTAGTGTTGATCATAATTGATTTGAATTCAGTTCTCTGGAATCCTTAAGAATCACAAGCCCACAATCTTAAAAATCTCATCTGTAGCCCATATACTAAGCTACAGGTAAGATTTTTAAGATTGGAGATCATAATTGTTTTGTTTTGTTTTCTTTAAGGTTTTCTACTCCTTTGATCTATGGACGTCTAAAGAGATGCTAAATTTAAACCCTTCAAAAATTGCTTTCTATCTCTCCTCCTGAATTCCACTAAAAATAAACTGGGCAGGTGTGCTACGTAAGAGGAGGCTATTTTCTGGGTTTAGAGGAAAACACCCAGCTGTGGGTACTGAGACGTATGTTAATTACATAGATCATTCTTTTATTTGCATTCACTGAGGGCTTGGAATGCATTAAACATTATGCTAGGAGCTTTAGGTCCAGACCATTGTATGAAGAAAGATGGCCCCCAAAGGTTTCCACATCCTAATTCCAGAAACTGGTAAATATGTTAGGTTTCATGGCAAAAGGGAATATAAACTGCAGGTGGAATTAAGGTTGCCAGTCAAGGGCGCCTGGGTGACTCAGTCTGTTAAGTGTCTGCCCTCGGCTCAGGTCATGATCCTGGGGTCCTGGGATGGAGCCCCGTGTCGGGCTCCGGCTCCCTGCCTAGCAGGGAGTCTGCTTCTCCCTCTCCCTCTCCCCATCCCACTCCCTGCTTGTACTCTCTCTCTGTCTTTCTCTCTCTCGCACTTGCACTTATGCTCTCTCTCTCTCTCAAATAAATAAAATCTTAAAAAAAAATATTTTAAGTTTGCCAGTCAGCTCATGTGAAATGGGGAGAGTATCCTGGATTATCCAGGCTAGCCTAATGTAATCACAGGGTGCTTATTAGTGGAAGAGGGTGGCAGAAGGAGAATGAGAGAGATCACAGCATGAATAGATTTCATCCCAGCATTGTTGGCTCTGAAGATGGAAGAAATGAGGCCATGAGCCAGAGAGTGTAAGTGATGTTTAGAACTGAAAAAGATAAAGATTCTCCCCTGGAACCTCTGGAAAGCAGCACCATCCTATTGACCCTGCAGTTTCAGCCCAGTGAAAGCAATTTTGTGTTTTGAACCTCCAGAACTGTAAGATAATACAATTGTGTTAAGTCACTAAGTTTGTGTTAGTTACAATAGCAATAGAAATCCAATGCTCAGACCATAGATAGTTCCTGTCCTTAAAAAACTAATCGACTGGTAGAGATGTTAAGAGTTCAGTGAAGTAATCTTATAACTAGCAAAACTGAGTGTTGCCCAGGGCTGACACTGAAATAAGGTTTGTAGAAAGGATAAAATACCCTCTTCATTGGGCAGTAGTAAAGAATTGAGGCCATAGCTTTTTTGGTCATATCATCATTTTTGTCCAAGAACAGATAGTATAATGCTTTGTGGGCGTTTCCAGGGAGACCTGAGGAATTTGCCAGAGATATTAGCAGGTGGACCTACAGAGTGTTGAAGAGATGGAGGTAGGGATGCTGACTATATCTAAAAGAATCTAAGGTGATTATATTTTAAATACTATCTATACAATGACTTCCAAAACTTACATCTTATATTTCTCTCAATCTAACTACACACCCTAGATCTCCCCTAGGTTATCTTGATCAACCAACCCCAAACTTTTGATCTTCTCCCTAAGTTTGTTCTATGAAATATTTACCCTTTCAGTACATGGCACCTCTGCTTCTCTAGGACAAAAATCTTGGAACCTTCTTTGACTTTGTTTTACCTCATACCCTGTATCGTTTTCATCTGGGAATCTAGTTAGCTTTACTTTCAGTGTATGTGCACTATAAACACTTCTCAGGACTACCTCTGCTGCATTCCTAGTCTTAGTCACTTTCACTATTTAAACATAGTAGCCTCAGATAGATCTGTGTGCTTCCATCCTTTTCCAAATGCAGTCTTCTCTTAACTATAGAATTCAGAATAGTCTTTGAAAAATGTAAATCATTACTTTCCAAAGATGTCCAATCTCACTCAGAGCAAAAACCAAAATCAAAATCCTCCTAGGGATCTACTCAAGAGAATTAAAAGCATGTTCACATAAAAATTGCACACAGATGTTTGCAGCAGCAATATTCATATTACCCAAAAAGTAGAAATAACCCAGATGTTCATTAACTTAAAAGTGGTTAAATAAAATGTGGTATATCCATACAATGGAGTACCCTTTAGCAATACGAAGGAACAAAGTATTGGTAACTGTTAAAACATGCATGACTCTGATAAATAGTATGCAAAGTGAAAGAGGCTAGTCTGAAAAGATCACATATGTTTTTATTCTATTTATACGACATACCCCAAATAGGCAAATCTATGGAAACAGAAAGTATGTTAGTGGTTTCTAGGGGAGAGGAGAACGGACTAGGGGAACAAATGCTAAAGAATATGGGTTTTCTTGCGGGGTGATGAAAATGTTCTGACAGTAGGTAAATGGTTGCCTCGCTTTGCGCATACACTAAAAACGCCTGACCTATACCTGGAGGAAGGTGTGTATCTGAACACCACTGGGATACTGAAAAGGTGAATAAAAGTGTCTGCTTCATCCCTCTAGGCCTTTGAGTTGCTAACTCTGTCTCAGTTTTCTCTACCTGGACAAGTTCTGACACAGGTTTCAGCCAACATCTCGGCATGAACCGGTGGCTGTGGTCAGGTACATGCTATCCAGACAGCTTACCTCTGGGGACACTAACCTGGGCCACCTGGGTGAGGCCGCATCAGTCAGGTTTTTCCAATGCCTCCAGCAGGGCCAGATTGAAATCTCGGGAGGTCCAAAAGCCCTGAAAACATTTTAAGACCAATTTCCTCTATTAATTTAAAACAATAAATTACTGTATTGAAAAAATAAGTCCTGATGTTTTCCATGATGACTACATTTTGTTGGAATTTTCTTTTCTGAAGCTATAAAAGAAGTTTCTGAAATGTCTTCTGGTGCTTCTGCCTACATGGTGTCCTAGGCACAAGCTTTATCTGCCTCTCGGTAATGCAACAAAGGGCTTCTGTGACAGTTTCTCACTGTTAATCTCATTTGGGACACATTCTCACTTTCTCTTTCATTCCCTGTTCCTTCTGAAAGGGACCTGATAGGTTTTTGTTGGTTTTCTTTCTTTTTCCTCATTCAGATACATATAAATGTAAGAACACCTTGTATTTAAGTGAAATAAGTGTGTTTGTTTCTATAAGCATTTATTCCTGTTGTATTAAAACAGAAAATCTATGCTAGAAATGAGAAGAATAGCTACAAAGGTTAATAAATTTTTGCCCTTAGAGACCTCAGAGTCTGTGGGAAGTGCTCCCTCATCTTACCCAGATGCATGAGCCCCACTGCGTCATAGTCACATGGCAGATGACATGTGTTTTCGGGTCAGGAGCTAGCTGGGAAACCCCAAATCACATTCCCACTTCTAAGTTCGACCTTGTTGAAATAGAGGCCAGTTAATTTTTAATGCTAATTAGAATCAGCCATTTGCTGGAGTATCTACACTTGAGTAGGAACTATGGTAGGTGACAGGAAACTCAGAGAGTAAGTGTAATTAAGTGATTATGGTCATACAGCTGGTAAGGGTTCATCCTGTCTGCTGGGCTTGGAGACTCTTGAACTCACTAGTTGGCTTAGATTTTTCTCACATCGGGTTAACATAAAATCCTGGTACGTTATGGACTGCTAGGCCAAAGGATAAAAGAATTCTTTCTCTTCCCTAAAGGACTCTTTTTCGTCTTAGTGAGGATTTACCCTTAAAGAGCCATTGAGAAAATTTAGAAAGGGGTTCATTGCTTTTGTTCCAGTATTCTTCTCGACATCACACAGCAAGATTAGCTGTTTATTGGGGATTTCATATTACTTTAATTTTAGCATTCATTTAATAAGCCCCACAGAAGAATGTGTTAGAGGGGTTAATTCTTCTCCATTACTAATTACTTACTGCAGAAGGAGCAGAGTGTATAAAGTGCTAATCAAGAGGATCCACATATTGGGTAGATAACAAGACATTCGGGGCAACTGAAATGTAGATCTTCTCCACTACTGCCCTCTTTTAACCCTCACATACCATTATCCTTATCAGAAATTGAAATATCTGTTAAATGGCACTTTTAAAGTTCTGTCATTTAATCATACCAGTGAAACAGCCTTAAATTATAGAACACCAAACAGAAAAACTACTTAATCTCTTTGATACTGATTATATTATAGGCCGAGAATTTATTGAAAATATCCAACATGTGGTAGGGAAGGGGGATGAAGCACATAATAACAGATTTGAAATTAAAAGTTTGAAATTTATAGCATTAACATGTGGTAGTATGTTAGTGAGTTCTAGATCACTAAAAAAAAGTCACTGACTTTTATAAATGCCACAGTCTCTATCAGCCACCTGTGTATTTCTCTAGTCTAAAACCAGAGACTTTTCTGCAACTTCTAATTTAAGAAGAGTAGCTAAATTTTTAAAACAATGTCTTTTTTTTTTTTTTTTTTTTTTACAATCTGCAGCAGATAAGAGCTAGTGGTCTCTGAAACACTCAAAGAGCTATTCTTTGCCTCCTTTGTTGTTAATAGAACCTCAATTTTGTTTGGAATTGTAATTATATAGGTTCATTTCATGATTTCAGTTAAGGCTAAGCTAGTCAGAAATCACATTCTCCTACTAGGAGGCTTGTGAAAAAGATCAGCTTTCCAGATAAAATGGCAGTTAGAGCACTGCTATCCTGTCCTTCCTCTTTTTATGTCCTTTGAATGTAGACATGATGCCTGGTGCTACAGTAGCCATCTTGTGATGATGAGAGCACAAGCCACAGGAAACAGAAGGAGAAAATGAGCCCCTTTCATATTCTCCTCATTGAATCTACCATGGATTTCCTATCTTCAGACTTCTTATTACAATATTCAGTTTTAAGGTACATAGTTATTTTTGTACTTTACCGTGTCTGGAATTAGGAATGTGCCAGGGGCTTAAAGACTATAGCAGAGCACACTTTTCATTTCTAAGAACTAAGGGAGGAGATGGGGGACATGGCAGGTTTTAGCAACATTCTTAAGGGGGAAATCTACTTACTTTCAAGATTTTATTTATTTATTTGAGAGAGAGAGTGTGTGCACATGAGCAGGGGGAGAGGCAGAGAAGCGGACTCCCCACTGAGCAGGAAGCCTGATGCGGAGCTCAGTCCCAGGGTCCTGGGATAATGACCTGAGCCAAAGGCAGATGCTTAACCAATTGAGCCACCCAGGTGCCCCTCTACTTACTTTAAAAGTTAGCTTCAGAGCTCAGCACCAGTGGCATTTAGTTCTTGCAAAGACCATTTTAAGGATAAATCACTTTTGCTCTTGATGGCAGAGAGTCCAATATAGAATGGAAAACTCACTGGCAATTTTTAGTTGAAAATTATTGAGAAGAGCTGAACTCTGAATTTGAAAGAGTTTAGAGTTCTTAACCAGTTATTTGACATTTTAAAGAACACACAGAGGTGGTATCATACAGATCCAAACTTAAGACGTCTATATCTAGTAAAAATTCTAAGCAATAAAAGCATGTTTCATAATTACTTGGCAGTATTTTTCTTCAGGAAAAGAAAATAATTATTCTTAGGGTCCATAGTGCTGCAGTTTTGACACAATGTAGTACGTAAGAGAGAGAATCCTTCCTTGGGTGAGCTACTTCTAGTTGGGTATTTTGTTGGAGCTGAAGTTATTCCCACTGTATATAAGGTAACTCCCAATTCTTGTTCCAGAAGCTATACATGAAAATATGTTGTATGTACTAATATATTATTTTCAAGACTGTTTAGCAGGTCTTCTAGCTCTGGGTGTGAAAGCCTTTCCTTTAGATACCCAGATTGGCTTAAATATTAAATAGTATTTCCTATAAAAATCTTAAAAATGCCTTTGCTTATGTATGTTGAAAAAAATCTGTTTTTAAGCCATACCAGATGAAGTATGTTCTACATTTTTTACCATGAAAAAAACCACAGTATTTTGAGTCATAACACCTTTACCAAAATAATGCATCAACTCATATCTGGATCTAAGACATTATGATTCAAGGGAACTAGGCACCCATGACCACACGCTCCCACCCCCACAAGCATACCTATATTGTAATGTTTTTAGGTAGCTCCTTCTTCAGCTCATATTCTAGGAACTATTTACAAATTTCAGAGTACTGGGTTTCAGCTCCCAACTGGATTTTATAATTTAAAAAGTGAATCAGCTGTACCAGAATGAATGCTAAATAGTTCTGCTAGACATGTACTTATCAGTGTGCTAAATAATGTGCTTCTATGAGAATTTAGTAATTCTTCATATTGCAAAGCATTCCTTGCTCATGGAGCTTTGCCGGTTTTTAAAAAAATGTATTTTATGATTAGTGTTATTCTTCATTATTTACTGTTAATTTTATGGTTAGTATTCTTTTTATGATTGACTTCTCTTTCTCTTAAAGGTTTCAATCTGATAGTGTCTGTGTAATATTATATTCAGGGAAGAGAAGGAACATACAGTAAATCCCCAATATGTGTCAGTTATTGTGTAGCCTTCTGTCACAAACTGACTTGTTCCTTCTTCAAAAAAAACCCACTGGGTACATAGGCCCTAAGTTATACTCTCTGTTATATCTGAGGAATTCCAGCCCTAGAGGGACCTAGTTAGCTGTTCAAACTGCTAATTTCAATCCACATTAACCAAACTCCAAAGCCAAGTCGATTTCCAAACCATGTTCTCTCCCAAGAATGAAAGATGATTGACAGCTAATAGCTGAATGTCTTACAGATGAGTCATTGGGCTAGCAGTGTTTCTATCTTCAAAGTGGTAATGGTCACCTGAGAAGTAACATGCTACGTGGTATTATAAAGCAACCCTGGCTAAGGAGACAACTAATGATGGGACTAGAATAATTGCTCTTAGATACAGGTTTGGCCTCTTAGCACTGTGTGCGGTTAAGAGTCAAGAGCACGCAACTTGAGGTCAAGGTCTTGTGGGGTCCCTTCTCTAGTGTTGACTTACTGTTTGATTTTGTGCAATTGGCTCAACCTCATCCAGCTTCAGCTTCTTCATCAGCAAAAGTTAGTAATGAGTGAGGCAGTTACCTACCTTACAGAGGTGGTTGTGAAAATTAAATGGAGTACTATTTACAGAGCGCTCAGGTGGCACCTAGCATTTAGTCAGCCCCTGGCAAAGTTCTGGAAAAGTCAGCGACTATCCAGGAATGGACTACCTCAAACACAGCTCTCGAACATCTGTCAGCCCCGGGACCAGAAAGGCACGGGGAGGAGTGTTTCCCATAAGCATAGCCAAACGCTGAAACGTTCAACTAGGACTTGCCCAGGAACACCATGAACGAAACGAGGTGACCTTCTGTTTAATTGCTAACAAGTGCTAAACGTACACAGGATCAGCTTTGATTTTCAAAGGTGATAGGTACCACTAACAAGACTATGCAGGTACTGCAACAGTTATATGGTATTTTCTCCGAGGAGGTAGTGCTTTGCAGTTACCTTGGGGAACAGCTGTAGTCTCTGTTTATAAGGCTCATCATGATTTGAGTGTCTGCACTGTGCCTCATGGACTGTAAAATAAGCCAACTCACCTTGCTTGCTTCTGGTAAAGCATTTTTAAAAAAATACAGAATTTACTCAATGAAACCACCTTTCCCAGCTGAAACTGCATCAGCCTGGATATCATTGTGCTCTCTGATGACATATTCTCAATTTTCTGTTCTCTGGGACCCTAGCAATCGGTGACTTGACTGAACCCCTTCCTCCCCCAGTTCCATATTCTTAGACATAGAAACACAGTATTTTATGTGTAAGCTGGATCTTCGTTTTATCTTGCTTTACTTTTATTTTTACCTGTGTGGTCTTAGGAAGACTTTTTTGGCCTTCGCAGCCTGCTGAGAATGTATGATAAGTATTAAATTTTGCTTCTTATATTTATCTAGACGATTATCTCAAACTTTTAAGGGCTTCTCAGTTTTACTGCCTGTAGCACTTCTCAGCTGAAAGCTCTTTCCCTCTGCTTCTAATTGTGATGAGGCATCTGCTTACTGGATTTACTTTATGGCGTGGGAGATTTGACGGTGCTAAGGGTTCTTCCTTGCTGTAATCCTCTGTTTGGCCCAAGATGTACATCAGTAAGTGGCCGCTACAGAAATAATAGCTGAATTTGAAAAACTCCTCAAAACGCTATACTAACTATCCTTCCTAGGGTAGGAACTAGAAAAAGGTGAATAGTACATATTCCTCAGGATAATGTCTGCAATTTCCTGCTAGCTGGGCCCCCTGCTGCAGTTTTGTTATGAGCTGCTCCATTATGGCAAAAAGATAGAGGAGAAGGTTGAAAGGGCTTTTCTAATTAGTGCTTTTTCTAGTGACAGTTGGATGACTGGCCTTGAAATTGGAACAGGGCAGGTCAGACGTGAAAACTCAGGGGAAAGCTTTCAAGCATCAGAGCTCTTTAAGTGTTCATACTATGCTGTCACAGTCCTACAGCTGAGCAACCCCTCATGGTACGTGGCTATTGGTCTCCCTATAATTCCCCAAGCATTACCGACGTTCCAGCTCGCTGGCCAACCAACCTGGGAATTTTCCTGACTGCCCGTAATGATTGCTACAGGTCAGACTAACAAGATTCAATTTGTCAAGTTCCTTAGGCTTGATAAGAAGCCCCCGATTCTAATGAGGGAGGCTTGTCACTTCTTTACAAATAGTCTTGAAGATCTGGGTGGTTCCCAGAAGCCTTTTCTTTTTGCCGCAAAGATGAGTCACTGAAAACTGTCAACAACCATGGTACGGGGACATTGCTACCAGAGATCATTGAAATTCCCACATAATCCCTGCACCACTGCTTTGTTACCAGCTTTAGCCTCTTGACTTAACAAATCTTCCTAGAAATGCTATCAGCTTTCACTGACAAGAGTTTCAAAGGAGCTGGGACCTTTCTGAGAAGTGTTAACTTGAGGGATGGGACCAGAATTGGGCAGTAGAAAGAAGACCTAGAAGCAAAAATTGATTGAACACCCATTGTTGTATAAGAAATGGATTGTAGAGCTTTGTGTTCCAGCCTGCTATCCATTATCCTTTATACCATGCTATATACCACAGTTTTATCATTTATTTATAAACCTCAACAGGATAGAATATCTTTTTTACAGAACTTACACATGATATTGGGGTGGAAACCGACCTACTGAGAAATTAATGGGGTTTTCCCAAAGTCATATGATAAGTGGTTTCTTAGAGAAGAATAAAATTTCCAGTTGTAGAAATGCCTTCTGGTGTTCCAGTTCCCATCCTCATCCTTCTGATCTTGAGTTTTCAGGCCTGATCTTCTTCCTTATTTTTTTAATGGGCTTGTGCTTCTGCCCTGGAGAGTCCAACCTTCTTCCCCCTATAGATGTCAGTAAGGACACCTGCACTTGAAGAGCAAATGGTGAGGAAAGCTTTAGGGTTAGAGGTGGGAGCCTCACAGGGTTCCCTGAGGGTCTTTAGAAAGATCTCCCCACTGTGGAAACCAGGCGAGGTAACTGGGAGAAGGCATGCTAAAGGAGGATTATTTACTGGTATTTCCGTTGACGGCACTAGTGACGCTCTCTAGCTCCTGCAGCAGCTGGAAGGGAATGGTTATGGACTGTGTGTGAGGACCCAAGCACTGGCCTGGCCATTTAAATACTTGCTGTTAGCTCCAGCTGTGCCCCTGAAGTGTTTGGCCTCAGGCTGTCATTGTACTTCCTCTGTCTCTTGATTTGTAAAGTGAATAAATAGACTGAACTCTGAGTGCAGCCGGCTTTTTCGGTTCTAACTTTGGATGATGTTAGAAGCCTTGTGATAGAGTGGAAATCACACACACAGAAGCAAACTTCCAGTGACATATGTGGTTTCGTCAGGCGGAGCTGTGTGGGTTTCAGTTTCTTTGCAGAGAAATGCAAAGAGTAACGTTTACCTTGCAGGGCTGTTGTGAAAATGAGACCGCACATAGAAGGCCTTGACGAAGTGTCTGGAATGTAGAAGGTTTCAAATACTCCTTTTTTTTTTTTTCTCCCCCAATGGTGTTGTGACCTAGTCCCAACATTGATTAGGTTGATTTCTGTCACTTCTTAAGAGAAGACATGATTCAAGGCTCCTGGCTCTTTGTGAGATGAGAGAGGCAGTTCCGTCCCAGGACCTCGTGTCAACCCTGATGGTGATAAGAGCCCTATTGCCCATTTTTTTGTCTCAACCCAACCTTTATGGGCCTGAGAACTTCCCAGCCCCTCACCTGGCTGTGAAGCTCTGCTGGTGAGGGGAATGCGGGGAACCATGGCTGGTGAGTTCACTCAACTCTGGGAAGTGCCAAGTCCTGTGGGCTAAGAGGTATTCAGGAACACATTCTTTGAATGCTTTTTTGAACTAGGCAGGATGTAGAGGTGTAGAGAGCAGACAAAGAAGAGCTGAAGACACCCACTTAGGCTGATCTCTATATTTCAGCTGAGTTGGGAGTCCTTAGGAAGATGAGCTCCAACTGGGAGAAAAAACAAAACCATCTTTTCTTGGTTTTCATGAACAACAAACCTCTCATTTACAGGAAAATGGATCATTTGACACCTTGGAGATTTTATCTGGAAGAAGATAAATTCTTAATCTCTTGTGCTGTGAGAGCTAAAACCTATTTTGCAGCTATAAAATTAATAATGTGTTCACCTTTCCTGAACAATGGATTTTCAATCCTGCCATTGAACCTGGACTAAAATTATGTCCTCTAGAGGTCACCAGTGCACCAGATTTGAAGGCCATGAAGGCTTCCAAAATGCCTAAGAAAAGCCAAGTGTCCCGCTTATGTCTGAGTGAAAGAAAATAAGGCAAATAAATTATCAACAGCTGCTCTCCAGCTAGGCTCTTAAGAAATAGGAAATCTTGTCTTGAATAGCACATTTTATATTGATTTTTCTTGGTTTACTTTGGCTCTCTTATGCACTGATTTAACTGGAGGAAACTCTTCGAATGGTTAAATGCTTCCTCACGGATAGCTTAATTTTACAAGTCAGAGAAGAAACTTTTCTATATGGGAGAAAACGGGTTTAGAAATGAGCTTTTAGAGCTTCCATTAAATGAATGCTACATTCCATGGTGTTCTGGCCAAGGAGTCTGCATGCCTCTCATCAGCTTGCTGTCCTCAAAGGGTATTGGCACGCAGAGGTAAGAAGCATGGGAAGCGGCCCTTTAATTAACTGTTATATAATTTCTGCATTGTCTTATGTGGGAGGACACCATCCCAAGTACTTCGTTCTCTGCAGAGAAAATCAGGAACTGCCTACGAAGGGATCCCTTTTGTAGTCAAAACATACCTTTCATTTGGAAGAGCTACCATCCCAGAGGATGGCAAGCTGGAAGTCCCACTGGGACTTTCCTTAGGTGGTTTGCCTTTTTAGTTATTCCAAAGCCTTTGGCTTGTGTGAAGCTGTCTTCCTTAGAGAGAACTTGCTTTGAGAACAATGTTCCACTTTGGCTGTGGAACTCCAAGGGGGTGAACAACAGGCTGCTGAGAGCCCAGGACATGTTGAGGCATAGCCCACTGCCTCTGGCCTGAGTTGCTCAAGCCCTGTGACCTGGGAGTTACCACAAGGGGATCACAGCATTGTTCCTGCTGCTCCGGTTCCTCTCTGAGGAGAGGAATTCCTACATCAAGACTTTCCCAGGGTCCAGACACTTGCCAGCAGCTGACCCATCAGGAAATAGCCTCTCCCCTCTGCCTTCCCACATTCCTTCCTGAGCATTCCCCGGCCCAAGGTGTGGCCAGTCCTCAGAAGATCTGCCATGCCGGTGTTGATTGACAAGTAAACAAAAGCTTCCTCTAGATAAGAAACCTCACAGTGCTATAGGAAACCTATTTGTTCTGGGTGGAGCTTTCTTTCTTTCTGTCCTTTCCCACCTGCAAACCCCCACCGCCCAAAGTCTACTTTAATGACTATGTAGTTTCTTACCTTTTTTTTTTTTTTTTTGGATATGTGCTACAGTCAATCTTCAAACAATAAGTTTTGTTTGGGTAACTTGTTTTTATTGCTAATTCACAAGAAAGTAAAACAGTGTCCTAGAGGTTTATGGTGTTCTTTCTCAGGATTATTAGATTTATTCCTTAGCACTAAAAGAACAAAGGCAAATTTTCATTTCTGAAATGTATTGTCTAGCTCCTTTAAAAGCTGACCCTTTAAAAGCTGCTAGTACTGCAGAGATACGGGAGCTCAGGAAAGGATGCCACTTGTCATTCATTCTGGAGAATACTTCAACTTAGATGATATCCTAGGGGAAATTTCAAAGTGTTGTACAATGTTTTAGCTCAGAGAGGTTAAGAGTGGTTTCACCTCCTGTCAGTGTGGGGCAGACAGGGACATTTCCTGGGACTGTCCTGTTTTATCTTCATTATCAGTTGTGTGACTGTGAGCAAGTCTCCGACATTTCAGTTTTCTTATTAGTTAAAATGAAGTGTTGGTCATAATCCTCTTTGAGGTCCATTTTGAAGCAAACATCTACTCTGAGAAATTAAATCTGTTCAGTCATGGGCTACTTGCATGTTTGCAGGTGTATGAGTTCCCCAGGGCCTCTGGAACAGCATTACCCAAAACTGGGCTGCTCAAAACAGAAACCAAAAAACAAGAACAAAAAAATCCCACAAATTCTCACAGTTCTGGAGCCTAGGAGCCCAAAATCATGCTGTCAATAGGCCATGGTCTCTGATGGCTGTAGGGGAGAATTCTTCCTTGTCTCATTTACCTTTTGGAGTTTTCTGGCATTCCTTGGCTTGTACATGCTTCCCTCGAGTCACATCATGGTTTTCTCCATATGTGTCTTTCCTCTGTGAGTATCTGTCTGTGTCCTAGTTTCCCCTTTTCATAAAAACACCAGTCATATTGGATTAGGGCCCACCACAATGACCTTGGTTTAACTTGATGACTTCAGAAGGGAAGCAGTTTTGCCACCCAAGGATATGGGATATTGGCATACTGAGTATTTTAAGTTGGTTATTTTAAAGAAGTGTAGACACCAGAGAAACACTGAAAACCAAGTTTTGTAGACGTTTACATTTGTAAGGGAAATCTCCATTTTTAAGGGTGTCTCCCTCCTGTTCCAGGAAGAGGGGGATGACTCAGTCTTTTGAAACTGTTAGCAATTAAGAAGGCAATGCTAAAATCTGCATAACAACCCTAACCTTTGTTTACTTTTCCTGGTAACTTCCTGGTAACTCTCCACCCCCAGCATCTTTTGTCTTTAGTGGAAGGTGCTGTGTAAGATGATGCAGGCATTTCTTAGCTGTTCAGTTTTCCTGAGTCTCTCCCATGTATACAGGAGGTCTACATGTTATTCAATTGTCGTTTTTCTCCTCTTAATCTGTCTTACGTCAATTTAATGATTAGACCAGCTAAAGACCCCAGAGGGACGAAGGGAAGACTTCATTGTCCCTACACTTCTGTGAAGACCCTACTTCTTAATACGGTCACATTCTGAGGTACTAGGGAATTCAGACTTCAGCATTATCTTTTTTTGGGGGGGGCACAATTCAACCCATTATAGGGAGCAACTAGAAAATCTGTGTTGCTTATTTTCTCTATGACCTCTGCATCTGTTCTCCACATTGTTCTGTGACTTGAGAGTCAGGCCTACATGGATCATACCAGGAGCCCCCTTTGTCCTCCGGCTTCCCATTGGCTTGGCCAATGGCAAGGTATGGGATGCAAGAGGATAGAGGGTAGGGGTTGGGTATTTTTTCCTCCAGAGGATAGGAGGGTGTTACCATATCTGGCTGTGTCCTGTAAAGGCACTATATTTACACACGTTTCTTTGCTTCAGGGGACCCTTAAGAGCTTCTTCAAATGTTTGGGCATAATAATTCTTCAGTAATTCTCTCCTCACCTTCCCCTAACTTGTCATTCACATTGGTTTCCCTACCCATACTTTAACAGTGTTCTCTTTATTAAACTCTTTTTATATTACTCACTTTGAGTGGGCCATCTGTTTTCTGCTCTTAATGACTGAATTGTCTAGAAATTTAAGGTGTTAGTTAGGTTTGGAAGACTCTAGTTAGGTAAGCTCTCCTGCAATTTGCTAAAACCCGCTGGGTGATTCCTAGCCCAGGAAACGTACAAAAGGCCCAGTCCAAGTCCTTTATAAAGCCAAACTAACAATGCAGATAAGCAGGCTTGGTGGATATTTGGATGGCATAGGTTTAGACATTTGTAGGTTTGTGGCCGTTGTGGAACAGCCTCCCAGGGTAGTTTCGCATCCTTGAGCCAGATCTGATTTCACCTGGTGAGTGAGGAGGACCAAAGTTGCCTGGATATTTTCAGTCTTATCTCTGCTTCCTTGGGGCATTTCACTTTATTCTTCCACCCAGTCATCATTGTCTCTCTCAATAATGCAATGTCTTCCTTTTTAAAAATTGTTTTGCACCTTACAATTTTAAATGCTTTTTAGATCATCTCAGTCTTTGCTAATGAAAGTGCTAAGGAGAGATCTGCAGGTCTCTGATTTCCAAACGGAAAAGGGAAGCAAGTATGCAATGCACTGATGAAAAACTCTAGAATGACCTATTCTTAGATTACTCTGTGAAGTAAATAGTATCATTTCTTCAACCACTGGAGAAAAACTGAGTTTTGAATGGTTCTGTGAATCTTTTTGCTTACTCAGCTACCCATGTTTTCACATTCCATTATTCGCTTCTAAAATGTTATATTTATTTTTACTGTGAGGTTCATCAACCCTTAAAAATGAACATCTGTACCATGTGGTCAGGGACTTGGCCTGTTTCCTCTTCTCCTCTCCAAGCTAGTCCTTAGTACTCAGCATACTGACTACAT
This sequence comes from Ursus americanus, assembly GCF_024610735.1. Taxonomy (NCBI): domain Eukaryota; kingdom Metazoa; phylum Chordata; class Mammalia; order Carnivora; family Ursidae; genus Ursus; species Ursus americanus. The sequence goes on along the minus strand of NC_142131.1, from coordinate 44,162,849 downwards.
AGCTTATTTCTTAATTGATTGCATGGCTTCTCATAAACCCGTTTATTTCTCTGTGTCTAATATTTCTAGGGCTTTTTTTGAGCCCTCAATATTATCTTCTATGCTTGAAGTCTGTTTTTTCCCCTCCTACTGTCTTGCCTCCAATGTGTTTCAGGCTCTTCTGTCTACTCGAGGCACTCCCACGGCTGTTGCTTTCACTTTTCTTGGACCTGGGGTAAAAATCTACCCACACTTCAGTGTGCTAACAATGTCTTTTGAAAGCCCATTATGCACTGGCTTAGCTGAACTCCACTGTGGTCATGAAAATGGACACCCAGATTTAAGGGTGGGAATTACACCAAGGATATGAAATGTCTCTTAAAATGTACAAGGGAGATAGGCATTACTAAGAAACAAACACATTGAGCATTTGTGGCTTAAGTTTCTAGTTTATACTCAGAGAATTCTGAGTTGGTTTGCATTAGAATTCTTATTATCCCTTAAAAGGGGGGAAAAAAAGCCCTCATTACAAGGTAGTAAGGTTTTCTTGGATATCAAGTAGCTTTTTCCAAAGCACATTTGGCTTGCTGAAGTGTGAAGGGATAAGAAATGCTTGAATTCTGATTTCCTTAAAGCCCACTTGGGTTTGAGTAAGAAATGGAAAACATCCTACTAAATGCATTTTGAATTGTTTGGGAACTCAAACATTTGGAAAGGCACTTAAGATATTTGAGAATGCCCAAGTTGGTTTCAGTTTTACTCTGGACATTTTCTAAGTACATCATTGCCAGCAAAGTTTTATTATTGTAGGCACAATAGCAGCAAGGGCTTTTTTTTTTAAGATGTAAAGTGATATAAAAGAGAAGAGGAAACCTGGTGAGAATAAGAATAACTGTCTCTCAAGAACCCTTATTTCTAGTTCCCTTTCCTGGTTAAAAGCTTGGAGCAGACAGAGCTTGCATCCACAATAAGGCAAAGGTGGTGTAAACTGTGCTCAGCGGGCTGCATAGGAGGCAGACCTCTCTATTTATTTGTGTGTCTTGTGTTGCATTCCTGCTTAAGTGCTTAGCCTGACTCCCCATTGTCTACCGAATCAGGTCTGAGCCTCTCTCTCTGGGGTTCACAGCTGTCTGCAGTAGTATCCAGCCTGGTTTCCTGCTGCTGCAGGAAGAATGGTATCAGGAAGAAGCTTGGCTGAGCAAGGCCATCCTGGGAAGGGTCAGACCTGAATGGGATGGGTTCTCTAGGGTGGAAGGAGTGCTTGCAGATACAGATCCTGGGGGTGCAGAGTCCCCCAGAGAGGTCATTGAGGCAGGGACTGAGGTTCAGCTTCCTGATCTCAGTAAAAATGTGGGGACTAGGTTTCCGGAGTACAGCAGAAACCTTGTCAGGTATGCAAGGGCACAAAGGCTGAGAGCACCTAGTGGCGAGGCTTAAAATGCCAGTCTTGGAGCTGCTGCACAAGTGCCCCTAAATATGAAACAGGAGCAGTTCGAAAAGCTTCAACATCCCGAAGCCAAAGGCGACGATCACAAGGCTCCAGTGCTGGGAATCGGGAGGCGGGAGTCGAGACCCTTCTTTGGTGTGTAATGGCTTATTTTAAGCCTCATCTGTGTTCTTGGGGCTGTAGACATGCCTGGGTATATCTGACAGATTGGAAGGAAGAGCCAGAAGGAGCGTGTTTGCATAAAAGACTGAGATGCTATCTGGTGCACGTGGCTTTCTCCCGCAGCAGGGTGGGGAGAGTGGGTGAATATGAATACAATACGGGCTGTCACTCTGTCACGAGCTCTTCCTCTATGGATTTATGTCTGAGTCCTAGGTTCAGAAGAGGCTGCAAATAAAAACGGAAGGAGTTGTTCTCTTGCAGAATTTGAGAACAAAAATTAGCCCTGTTTTGGGACCAATGCGAAGAATAATATGAAATTGAGAGAGATTGTTCCGACTCCATTATGAGATAGCAAAGCTTTGCTGCACTGGGGGGCTTTTAGAGGGGATACGGCCCCATTTTTTTAATTGATGAATATAGCACGTCAGAGATTTAATCTGGAAAAGAGATAAGTAAAGCCCACTTCATGTAAAATTGTAATAACTGATGAGATGCATCACTGCATGTTCCTCCAAGATGCTTATTTTATTTTGTCTTCTGTAAAAATCATAGGACATTTTTATTGGGTGACTTATATTATGTAGGTATATTTGTTTAATCCTATTTCCTTACAGTGTTAGGTTTGTAAGAAAAGCCTATTGCCTTAAAAAAAAGTGCAACAGGTTGTTTTTTACATAATTTAGTTAGTGCTAAACATGTCGATCTTACATTATCAAGCACAAAAGCCGTAGATCTTGTCTTCTTGGCACTTCTTTCGAGGTAGTGGAGTTGACATCCACTCTTTCCCTTATATGTTTGCTATGATATTATTATGGATGATCACTATAATTATCATAATTATATAATTTATTATATTGAAAAAATTATTTTTTGTAGGCTTCTAAGGAAGGCAAAAAGATGGTATATCATTTTAGAATTTGACATTTTTTTCCTTATCCTGACTGACTAAAATAGCAAGCAAAGATTCTGCAAGAGTCCAAAGAATGGAATCAAAAGGCCTGGAATTAAAAAAAAGAAAAGAAAAGAAAAAGAAAGTACAATTGATTGATGGCTTTAACTATGCATTGTACTGATTCCAGTAGTCATTGGTTTGGGCTACCTTGCCATATATCAGGGGAACCCTAGTGTAGAACCCCAAGAGCCACAATAGAATAGTCTGTTTCCTAGAAATGGTTTGTATCCAATACAGGATCTTAAGAATTAAAGAAATTGAAATGTTCTTTGTCTTCTCAATGTTATATTAACGTTGGGGAGGGGGGAATCCCCAGCCTGGTATCCAGGCTAATCCTGGTCTTCTAAAGGCCTGAACTTCTTTTGAAACTAGGTAAACATTTTTGTGGATCAAAGGACTTTTGCCTTGAGACTCTCCTGAGAATGGAATCAAGAGAATGAGATGAAAAGAAAAATAATGTAAAATATCAGTGAAAGGCTTTGGGTAATGGAGGCTGAGAGCTGGGGGGACGTTTGAAATAGGGTGACCAAATACCTAGTTTGCCCAGGACTGAGGAGTTTCCTGTGATGCAGGGCTTTCAGTGCTAAAACCTTTCATGATAAGGGAAGCCTGTGGTGACCTGTTGTTGAGAACATCCTGCCTGACTTCTTCGCTTCACACATGAAAAAGTCAGGCCCAGTTAGATGAAATGACTGACCAGTGACCAAATCAAGAAGACATTCCAAATCTGGTATTTGTTCCTCCACCCTGTGTTGTGTCGTTAAAAACCAAGGGAAAGAATAGATAGGCTATATGATATATGAGCGACCACAGGAAACAGATGCCTTTACTCACGGAGGTACAGCTGCAAGGCATTCTGGGAATTCAGGTTTGGGCAGTCACTGCCAAGACAGGGTCGGGCCCAGCTGTAGGTGGACTCACCGAGGTGTTCCTTACACTGTTCAGTGAATAGCACTGCATTGGTTTCCTAAGGCTGCCATAATAAATTATCACAAGCTTGGTGGGTTAAAAAGCAGAAACTAATTTCCCCAAAGTCCTAGAGGCCAGAAGTATAAAATCATTGTATCAGGAGGGCCACGTTCTCTTCAAAGGCTCTATGGGAGAATCTTCCCTTGTTTCTTCCAGCTTCTGAGGGCTCCAGACATTTCCTGGCTTGGGGCTGCATCACCCCAATCTCTGCCTCCGTTTCCACATCTCTTTCCCCCTTCTCTTATAAGGGCTCTAGTCATTGGATTTAGGGACTACCCTAATCTAGGGTGATCTCATCTGAGATCTTTACCTTAATTGTAACTGCAAAGAATATGGTCAAACTTAGTGAATGTTTCATATGCATTAGTAGAGGATGTGTATTATACTGTTGTATCTAAAAATGACAATTAGGTTCAGTTAGTTGATGGTATAGTTCAGATTTTTTATGTCTGCATTGATTTTCTGTCTGCTTGTTCTATTAATTACTGAGAAGGGGGTATTACAATCTTCAGCTATGACTGTACATTTGTTTGTTTCACCCTTTCAGTTTTTGGAGTAGGTTTCTCTTTTCAGGTTCATGGAATAGTTGTTTCACATATTTGGAAACTCTGCCATTTGCTGAATATACATTTAAAATTATTATGTCTTCTTGAAAAATTGATCCTGCTAACAATTATGAAATGTTCTTCTTTATGCCTGGAAATATGTCTGGTTCTGAAGACCACTTTTTCTGCTATTAATATAGTTACTCCAGCTCTCCTTATATTGATGTTTTTATGGTGTATTTGTTTTTCATCCTTTCACTTTTAAACTATTTGTGGCTTTGCATCTAAAAGTGGTTTTTCCTAGGCAACATCTAGTTTGGATCTTGATCTTTTTTAATCCAATTTGGCAGTCTTTGTTATTTAATTGGAACATTTGGCCTTTAATAATTAATGAAGTTACTGATACGACTTGATTTGTATGGTTGACTCTTGAACAACACTGGTTTGACCTGCAGGTGTCCACTTATATGAGGATTTCTTACAGTTCAATACTGCGAGTGTATTTTCCGTTCCTTATGATTTTTTAAATTTTATTTTAATTTTTTAAAGATTTTATTTATTTTTTTGGAGAGAGAGACAGAGCAGGTAGGTAAGAGAGAGAGCAGGATCAGGGGAAAGGGGGAGAGAGAGAGAGAGAGAGAGAGAGAAGCAGACTCCCCGTTGAACAGGGAGCCTGATGTGTCCTGGGATCATGACCTGAGCTGAAGGCAAACGCTTAACCGACTGAGCCACCCAGGTGCCCTCCTTATGATTTTTTAAATAAAGTTTTCTTTAGCTTACTTAATTGTAAGGATACAGTATATAATAAATACAATGTGCAAAATATATGTTAATCAACTATGTGATTGGTAAGACTCGGCTCAATAGTAGGCTATGAATAGTTAAGTTTATGGGCAATTAAAAGTTACGGGAGGATTTTTGGGGTACCTGGGTGGCTCTGTTGGTTTAGCATCCGACTCTTGATCTCAACTCAGGTCTTGATCTTGGAGTTGTGGGTTTGAGCCCCACATTGGGCCCCACACTGGGCATGAATCCTACTTAAAAAAAACAAAAACAAAACAAAACAAAAAACATTAGAGGAGGATTTTTGACTGCACGGAGAGCTGGGTCAGTGCCTCGACCCCTATGTTGTTCATGGATCAAGTGTATATACCACCTTACTGTTTGTTTTCTGTGTGTTCCATCTGCTGTTTATTTTTGGTTTTCTCCCCTTTTTGCTTAAAGAATTTAAGATTCCTTATAGTAAAATTTGTTTACAAATTCAGTTAGCCTGAAAAAGTTTTAATTTTTAATTTTTATTTTTTTGAAGATTTTATGTATTTATTTGAGAGGGGGGAGAGAGAGACAGGGAGAGATCACGAGCAGGGGGAGGGCAGAGGGAGAAGCAGGTTCGCCGCTGAGCAGGGAGTCACACATGGGGGTCATCCCAGGACCCCAGGATCATGACCTGAGCCAAAGGCAGATATTTGACTGACTGAGCACCCAGGCACCCCCTGAAAAAGTTTTCAGTTGGCTTTTAGTTTGAAAGATATTTTCATTAGATAAAGAATTTCAGGTTGACAATTATTTTCTGCCACCTGTGTAAAGATGCTATTCCATTGTCTTTTTTCAGCCTTTGTCCAAAATGTAGTTTTGGATAACAAATCTATACTAAATTTTGTCTTTGTTTCTCTGATGAGTGTGTATTTTTTCTTTGAATAATTAAAAAACTTTCTCTTTCTTCCTATATTTTAGCAATATTATGAAGTGCTTAGCGGTGTGTGTGTACATTTGCATATGTGTGTATGCACACATACATACGTGTGTTTATCCTGTTTGGGTTTTATTGAGCTTTTTGGATCTATGGATTTATAGTTGTCATCAAGCGTGAAACATTAGGCTGTCATTCCTTCAAAGATTTTTACTCATTTTTCCTGTTCTGACCCTACTCCCCTGCCACCCCTTTTCTCCTTCTGAAACTCCAGTTACATGTATGTTAGATCACTTGATGCTATCACACTGGTTGTGAAGTCTCTGTTCATTTTTTGCTTTTCTTTTAGTATTTTTCTCCTTGTATGCTTCATTTTGGGTAAATTTTTTTACTGTCTTCAAGTTTATTGATATTTTATTTCACAGAATCTAATCTATTAAATACTAGTCAGCGTAAATTTTTATCTCAAGAAGTTACATTTTGTTCCTCTTTATATCATCTATTTCTTTTTTTTTTTTTAAGATTTTATTTATTTATTCATTCGACAGAGATAGAGACAGCCAGTGAGAGAGGGAACACAAGCAGGGGGAGTGGGAGAGGAAGAAGCAGGCTCATAGCGGAAGAGCCTGATGTGGGGCTCGATCTCATAACGCCTGGATCACGCCCTGAGCCAAAGGCAGACGCTTAACCGCTGTGCCACCCAGGCGCCCCTATATCATCTATTTCTTTCCTCATTATGTTCATATTATCTTTGACATCTTAGTGTATGTAACATTTATAATCACTCTTTTAATGTCCTTGCCTGTTAATTATATAATCTCTGTCATTTTGGGGCCTCTTTGGTCTGATTTTTCTCCCAGTTATGGACCGCATTTTCCTGCTTCTTTGTATTCTAGCATTTCTCCCTTCCTTCCTTCCTTCCTTCCTTCCTTCCTTCCTTCCTTCCTTCCTTCCTTCCTTCCTTCTTCCCTCCCTTCCTTCCTTCCTTCCTTCCTTCCTTCCTTCCTTCCTTCCTTCCTTCCTTTTTCCTCTCTCTTTCTCTCTTTCTTTTCTGGATGCCAGATATTGTGAGTTTTACATTGCTGATTGCTCATTATTGTTATTTACCTTTAAACAGTATTAAACATTTTTCTTGTGAAAAGTCAAGTTTGTTACAGATAGTTTGATTTTTTCCAAGCTTTTTTTTTTTAAGTTCTCTGAGAATCAGGCTACAGTGGCCTTTATTCTAGAGCAGATTCATCCCACTTTTAGGGTGTGGACTTTTATGTGTCTACTGATTGCCATGTTTATTCAGTGAGGTCTCTCTACTTTGGAAGGAGCAAAACTAAACAATTTCTAGTACTATGTGACCACTAAGAATTCTGCTCTAGTTCTCCTGGTATTTGTTCTTTTCTCAAACATTGTTTTTGCACATAACATGTAATGACTGATATTCAGCCAAAGAGTCAAGAGAACTTCTATTCAGACATTTGAGCCTCTTTCTCTGTGTTGCTTTCTGCTCTCAGAAATTATCCCCCACCAACTCTAAAAACTTCATCTTGCCTGAACTCAGATATTCATCTCAATTCAGTAAGACTACTGTCTCTGTTTAGATTCTCCCTCCCTGGGCTGTAGTCTGAAAATTGTCTCCAGGCAGGTGATGATAATGTTCATCTCATTTTTTTCCTTCTTTTCTCAGGTATCAAAGTCCTGGGCTATCTGTTTCTAGTGTCTAAAAGTACTTTTTGCATAGTTCATAGTTTATCATGAGTGGGTGATTCCAGCCACTATTACTTATAGCCAGAAGTGGAAGTCAATAATTGCATCTTTTTTTTTTTTACCTGAGCAAAATTAGTTCTTAAGATTAGAAATTAGAAATTTATCTTTTAATTCTAGTTGTATACATACAACTGGTTAATTCACATTTCCATCTGGATCTCTAATAGCCCAAACTTGACATTCTCCCAAACAGAACTCTTCATTTCTGTAGCATAGCCTCACCCAAAGTATCCTTCCCTTTGTCTTTACTATTCACTTTGTGGCACCAACTTCTACCAAAGTATTCAAGCCAAGAACATAGATGTCATAACAATTCCACTTTCTGTTTCACATCCTATATTCAACTCATTAACAGTCCTATCGGTTTTATTTCTAAGATATGCCTCTCTCATATCCCTCTATTTTTTATCATCTTCACTGATAACAACTTGGATTATTGCCTTTCATCTAATTATAACCTCTGTAATAACCTCTATAATGATTTGCTATCTTCCAGTTTTGCTCTTCTCTTATTCATTCTCCATACAATAGCAAGAGTGATCTCTAGAATGTAAATTGAATCCTATCATTCTCCTATTTAAAACTTTCAATGGCTTCCTTTGCACTCAGAATGAAGTTCAAATTCCTTAATGCAATCTGCAAAGGCCCACAAGACCTAACTCTTGTCTATTTTAACAGTCCAGTGCCTTACCACTATCCTCATTGTTTACTGCATTCTGACCATACAGTTCTCCTTGCAGTTATTCATAGGCTTTTTGTCATCTCAGGGCCTTTGCATATGAATTGCTTTCCTAAAGTGCACTTTTCTATTTCTTGGTATGACACCTCCTTATCCTTAAAGTTGCAGTTTATAGACTACCTTCTCTTAGATATATTCCCTGATCATTCCATCTAAGGAAGTCACCCTAATCCATTCTTATGTAACATTGTTAAGTATATGTGTCATTGTTTCCTTGGTGAAATTTATCATTTTCTTTTGGTAATTTGTAAATTTAATTTTTTTTATCTTTTCCCTACTTAGTTATAATCCCCATCTGGCAGAGACCTGTCTATACCTATTGCCTTTTATTGGTCTTCTAATGTCTAGTGCGGTGCTTGGCTCTGTGACTATCCAGGCTTTCTGTCTCAAGTCATCATCCAAACTACAGAGTTGAGAAGGGGAACCCAGATAGAGACAGGTAGCCTTACTGAGTTGAGAAGATAAATATCTGAGTTTGTGAGGTCTGAGATTTCTAGATTATGTTGGTTGAAAGAATTAGTATATCTTTCTTAAAAAAGGAAGAGCTGAGAATAAAGTTAATTGATATATCTGGTGACTATATAAGGTAGATCATTTGATACATCTGGTAGAAGTGGACATAAAATGGTACAACATTAAAGTTTAGCACAGTATCTGACTTAGCACTCAATACTATTGTTGAACTGTGAAAATTGACAGGAGCCTTTCAATTGCACAATGTTCCTTCTTCATATTGGAGAAAATTAGCCTAGAACCTCCATTTCATTTCATCCAAAGGACATGGAATTCATTTCTACTTGTTTTCACTCTGACTGATGATAGAGCAAACAAGACTGTCTAAAATAGGAAAGCAAAGCATTCTCCTGTGCTGGTCATCCTAGTTCACTTTTCTCCCTGAAGATAAAGGGCTGTATGCAGTGACAACACTATCACTTTACTACCATTCTGCAGATTATCACAATGTATTCAACACTGAGAAATCATTGGGAATGCTTACTGGCTTTCTGGTATCATCCTGTAGTCCAGTGTGTGCATGCACAATCTGCCTCGCACTTAACGCCTTCCTCCATACCCCAGTCCACAAGCATGTGCTTGCCTGTCAAGCCTTGGGCCATGGGAAGTAGAAGGTTATATTTATAAAGAAAGTTCCTAGTCAGGATCATCCTTCTTTCTTCTTCCCTGTTATGGTATTTCTAAAAGACACAATATTAGTGTTGACTGTTATATTGAGATTAGTTATTTCTGGTTCTACCAGTTTCTTCCTGTTGTTTCTTGGAAAGAAGACAATTTATTTGGCACCCAAGAGATTTCAAACACTCTTTTAGAGACTTTACAATGATAAATTTGTAATCTCATGTAATTATCATATTAGCCATAAGGTATGGTTGCTGTTGACCACATTTTATAGATGACGAAGTCAGGTCCAGTTAAGTAACATATATGTTTGCACACCTGGTACCTAGGGGAGCTGGGGCGTGAGCCCAGGTCTCTTTCACATTACTGAACAATGAAGTATATTCATCTTAACAATTTTTTAGGCAATTCCATATTGAATAATCTTGATGGCGTGAATGTGGTCTTCTGTAGTTGGAAGTTGTGTGACAGGCATTGGGATAGTGACCAATGTTCTGTTCTCTACCTCGTTTGGAGGGAAAGTTCAAACTCTCCTAGTCATGGATATGCCCTTTGGGGTTTGTTATACAAATATACAAATATTTCAATAGTTTGTCTCAAGCTTGTCTTGTTTATATATCACCTTTATTTTTATTTTTTGTTGGTAGGGTAGAGACAACAATTTTATGACCATTAATTATTTTAAAGATAGCAAGTGCCATAAAACACACACACACACACACACACACACACACACACACACACAAGATAAACAAGTCTATGCAATAGTAAGTTACTGCAGAGGGGCTGTTTTATGTTGGACAGTCAGGGAAGATCTGGTATCTGCAGAGCATCTAGACTATTTCATGTGGGGTACATAGGGAAACTGAGGTCCAAGATAATTAAATAAATTATCCAAAGACACATGAATTCTTTTGTGGCTAAATTAGGACTGGAGACTGAGTACTACAGTTATATTATTATTGTTGTTGTTGTTGTTGTTATTACTGTTATTATTTAATTAACCTTGCTATCTGGTGAAATGAGTCTTCCTTTTCAAAATTGTGTTGAGTATTCTTGTCCTTTCAAATGATTTTTAAGATTGTTGACAAAGTTTCACCAGAATACTCCACTTATTTTTATTGGCATTAAATTAAATCATTGATTAATTTGGGTGCAGTTGTCATCTTTACCTTACTGAATTTTGCCATCCAAAGGACTGTGTGTCTCTTCATATGTTAAAGTTGTGTTGGATGTCTTTTTAGTAGTGTCTACATTTTATTCTTAAAAATTAATGTACATTTTATTATTTTATTCCTAGACATTTCAGTTTAGAAGGTGATTGGAAAACGTACTTTTTAAAAGTACATTTCAAATCACTTGCAATAATTATATAGGGATGAAGGCAACAGAGTTTTTTATATTGATTTTTTTTTTATCCTTTTGGCACCCTTGTTGAAACTTGTAAGTTTTGATAGTGTATCTGAAGTTTGTCTTGTTTATATGTCACATTTTCTTTATCCATTCTCTTTCTTATGAAGAGTCTTGACTGAGATTTGTCTATTATATATCTAGCTTTTGATCTCACTGGCCTTTTAAAAAGGCCATCTATTCTGAGAATTTGTTGTTATTTTGTGAGTTTAATGCAGTTAATTTATTGCAGTTACTAATATATTTGGGGTCATTTCTGGAGGCAACAGGACACCTTAGTTACTAGTGTAGACTTTGGTGTATACTTAGTGTCGTTTTACTCAGTCTCTGGAACTTCATAGCTCTAGCTGTTGAACAAATTGCTTAACCTCCCTCTGCTTCACTTTTCTCGTCTGTGACATGAGGGTTTATTATTGGGTGACTTACTCGATGGGATTGTTGGGAGGAATAAGGGATTGATACTTGTAAAACACTGAGAGCAGTGCTTAGCGCTTAGAAGCTTTATGTAACTGTTAGTTGTCATTATTCATAATATCTTATTTGTTCTTTAGATTTTATTGGCTTTTTATTTGATTTTTCCCTTTCCGACATTTTATGGATTCACTGTTTCCTTTTTCCTTCCCTTCCTTCTACACACACAACAATGATTTGGAAGTTTTCTGTTTCTGTTTCTTGGAAGTAATCATTAGCTTCTCTGAATTTGTCAGATTTAGAAATTTTTTTTTTTAAGATTTTATTTATTTATTTGACAGAGAGACAGCCAGAGAGAGAGGGAACACAAGCAGGGGGAGTGGGAGAGGAAGAAGCAGGCTCATAGCGGAGGAGCCTGATGTGGGGCTCGATCCCATAACACCAGGATCACGCCCTGAGCCGAAGGCAGCCGCTTAACGACTGCGCCACCCAGGCGCCCCAGATTTAGAATATCTTAACCCTTCTCACCACCTCTGTCTTTTATGTTGTTGTCAAGTATTTTAGTATCACCAAATGTAATTCTGCAAATTAGTTGTCATGTTTATTTTTATGTAGTCAACGTATGCTTAGATTTGTTAAAATGTTTGCTAATTTCTTTGTTCACCTTTGTTCTAGTATCTCATTCCTTCTTTGTTAAATTTCTTTAAAAACATTTTATACTTTCAGGGCGCCTGGCTGGCTCAATCAGGAGAGCGTGCAACTGTTGATCTCAGGGTCGTGGGTTTGAGCCCCACATTGGGCATGGAGATTACTTAAATAAATAAAACTTAAAAAAATATTTTGTACTTTTAATATTTCTTTCACAGACGGTCACTTAGGGAGTAGGGTTTTCTAAGTATCTTGATTTCCCTCTCACTTTTAAATGACAGTTTAGCTGAGCAGTTAATTTTAAGTTGACACTTATTTTCTCTCAGTACTTTGAAATATCCCTTTGCCTTTTGACTTCTGTGATTGTTCTTGGGAAGCCCGCTGTCAGTCTATTTCTTGTTCCTTTTAATGTTTTCTGCCTTTGATCTCAGGTTATTAAAAAAAAAAAAACTCTTCATCTTTGGTGTTCTGCAGTTTTGCTCAGATGTGAGTGAGTGTGGATTTATATATTTTTCTTTTTACTGGTGCTCAGTTTGCTTCTTAATCAGAGAAATATGCCTTTAATCAATTCTGCAAATTAACCACAGTTTTGTGCTTGAATGGTGCCTTTTCCAATGCTTTCTGTTTTACACCACTCCTAGTAGGTGTATGTTAAGTTTTCTTATTTCTATCCTTAATCTCTCTTTTACATTTTCTACCTGTTTATCTCTTACTGTTGTTTTTTGGTTAGTTCCTTCCAATCTATTTTTTCTTGGTGTGTGCAAAAGAACACTTGGTATTTATTTTATTAATTTGTCATTTTGTAAGATATGCCTTATCTTTACATGTGAATAACCTTTTTCTCCAACTAGGTGCTAAGGTTTCTGAGGGCAGTTGGCTACATCTTCTGTGTCTTTGGGGGCATTGCGTCTTAGACCATGGGTTCTAGAAACAGACTAGCCTGAGTTGAATTCTGGCTCTGTTACCTACTGTCTTTGAAATCTCAGACACCATTACTTTGCTTCTCCACAGCATAATGAGAGTATTAGTAGTATAGCCCTCAGAAGGTGCTGAGGTACTTTGAACGCATTAAGTGAATGTTAGCTATTATACTCTTTTTCCATAGAGCAAAACTGTTAAATGACCTTGACTTCACAAAATGATTTGGCACTTAGACTGAATTTTGAAAAATAAATCAGTCAGTGCTCAGTGATGGAGGAGGAAAAGAAAGAATAAGTGAACACTTTAGGCGGAAGAAACAGCATGTACACTGGTACAAGAGTTGTAATGTGTGGTGTGTATTTGAGAAATGCACTACATTGCCTTTGCCTACCCATATCCTCTCAACACCCAAGGGTCAATACATAAGCTCATTTCTTACTGCTCTGTACTTGAAGACTCCCCCTTGACCTGGCCACCTAGCAAGTGGAATTCATACCTTCAGGAGCAGCCCTCAGCCAGTGATGGATTGGGGTGGAGAATAAATACTCCAGCTCCCTGCCTGTCCAATGTGATAACCCTGAGTTGTGTTTTACATTCTGTTTTTTTTTTTTTTAAGATTTTATTTATTTATTTATTAGAGAGAGAGTGCAGAGTGAGAGAGAGAAAGAGCAGGTGGAGGGGCAGAGGGAGAGGGAGAAACAGACTCCCGTGCTGAGCAGGGAGCCTGATGCGGGGCTTGATCCCAGGACACTGGGATCATGACTGGAGTCTAAGGCAGACACTCAACTGACTGAGCCACCCAGGCTCCCCAGTCAATCTTAGAACTATTTTAGGTTGTATCTAGAAGGGTTATGATTAGGTTTTTCCAGTCCAGGTACAAAATGTGTTTCATAAATGGTATCTATTATCATATGCATCCTCAATATGTTTTTCAAGTAAATGAAAATCTTTTCTATCCTGTCCTATTCCCTCCTTCATGTCATTTATTTGTTTTTTTGGGAATGGGCAAAGGGAGATAAAAAGTGCCCCCTTCTCCTATTTCTCAGTATTTTAAAATGCACCTGTGTGACTTGTACATGAAAACGAAAATTTAAAATAGAATTTTCAGATGCTGAATGATTGGGTTTCTTAATTTTATGTCCAAGTGTTTCTAGGTAATTATCTCTTTTGTTCTTCCACTGCTTTGTGTCAACCTTCTGATAAGACTGCGAAAACAAGATATGTTTGAAAGTCTTTCAGTCTGTTTCCTGCTTCTGAAGTGTAAATGCTTTAATTATTTGAAATTCTCTGAGGTCTCCCAACAAAAGCCTGTCAGAACATTGCATTTGCACTAGTGAAAATCTCTCTCAGGCCCAACTCAGGGTTTGTGATTTAATGAGATACGCATTTCAGACAGTATGACAGCGACTTGGTAGGTATTTCAGAGCAAAGCTTTTGATAAAGTTTCTGTGTTCCTCAAGAGAATCTTTAATTTTTTGGGTGAAGTCAATTCTTAGGAGAGCCTTTACTATGAGAGTGACATGCATTATGTCAGATTTATAAATGAGTTTTTTCATCTGGCAGGAAAACAGAAGTTTTGCTTTTCTATTTTGAAGGAATACCAAACTTTTCAGAGTAAGGGGTAGGCCACATGCCTTCCTGGAGTCCTTGAGGTGTCCTATGAGATAATGGATTTGTATATTATAATGTGTAATCACACCTGTAATCGTATGACTAATGGTTAGAAGAGTTGAGAGGTTATCTAGTCCAACCAGATTTTGTAGATGAGAAATCTAAGAACCAGAGGGCTAAATGGGTTACCCTAGACCACTAGACAGGTTAGAATTGGTGAAGACTCCTTCTCTTGACTCCTGGTTCAGTGCTCTTTCCATTTATAGAAGAGTCTCTGTTTCTTAAACATTACTTTGGAGAATTCTTTCATTTTGACTGGCTTCAAAGGAATAATAAAATTATTCATTTAAGTTCCTGCACTGTGTAAGAGAACATTTAAGACATAATATGATGTAGATATTTCTCATTATATAAACTCTCTCCAAACATTGGAACTGAATAGATTCAGGTAAAATTGTTTAGATAGGGCTGGTATCTGTTGCTATCCATACTCCTCCCCTTTTGCTATTGAAAGTGTAGGAATACATTCTGTAGATTCACTCAATATCTGAACTTATTTTCCTGTTCTTCCTCCTGCATCAACTAGATTCAATAATGAGGTTGCTTTGATTTGCAGCAAGACCAATCTGAGAAGATTATGTATCTTAACAATCATAGAATCTCTGAATTTTAAGCAATACCACCAGTCATCTACTACAAACACCTGTCTTTCTGCAAAAGGCGTTTAACAACTATCACATTTGACCCAATATACTTTCCTAGTTGTAGGGGACCAGGGACCAACATCTGGAGGCTTTAAGGTAGTTGGCCATTGGTATACACAGAGGCTGATTTGAGTGGCCTATTTCTGTCAATGACTGCTCTGGTAATAATTTTCTCACTAGTAGCATCTTAAAGTTTTACAGTGTCAAGTAAAAGATCATTTTTAGTCTTTACCTTACTGCAATTACCAACCTTGATCTCCACTCTTTTGACCTTTGTAATATCCACACCTTGTCTCTCCTTGAAACTGACTGATGGTTTCTCCCGTTTCATTTGTAGAATCCTCTGCCTTCTTTCACTTCTTGAATGTTAGTCATTAGCTATCAGTGTTCTGTTCCTGTCCCAGTGCTTCTCACTCTATGTAATGATACCATATGCATACCCAATGTGTATTTGGTCCAATTTAAAAAAAGAGTAAATAAATACTTGCATTCGTTCCCAAGATTTTTAATGCCACCTATATGCTGATAACTGCAAATTCTCTATCACATTGATGATCTGGACTCATATATAATCAACATGCAATGTCTCCATCTATATGTTACCTAGATTATTCTAACTCAGTATACAAAAGAACACATCTATAGTATTGTCTATTTCAATTGTAGAACTTACCCATTCCCCATAGTTAGAAACTAATTGCCCTTCGTCTTCTCCTGCACCCTTACCAACTCCAATCCAATGCATTACAAAATTCTGCTGATGTTTTATTATAGGAAATTCTCTCATTCATTTTGCTCTCCATCCTTATTATTACCAGCCTTGATTGGACTGTCATCATTTCTCTCTCTGGCTACTTGAAGAGCCTCCTACCCTCCATCCTTGCCCTACTCTCCATCCAATCCCATTCTCTGTAAAGATCCACGATATGAGTATCTGAAAAATAAATCAGATTGTATTCTTTTTTGTTCTTGTTGTTATTTTTAATGACTCTCCATTTTCCAGTGGATAAAATCTCAACTTCTTACCATGGCCCAGGAGGCCCTCCCTATGAACCTCTTTAGCTTTATCTCACAACACTCTCTCTCACTTCGTGCTTCATTTGCACCATATTGCTTATATCCTTCGTGCGGATGCCATGCTGTTCTTCACTTTCATGCCTTATGTATTCGATGCCATTTTCCCCTCCTCCTCTCTTCTTCTGTCTATTCCTACTTATTTGTATGAGTCAGCCTTGGAAGCATTCATTGAAGCCACCCATAAAGACTTTAACGATTTCCTCAGTTGGATTATGCGTTTCCGTATACTCGGTCAGAGTAAGTATCACTTCACTTATGACA
Organism: Ursus americanus; assembly: GCF_024610735.1. NCBI lineage: Eukaryota > Metazoa > Chordata > Mammalia > Carnivora > Ursidae > Ursus > Ursus americanus. The sequence goes on along the minus strand of NC_142131.1, from coordinate 44,146,431 downwards.
TTGTTTTATAATTATCTGTTTACAGGTCTGTCTCTTCTATAATACAGGAATCTTAAAGTGTGGATACTGTGTCCTTTTTACTTCTATTCCCAAGACCTGGACTAATGCTTGATATATAGCAGACCCTCAATAAATAACTGTAGGACGAATGCTGGTGAGAGAGGAAGGCTCCTTTAGATTTCATCTCATAAATCCAGAAGACTCCAACCGGCCAGCATTGGAGGTTGTGTGGTTTACTCTGGGAGCTTTGTTGATGGATGGATCTGGGATCTCCCGAATTTATGGTCTGTGAGGCAAGAGAGAAATAAGCCCTTGGGTACACTCTTGTTTTCCCTGGTAAAAACATAGTTATGTCTGTTCAACTGCATAAATACTTGTCAATGCATTCCCAATTTTAATTCAGACTACTACATTGCTTGCCTGGATGTCTGAGCTGCCCCTCCATAACTGGTATGCTTGCCTTAAATCTTGTCTCTTCTAATTCTTTCCCCACACATACTGTAATCTCAGTAATCTTTCTCAGATGCTAAAATGCTTTATTGTGTTCTGAAGCTCTTAGACAAAAGTCCAAACTTCTTAATGCAGCTCCCAACTACATTTTATGATCTGATTCTTTCTTTTTCTTTTTTTTTTTTTTAAAGATTTTATTTATTTATTTGACAGAGAGAGAGAGACATCCAGCGAGAGAGGGAACACAAGCAGGGAGAGTGGGAGAGGAAGAAGCAGGCTCCCAGCGGAGGAGCCCGATGTGGGGCTCGATCCCAGAACGCCGGGATCACGCCCTGAGCCGAAGGCAGACGCTTAACCGCTGTGCCACCCAGGCGCCCCTGATCTGATTCTTTCTTGCTTCTCTAACCTCATGGCTCACCATGCTATCCTGGCCCATCTGATCTCCTACTAGACTGAATGGCCTTTGGTTCATCCCATCGGTTTTATTTCACTTCTAGGTCTTAGAATTTGCTTGGGACACTCTTCCTTTTTGCCCCCATCCTCATTACTGAGTTAACTATTTTTTGCCCCCATCTTCATTACTGAGTTAACTAACTATTAACTCATCATTCAGGTCATAGTTTAGGTATTGCTTCCTCCAGAAAGCCCTCCTTCATGTCCAAATGGAGGTTAGGGATTTTATTTCCTCCTCTCTAATGATTTCCTTGTCCATATTTTTCTGTAACACTCCTGTACTTCTTTCATGTGTAAATATCACACTATAACAATTGCCTGTCTTATTGTCTGTGTAACCCACTAACTAAGTCCTGAGAAGGCAGAAACCATGTCATTTGTGTTCCTATTCTCAGCACCTGGTATAAGAGCTTGCACAGACGAGCTGAGCATTTATCAGATGAATGCATGCATGCAATAAAAAGCCATTTTATATCTACTGGATTTCATATTGCCATGCTGTTGAGAAAGTATAAGATAAAGACACCCGGAACTCTGGATTTAAAAAGAAACTTTACTAGTTACACATGAGACTGTTGCTGACAGTCCTGTGTTTGTTGTTTTCAGGTATACAATTAGGAACCTAGATTTCTTTTATTTCTGAGTCCCTTTCAGACATAGTGAGCCTGAATTTCTGAGTAACCATAAGAATAAATCACTAAAAAGGAGAATGTGGTGACTTGATAGAGCCAAGGTAGATAACCTCATTTCTACTTCTGTTAGGAGGAAAGTCCTCTCTCAAAGTGTGCGGGACCCTTTAAGTCACTGACAGTGGTCTAATATGCCAGGAATAGTTTTCTGGAACCATCATGGAATTTGCGTCTAGTTTCATGACAAAAGCGTAGGCTCAGGAAGACTGAGTATTGTTGTAGAGCATTTTGTCTTCTTGTGAGGTGTAGAGCTGAAATTTATTAGTGACTCAGCAAGCCTGCCCTATTTTTAGGCCTAAAGGTTAGCTTGCAACACTTCAGAGAGTGGGAGACAGAGAGGAAGTGTTAACAGCTCAACTGAGTCTTGTTTTATTTATGTATTCTGTGTTGATTAATTTTAAATTGGTTATATTTAATTTAGGACCTGAAATAGATCAGACGCCCTTCTTAGTTCCTTCATTTGAGTCAAAAGAGACCAAAATAGTAATTTATATATGTATTAACAAATAGTGGGTGTGCTGTGTTTGTGGCTTTATTTGGTCCAGTGGGAATTAATGGAATATATAAAAAGATACATCTTTCTTTCCTTTCATTTGGGTGAAAAGTCTAAGGTTCTATCCCTTAAGAAACTTGTTTTGTCTCCCATTTCTCCCATAGAGAAATAATCCTTAGCTGTAGCTTGCCCGGTGATTTCTCCTGTGTGACATTGGTCATTAGAAGATCCAAGGAGGGAAATGATGACTCAGTCTCGATGAATCATTAGCACTCATGTAAAATTGAGCAGCGTGGGTTTTATGACCTCTCCTGTTCTGAGTTCAGGAGGTCTGTGAGGGTGAAGTTTTGTCCCAAAATAAATTCTAATGAGAGGAGTTTGGTGACTGATTGAGTTAAACACAAACTTTCTTTCTAATTCGAACTCTGGGTCAGTGGTATTAATTGTGACAGACCGGCATGTTATTTTTAGACAACTGGAGTTTGGTCAAACAAAAATTCAACTTTGAGTAACAAGAACTGGCCTCTGCCTCAAGCTGTGTGATTCTGGATAATCACTTAAACTATTTCAGCCTCAATTTCCTCCTCTTGCAAAAGGGGATTAATTTGCACATGGCACAAACATCAGGGAAATACACCGCATGGGTTGATGGAAATTATTTGGTGTTACTGACTAAACTAGGAAAGTCGGAAGGTATAGCTGTAACAAGTGTCACAGTTAATGCCAGCCAGCAGACTTCCCCCCCCACACACACTCAGTTCACATACATGTGCACACACAAGCTTCCCAGTCATTCCCAGGCCCTGCTTCCCGTGACTTCATCAGGGATTTGTACACACTTCACTGAACATCCAGGTGGCAGATTGACAAATTCATGAGTTTAGTTTCCTTTTAAAGAGTAACTGCCACATCGGTGTGGAAGGAAGAGCTAAGATTCACTGTGCATCCATTCTAGGCCAGACAGAGGCTGTGCATAAATTACCTTGTTGAACTTTCAAACTGATACCTTGAGGCAGGTATTACTGTGGTTCTTGCCGAAAGAGTAACAATGGAGGAAATAAAGTTCAGATTGTGGAGTCTTGTTTCCGTTGCAATTTTAGGGGCGATGAGAGGGATTTGATCTACGATGTCCACTGTAGTTGAATGGTCATCCCTGTCTCAGTTTTGAGAAAGACTGTGGGCAGAGTCCCTATGTACAAACAGGCAGGTGTTTCAGAACATGAGGGGAACAGGACTCACAAGGGCATGAGTTGTTGGTGAACCCACCCCATGCTCTGCTCACCAAGCTGTGTGCCATGGCAGGGAGCCATGACTGCCCAGAGAATGGGTCTGGGCGCCTCACATCTCCTACCATTGATCCTGGGCCAAGCCATCTGCCTGTGGAGCTGTCCCCTTTTTCTAATTTCCACAAAGATAATGTGTGGTTCAGCTCAGGCTTTATGGGTTAGAAGAGTTTGAGGGGCACCTGGCTGGCTTGGTTGAAGGAGCAAGCAACTCTTGATCTCAGGGTTGCAAGTTCAAGCCCCACGTTGGGTGTGAAGATTAGTTAAATAATTTAAGCTTAAAAAAAGAGAAGAGTTTGAGCAACAAAAACAAAGCTACCTAGCTGAAGACTGAGCTATTGTACCCGGAGTGGAAACAATCCAAATTGTTTATGTTAAATCTAAATTGTTTATGTTAATGACATCTTTTGGCTTCAGAGCTTAGTATTTTAATACTTAGAGCTCAGTGTTTTCATTTTAGTCTCAAGCTCTGCAGTACAATATGGTGGCCACTAGCCATATGTAGCCGTTTAAGTTTAAATTAAAGAAAATTAAATAAAAAATTCCTTGGTTACACTAGCCACGTTTCAGGTGCTTAATAGTTATAACCACATGTGGTTTGTGGTTGCCTTAGTGGTCAGTGCAGAATTATAGAACATTTCCATCACTGCAGAAAGTTCTACTGGGCAGTGCTGGTGTAATCACCTTTTTCTAAGCTATAGATTGTTGCTTGATCCACATTAAATTATTCAGGCCACTGTAATTTTATTTCTTCTAGTAAATGACTACTTACTAAACCTGAGTAGCATGTAAATCCATATAAAAGTTTTAATGCAGTATCCCAATTTTCTAGCGCACATCTTTAGCTCTATCCCTGGTCCTCTCTCCAGAGGCAACTCATGTTATCAGTTGTAAGTATTCTTCTTGATGTTCACGAGAATAGAAAAAGCATACTCATGTATGCAAACACATATCTTCTTTCATTATTTTTCCGTCAAAGGATAGCAGACTTTACAAGTTGTTCCACACCTCAATTTTTTTCACAGTATATCTTGAAGATCATTTTTTGTTAGTATATAAAGAGCTTCTTCATTCATTTTGAATGGCAACTGTATGGCATTTAATTATATGATGTACGTGTATATTATGGGTGTGTGTATATGTTGTTTCTTTATTGTTTTCTTTTCTTTTTTTTTTTTTAAAGATTTTATTTATTTATTTGGCAGAGATAGAGACAGCCAGCGAGAGAGGGAACACAAGCAGGGGGAGTGGGAGAGGAAGAAGCAGGCTCATAGCGGGCTCGATCCCATAACGCCGGGATCACGCCCTGAGCCGAAGGCAGACGCTTAACTGCTGTGCCACCCAGGTGCCCCTCTTTATTGTTTTGTTATAAATACTGCAAAGAATGACTTACACGTATGTCCTTTCAAATTTATAGGTTATATTTATAGAATAGATTTCTGGAGGAGGAACTGCTGTGTCTAGATGATATGCATTTGAAATTTGAATAGATACAAACAAATTTCCCATAGTAGAGTCATATGGATTTACACTTTAGTTAGCCGTCTATAGTGTGCATGTTTCTCTACACCATCACCAATAGGGTGCATTATCGATTTTTTCTCTGGTGTTGTAAGTGGAAGGTTATATGTCCGTGCAGTTCTGATTTGGATTTCCCTTATTTTAAGAGGAGACAACTTTCGTGTGTTTAATAATCATTTGATTATTTTTGTTTGTTTGTTTTTTGACTTTGCGAAGAAGTGTTTCTTTATATCTGAAGTCCTTTTACCTGGGATACAACTCATCTTGACTTACCTGGCTTGCTGTTCCCTGAGATATGATGTTCCCTATCACTACTGAACTAGAGTTTTAGAAATGTTTCTTAAAATGTTAAATAAATATGCTGTTTAATTGTTTTTAGATTTCTTCTTTGGGTATTCCAGTTCTGTGTATGTTGAATCCTGTTTATCTAGCCTGCTTGTCTTTTTCTCTCAAATTTTAAACTATCATGATTTACTTTTTATTTTTATATTTCACATCGGTTACCTCCTTCCATTATTGTGTTTTTAATAATATCCATTCTCTCTCATGTTTCTTCCACTTTTGTCTTCCACTTTTGGGCGTGTAATCTTTTTCTGGGCTTTTTAGTTCACAAACATTGTCTCCTTTAGTGTCAACATCTCATCCTTAAACACCTGTAATCTTTTTTATAGGGATGATTAATTCATTAATTTGGAGGACCATACCTAATGAAATATTTTGTGATAATTTTTATGTGACCCATGGTATTTTTTTTGGTGGATTTCCTTTATTTCACTTTTGTTTCATGTTTTTATTTCTGCATTCCCATAACATGTTTATATAGATACTGTCTGGTCTTTTATGTTCACTATGCACCTCTGAAGGAAGTAAAATTGTCCTGGACCTGGTATTGATAGAAAATTTGTGTGATGGAAGGGTTGTCATTATATTGCGGACTAACTGAGACTATCTTAAGATCCTTGGGTTTGTGGGGAGTTCATAAAGCAATTACTTCTCTCCAGCTTGGAGATTATTGACAATATAAGATCTCTCTTCTGCTTTGTTGGGTCAGAGACAGACAGCTTCCTGAAAATATAGCCTGTCTGTGCAATAAAATTTTTAGCTCCACCCTTACTTACTTCTTCCCTCCCATGTGTGTACCGCTGTCCTGCTGGTAAAAAAAAAAAAAAAGGCTTTAGCAGTCAGGACTCAGGTTATTTTAAAAAACTGTCTTTTACTGTTTGTTTTTTTCCTGAATCTTACTGCCATTGTTTCTTTTAACTAATTCTTTATGTGTACCTTTGCTGGATTCCCATTGTGTGAATAGCCCCTAAAACTATCCTCTGGTTCTACGTTTTATGTTTGCCATTTTTACCAAAAACTGAATTTTAACTTCATTTTTAATTCTCAATCTTAGGAAGAAAAGAAGTAAATGCTCACTTTAATCTGCATTATTAAATTGGGCATCCTTTGCATTATCCTTTGGGATATTTTCTACTTCTTTAACTTTTCCAAAAAAAATGAAGATGTGATTCTTGGTATTTCAGCCCTTATTGTTTTATTTTGATCCAGCTCAAGATGTCCAGTTACTTAACAGAACTTCTTCCGAGAAATTCTACAAATACCTCAAATTTACATTGTTTAGAGATACATTTAACTTCTTTCCTCACTATATTATTTTTTCTAAAATTATGAAACCTCCCTATCATCAGGTTTTAAACATTACCACTGTGCTTTATTCCTTTATGTGTCCTCACCTCATGCCTGTGTAACTAGTCACCAACTTCTTTAACAGCTATGTTAATTACACCCTACCATGTGTATGAGACAGTGTGATAGATGCTGGATAGTAATGGCCTTGGACTTGGGTTAAGGATATTTCTTCCTTGAGCCCTTAAGCTTTTAACAACTCTGCATGTCATAAATCCACATTCAGAATTATTTTAAAACTCACGGGCATCTTTCTCACTTATGGTCCAGAGTTAAGCACCTGCACAGATGTTTTTGTTGCCCAAAAAAATGCTTCTTCACATATCTTGCCAACTTCCTTGAAAGAAAAAGTGCTCCAAAGCCCCAAAATTGCAGGATTGTGTCCCTGTCATGTTGAATATGGACCCTCCTTTGGAGTATGGGGGGATTTGAGTAGGGAAAGCTCTTAAAAATGAAAAATACAAATTACTTTAACTTGTCATATTTTTTTTTCTCAGATAACATGAATCCAGTAAATTTTAACATGGCCAACTATTTTTTCCCACTAGTACTGAGCAATCATTTTTTCCACTTCTTATCATTTATAATTCATGGTTTGGGAGGTACTCTTACATTAACACATTATTTATCACAGTTGGGGATGGGAATAAAGAAGATCTTATAATATTAAATAATTTATATTACTCCTAGGTGAGTGTACTTATAGGTCTTGCTATAACATATGAAGGCAATTATTTATATTAGCAACTAGATGAAGGTTGATCACTAAAATTTCTAATATTATTATTTTTATAAAAATACTTTATAAGAATAAATTACATTGTTTTCAAAATTTAATGAAAATCTTCAGCTTTACTGAAATAATCATGATTTAAAATTTGATATTTATTAATTATAGTATTTATCTTATACTTTTGTGTATCTTGAAAGAAAAAATAATATTTCTGAAACTATATCTGAGAAATACCTTCACTTACTTATATTTGTTTTCATATGCAATTTTGACAAAAATACATTCAAATTTTGGAAACTGTATTTACATTGTTAACCCTTTAGACCACTGATGTCAATAGAACACGAATTATGTACAAAAAAAAAAAAGATCTTGCTTGAGCAACATAATTCTTATTGAAATAAAGGCAAGAAAAATAAATTTATTGAAAAAACATATAATAGTTTATGAATTATACATATTTTTTTACTTTATTACTCATCTAATTGCTGATCCACTAACAAATTACTCAGATATGCACGATAACATATAAACTTAGTTGTCTTTTAAATTTTGCTGACTTTTAGTCATATAAAAATATAACTGTTTTTATAATCATATATGACTTTAGGTTTTATAAACCCAAAGTTATAAAAACATAACTTTAATATTTTTTCAATTTTTTGTTTAAATGTAAATATGTCAAGGTAGTAGCATAGAAAGTATATTAAATCTCCATTTGAGAGTACAGTTTATTAACTTTTATGTATTAAGGTATATGTATTAGGGTATTATGTATTAAGGCCCACATGGGGCCCTGTGTTCATAGTTTTGCTTCTGGCCCTTAAATAAACAGGAAGATCCTGGCTCTGTCATTGAGGAGCTCATCCTCTAAGTTCTACCTTCTCAACTTCTCAGTCTCTTGTAGGCCTCCTTTCCATTTCTATCTCTACGGTATTCACTGAATTCACACTCTAAAGGGTCTCTAACTCCAGTGGGGAGATGATGCTTTATTAATATTTGAAATCCTCACAATGTGCCTTAACACATAAGGGCTTAATAAATAATTGAGAATTGAGCTGAATTGAGTTGAAGGAAAAATAAAGAAGAGGAAGAGAGTCATTGTCCATGAAGAGAAATAAGTAGATGGGTTTGAGGGAGGGAAGGGTGACTGACACTCAGGAAGGTTACTTGAAGGTTCTTATATCTGTTGGAATTGTCCTGGAAATCACATAATTTCCTCAAATAAAAAGTAGCTGGCTCATGTTTCACATTGTGATATAGCTCTTCTTAAAACCAGACAGGATTTAGAAGGAAACATTATGTGTGAATCCAGGGCGTCTTATTTGTTATGAGACTCTTTGGGAGACAGTTGGAAAGAATTCTTATCCTTAGATGTTTTTGTTCACAATTGGAAATCTGATCAATGTCTTGCCTCTGGGCTATAGGCTCACTTAAATGATTTTTTAAAAAGCTGTGTGTAGTTTTCTGTTCACAATATGAACCAAGCTTTCTTTCCTACATGCCTATCATTAAATGAAATAAATGTACTGGGGAAAGCCAGAGGAGCCTTGAGAAAATTGAGCAGTTGTCACTTCTGTGGACAGAAGATAAAACACTGGCTGGTTTGAGACTAGAGTTTGGCAAAATCCTTTTCTGAGTGATTGTGTTTACTATTGGTGGTACACTTCTATCTCTATCTACCTATTGATATTGATAAAGATACAGATATATGTATTAGTTTGCAGCCTGCTGTTTTGAAAAGAGCTTTGAAAGTATTACCGACAGTGTGCCATTACTCTGATGACATGAAGAAAAGTCATTTTTCCATCTCTTAAGACAACCACATACTACTTGTGAGTATTTTGTCACTCCCTGAGTGGAGGTCAAAGATTAACTCAGTAATTTGAAATATTTTAGTTAATGCAGGGGAGAAAATTTTGCTTTCAAATCTTTAAAAGAGAATGTAAAACTTCGGGGAATAAAAATACAAACCAGTGAGTAAAATTTTTAAAAATGTAAATATAGGTACTCTTGCTTAGGAAGGACAGTATGGCAAATGTATGGCTGTTGGCTTGAATTTTTTAAAACCGTGTCTATGGTGTCTATATTACTTGCCAGATTATTAAAAAAATAATTACATTTGATGAAATGACTTCCTATTTAATTTGCTGCTTTGTGTAGTCTTCAGCTTTCTAATCCGTGTGCTTAAAGATGTATTTCCAGCTAACCTAGGGCAGAAATGTTGCTAAGGGGAACCAACTAAGAATTTATAACTGACAGTAATTATAAGTAGATACTTCAAGTAGATGCTGTTTTTCAAAGCCACCATGGAGGATGGAGGGCAGAGGGAGAGCAAAGTTTTGATCTGGACTTCTTTGTGGATTTTTTTCTGTTGAAAAGGTATTTACTAATTAGTAGAATTACTTGCATATATATACAACAGATTTTATGTAGTTCTTATCTATTCTCCTTTTCTTTAACTTTCTGCCTCAAAGTCTTAGGAAGAGGGTTTGAGAGTCGGTCAGTGGACTAAAAAAAAAATATTTGAATAAATATAGCTGAATAGAGGTCTTGCCTGATCCAAAGAAGAGGAAAGATTTCATACAGGGCCTAAATGAGCTGGCGGTTTAGAAAACGTACCAGAACTTTTGGTTGGAAATCCCAAAACTGATTTTTCAACAGCTGGAGACTTTTGCCTCCAAATTAATTTTGGTGTATGTGATCACTCTTAGTAATAGCATAAACTCAGAAGGAGATATACCTTGTAAAATTTACAGGTTTCGTGTGTGTGTGTGTGTGTTTAATGTTTATTTTATTCTATAAAGTTATCTACTTTTGTGGAATACATTAATTCCAAAGCAATTTATGTCTAATAGAAAACTTGAAATTCATGCATGACCATTTTTTCCAAGACTCAGTTGCTACAAAAAATAAAAAGCTGAACTTATAATCACAGTTATTTTTCATCAGCTCCCATTAGGTAATTATTTTACCTGGATCACTATGCCCCACACTCCAGTTCCTGTGGCTAGTTTTTACTCTCTTCTCTTAACTCTCAATAGGAAGGTAACCAGAGCTCGTCTTTCATCCTTAACCCAAATGATCTAAGGCTTCGATAAAGACAAAGCCCAAATTCACCTTTCAGCCTCCATCCTGATTCAGTTTCGATTTTACTGACTCTACTTCTAGCCTAGATTTGTTGAAGATCTTCCCTCTGAGTTTGCTTCTTTTCTTTTTTTTTTTTTTTAAAGATTTTATTTATTTGTTTGACACAGAGACAGCCAGTGAGAGAGACAGCCAGTGAGAGAGAGACAAGCAGGGGGAGTGGGAGAGGAAGAAGCAGGCTCCCAGCAGAGGAACCTGATGTGGGGCTCGATCCCAGAACACTGGGATCACGCCCTGAGCTGAAGACAGATGCTTAACGACTGAGCCACCCAGGCGCCCCTCTGATTTTGCTTCTGACCTCACACCCTTTGGCAACCTGCTGAAGTCAATTTAAAATTCCCAAGGAGTGTTGTTAGCTTGGGCTTCACTCTTTTCCATACCAAACTTGGTAATAAAAATCCCACGTGCATATGACCAAAAAGAAATATGTAAATTATCAGAAAACTCTGTGTCACAGAAGCTTGGATCTGTGAGTCCTTCAAATTTTAAAGAGGCATTAATTAGACAGCAGTTAAACCTAACCTGCATATTTCTTTGGCAAATTGAATCATAGGTACAAACTGCCACTTAATTTATTCAGTGCATTCACAAATATTGATTGTGTTCGTATTACGTGATATGCATTGTTCCAGATACTACTGGGTGTATGGCTATGAATGAAACAATCAAAATCTCTGCCTACATGAAATCTATTTTCTAATGGGTGGAGCATACAGTCAGCAATTTTTTTGTCTCCTTACTTGGTAGTGCTGCTTGGTAGGCTCTTAGAAGAGCCCGTGCCAGCAAGATTTGGTTAGGAAAAGCAAACTTCCAATAATAGAGGCTATTACCATTATTTTTTTAAAGGTTGATGCCCCTAGTGTTCGCTAGCCTGCCACCCCCAATCTGACAACTCAGGAAATGTATCATTTTCCTTCTTATTTTATTTTGAAAGTATTTTATCGTAAAACCTTTCTGTATCTTGGTTATCCAAAAATTGTCATTCATCAGTTAAGGAAGTATCTCAAAAGCAACTGAGGAGAACCTCAAGAGTCTTCTTGGTATAGTCTTCTGTCACATACTGTCTTAATTTTCCATAAGGTGGAGTCTCCCAGTAGTCAATAAAATGTAATTGACCCCAAAGTGGCATCAGACATTTGATTTGCTGATTCAGAAGAATTAAGAGGGTGAAATACTTGAAGGAATAACTTAACAATGGCACTGAGAAAGCATATGGAGCTGGCTGATAGGCATTTCGACTGCTAGAAGACAGAACAAATCGTATTATAGAGCATGAGAGATAATCAGATTTTCTCCATAACATCGTTCAGTTTCTTTTATAGTCTCTGTTTGCTTTTTTCCCATAAACTTATTTATATCCGTGCTGAAAAAAACAAATACGTTTATTTTTATTCAAGCTCTTAAAGTCCATATGAGCTTACCTAGACCAGCTAAGTTGGTTCTATTCATAAGTCTGTGGTAAAGGTCTGATATATTTTCTCTGGCTGTATTTTTCTTTGACTGTGTTTCACTGGAGAGATTCCTCTTTGAAGAATTTATCTCCCACTGATTGGTCCTCTGGCTGACTGCTGTTGCCTGCACTGAAGTTGACCTCATGATTTGCACTGCATTCTGAGGTGAATGAGTCACTTCATTGGCAATAGTCATGCAACTATGAAATCTCTCTGGTGGTTTCCCTGGCCATTTCTGCCAATTCGAAATTCCTGAGACTCTACAATACTGACTTCAGCCCTCACACCCAAAGAAGAGGACTCTGGTTACTTAAAGCTGGACAGGGCTCCTGTGTACGTTTATGCAAGAAGGTGGGAAGGCTCTGCAGAGACTGATCCACATGCAAATTTTCAAAGAGGCCTGGCACTGCCCGTACTTCTCTTTAGTATCCAGAGGATTTCTCAAATAGAGACTGGACAGAGTAGAGCTGGCCTTACCTCTCCATCTTGAAGACCCACTGATATTCTTTTGGGGTTTAAGGTTCACAACTGCTCTCTCTTTCCTCTTTCTCAATCTCTCTCTCTCTCTTTTTTTAACACCCTCGAGAATAACATAAACCCCATTAGTCAGAAAAGGTTCACCATTAAGAATCACTGTCATTGATCATGAGCTCCTTGAGAGTTAGCACTGTACCATTCATTGTTGAAGAATGGTTCCGGGCACTTAGTAGGTACTTCATATGTCTTGATTTACTGAATAAATGAGAAGCATTTGCTATGTTGCCATTTTAAATGACTACAGCTGTATCAAGTGTGCCAGATTCAAGCTAAAAGAATGTGGTTGGCTTACCATTCACACTGCTAGTCTTGGTTTGGGATTTTGTGTCACCTAAAGGACAGCCTCTGCTGAAGAAGAACTTCCTGGCAGAACTAGGCTGCTCTTACAGCAGAGATCATCCTTCTGCATCTAGATATTTTATATGTGTAAAGAGAGTGCTTTCTTTGCATGTCCGAGCTATAAAGCTCATCATCTCTGTCTCCAAACTATTGTAAATGCTTTTAAAAGCATAGTATGAAATGGCCCCAAAGAGAGACAAGGCTAGTTCGTATTTGTTTAGAAGTTGTGATACAGTTTTCTGAATAAACAGATTCACAAATTCTCTATCCCTAAAAATGTTCCCATTTCTGCTTTGAAGGGATATATCAGGTCTAACCTGTAAGAAACAGAAGAGATTTGTGAGGAATGGTTTGGGAATAAAGGGAAGAATTGCCTTCCAGTGCAGAAGTCTTCACTTCTGAGCCACAAAGCGCCTCATGTTGAAATTCAGTAGCCACACTGAAAATGGGTTGCATATGGGAACATATGTTTTCCAGAGCAATCTACTGCCTCCCCAAATTGACTCCAGAAGTGACATAGTCTTCTGTTATTTCCTTTTTAAGTGTCCCCTCCTCTTTGTTTTATGCCCAACTTCTAGCTGTGCTCAAAATGAAGGTCCTAGTGCTATTACAAACCTACTAACGACAGAGACAATTGGAGAGACCCACTTTAGTGATAATCCTTCCATGACATGTGATGTTGCTGTTCAGATGAAAGAGTCCCTGAGGGTGAAAGTGGGGTAGACTCAGGACATGGTGCACAGTAAGTATGTCGCAAGACACCACTTCCCAGAGCTTCAGTATTAGAGAGGAGTCTGAAGCATGGTGAATGTGTGTATCATTTGTAAAGTCAGGAACCATGAAGGCCATTTAAAAATCTATAATCTCTTTTTAATAGGAAAGCCAATCGATTAAGAAGTAGATCAATGCATCATTTTATTTGGCATGAATTTTTTTTTTTTTGACACAGACAACAGTGTCTTTTGTTCAACTCTTAGCAAAAGTGAAAATTCATAGAATCACATTTTGCATTTTTGTTTAGGATTAATTTTCTGGCACATCTGTCATCTGTGACCAAGATTTGCTGCTCTCTTACTCTCCAGGTTCAACTCCATTTAGAGGCAGATGTTTGATTCCCCTTTTATTAGGAAGGCATTATGTGATTTCTCAGCCACGCAGAAAAACAGTGCATATAGCAGAAAACAGAACTCTTGATCCTATTTTTTTCTTTTATTCTTTGAAGACAAATTGGTGCCTCTTGGATGCAGATTTCACTTTTGTGTCTTTTGTGTCAGTACAGTAGGCTTTATCACTTATATTTTGAGAGAAACTAATTTTCAGGCCAATGTTTAAAAGTAAAACAGCCAGAGGTGGTTATAATTCTAACCATTCCAATATTGTAGAGGTAAACAGTTAACAGATTGTCTCCCACGTTCTCCCCACCCTCCTCTAACTTTTGGAGCACTCTGTTTGTGCTAGATACTAATCAGTGAGCCCTAAATTAATTAAAGCATTTAACCTTGCAATAGTGCTTAACCTTGCTATAGTAGGTAGTCTGAATTTCTTTTTTTTCACATAATAGAACTGAAACACTGAGAAGTTAAGAAAACTCTAAGGGGTTAAACAGCAGAAAGTAATGATGTCACCTAAGCAATCTGACTCCAGAAACTATACTCTTAACTGGACACTATAGAGGCTCTTGTAGCTGCAAAATCTTTCATCAGTTACGTGATTTGTGAATATCATCTCCCATTCAATAGCTTGTATTTACAGTCTCCTAATAGAATCTTTCAAATTTTGAAGTTTTTAATTTTGAAGAAGTCCAAATTATCTTTTTTTAAATGTCTTTCGGTTTTTGGTGTCATCTATAAAAAGTCTTTCACTAATCCAAGCTCACCAAAGTTTTCTCCTATTTTCTTCTAGAAGTTGTATAGCTTTAGGTTTGAAAGCTTTGTGACTCATTTTTTTTTAAAAAGATTTATTTATTTTAGAGAGAAAGAACATGCATGGGAAGGGCAGAGGGAGATGGAGAGAGAGAATCTTAAGCAGACTCCACGCTGACCGTGGAGCCCCACACAGGGCTCGATTCCATGACCCAGAGATCATGACCTGAGCCAAAACCAAGAGTTGGTGTCAACTGACTGAACCACTCATGCACCCCAGTTCTGTGACTATATGCTGGGAGTTATGGATCAAAGTGTATTTTATTTATTTATTTATTTATTTATTTATTTATTTATTTATTTTCAGATGGATAGTCAATTGTCCAAGCATGATTTGTTGAAAAGACTGTTCTGTCTCCACAGAATTGCCTTGGCAATGTGGTCAAAGTCATTTGTCTGTGTGTATGAATGAGTATATTTCTGGACTCCCTCTTCTGTTCCATTGATCTCTTTGGCCATTTTGATACCAATGCCACATTGCCTCTCTTATTGTAGCTTTATAGTAAGTCTTGTAATCAGATCATTTGAGTCCTCCAATTTTGTTTTTTGTTTTTTGTTTTCAAGGTTGCATCGGCTGTTCTAGGTACTTTGCATTTCCAAATGAATATTTCCAAAAGCCTGATAAGATTGCATGGATTCTATAGGTATTTGAGGAAAATTGGCATTTTAATAAGATCAAGTACTTTCACTTATGAATAAGGTATAATCTCTCTTACGTATTTAGGCCTTTTAAAAACTTTTCTCAGCAATGTTTTACAATTCCAGTGTATAGATCTTATACATCTTTTGTCCAGTTTATCCCTAAGTAGCTCATATTTTTGATGCTCTTGTAGATGGTATCTTCTAAAATTTTAATGTCATATTGTTCATTGCTAGTGTATAAAAATATGATTGATTTTTATATTGATTTTGTATCCATCAGCACTCTTAAATTTACTTATTTGTTCCAGTAGCTTTTTGTAGATTCCATTGGATTTTTTATGAAAAATGACCGTGTTATATACAAATGAATATAGACTGTGTCAGCACAACTAGACCTAATTGTCATTTATAGAATACTATACCCCAAAAGAGCATAACACATATTCTTTTAGAGTACACTTGAAACATTTACCTAGAAAGGTGTATTCTGGGTGGGCCATACAGTAAGTCTCAATACATATAACAGTTTTCCAGTCATAGTATGCTATCTGAACACAGTGGAATTAAATTAGAAATAAGAAACTAGTATTTGTGTAAAATTTGTAGATGTTTTGGTCATTATTTCTTCAAATTTTTTCTGCCTCCTTTCACTTCTACTTTGGGAACTCCACTTACATTATATTAAATTGCTTGAAATTGCCCCACATTCACTGGTGATTTTTTTCAATTCAAATTTTTTTTCTATGTGTTTTTCAGATTGGATAGAGTGGTTCCATTGCTATATCTTCAAGTGAACTAATTTTTTTCTTCTATAATGACTAATCTGCTGTTAATCTTATCCAGTGTATTTTTCTTCTTAGGCATTATAGTTTTCATCTGTAAAAGTTTGGAACTCTTTATATCTTCCATATCACTACTTAACTGTTTGAACATAAAGAATGAGCTACGGTTACTTTGTTAATGTTGTCTGATAATTCTGTCATCTGTGTCAGTTCTTGGTTGGTTTTGATCATTTAATTCCCCCCACCCCTTCATTATTGGTCATATTCTTCTTTCATTCCTGGTAATCTTTAATTGGATATCACACATTGTGAATTTTATCTTGCTGAGTGCTGTATCTTTTTGTATTTCTATACACCTCAAACTTTGTTCTGAGATGCAGTTAAGTTACTTGGAAAATTTTATTTTAGTTCAGTTTTTCGTCTTCCTTTTAAGGTTTGCTAGGTACAAATGAGGCAGCATGAGTCTAGGGCTAATAATCCCACACTATAGAGGCAAAACCCTGCTGAATATTCTAACTACACCTTGTGGAGAAGCTACTATTCTCAAGGATATGTAAGCATCAGATACTATTAATCCTTTTAATCCTTTTGGATGATTCTTTTTCTAGACTTGATGCACCATCATCACTCTGTTGAATACACAGTGGAGACCTTTATAAATCTCCAGGGTTCCCCATATAGCTATCTCCTGTCTGGTATTCTAGCCACCTTGGTCTCCCTGGACTTTGTGCACTATCCCTTCAACATAAGAGATCCCAGGCTCTACCTGTATCATAGTCTGGAAACTCTCTCAAGATACTGAGCTGGGCTCATTTTGCTTGTTTCCCATGTCTCAGGGATCACTGACCTATGCTGCCTGGTGTCCAGTGTCTTGAAAACCTTTGTTTCAACATTTTTCCTTGCTTCTTTGGATATTTCAGGAAGAAGAGTAAATCTAGAAATAAAATTAAATTAATTTGATTTTAGAAAATATGAAGAGCAAGCATTTCTTACCTATATGCATTCATCAATATCATATCTACTGCATAAGGAAAAGATCTCTTTTGAATTTTATTTCCTTGAGACTACAACTTTTTTACCAGTCTACATTTATCTTTCCAAAAGAGAAGATTTCTTGCTTTCTCCTTTCAAATCTAAAACATTCATTATCTCTTAAAGGAACTGGGAAGACAACTCTTGTTTTCCTATTAGTAAATAGCTAAATTAGTGTCTTTCAAATTTGCTTAGATAGCTAAACCACCACCTTAGCTTTTTGTGGAATGTAATCAAAGACGAATACATTTCATGCCATTTTATACACTAGAGAATTTTTTTTACTTGCAAAAAATATAATCATTACATATACACACCTCCCACATCTCAAGCAATAGTACTGATTTAATCATCCATTTATCTATTCAACATGTGCTTATTGATTACTTGTGATATATGCATGATCTTGGATATACATTTTCATTACTGTTCATAACTATTTGTTAACAGTGTATTTAGGTCAATCAGAATCTGAGCTGAGGCTTCTATTATAATGATTTGTTCGATAATAGAATCGTCCCTGTGAAACTCATTGCTACCTTCTGATACAAGGCAATCTAACCTGAATTCTACTCTCAGATGATTATAGTGTTGAAATCTTAAGAATTGATAAGAGAACTCTGGAATATCAAGACTGAAGTTCATTACTTCCAAGAATATTACTGAAAAAAACAAATATAAACTTAAACTGTCTTTGATTATATTTCAAATCATATTTAGCTGTGTGATATTTTGTGATAGAATAGTGTTTAGATATTAATTATATCAACCATTATGCAAATTCAGAAAAAATTTCCAAAATTTTTCTAAAATATGATCATAACTTAGCCTTTTTCCTTTTTTTATAAAGTAATGAGTACTCTCAAGTTCAAAGAACACCCACAACTGGAAGTGGAAATTGATAAAAGTCTTTTAAAGGGAGATTTGGCAGTGTGAATCCAATGTCTTAAATATACTCATATCTTTTGATATTACCTTAAAAAGTTGTCAGTGGGTGCACAAAGTTGATCTTTAAAAGCACAGTCAACACACTGCTTCTTATAATAGGAAAAATTAGAAACAACTTAAATGTTCAAAAAATGCATTTTAAAAATAAATTGTGATACATGGGAATAAAAGCACATCATAAGGTCCACAGTCATTTATGATTGCGATGTAACAGGACAGGTAGTAGTTGACTTGTGGTGAATGTAATATAATGTATAAACTTGTCAAATCACTAAGTTGTACACCTAAAACTAATATAACATTGTGTCAACTATACTTAAATAAAAAAGAACAGGAAAATGGGGCGCCTGGGTGGCTCAGTTGTTAAGTGTCTGCCTTCAGCTCAGGGCGTGATCCCAGAGTCCTGGGATCCAGCCCCGCATCGGGCTCCTCCGCTGAGAGCCTGCTTCTTCCTCTCCCACTCCCCCTGCCTGTGTTCCCTCTCTCGCTGGCTGTCTCTCTCTCTCTGTCAAATAAACAAATAAAAATCTTAAAAAAAAAAAAGAAAAGAAAAAATTGTGATACAATAGTATAAGGAAATACTACACAATTGTTTAAAAGATATATTTCAGGTAAAGAAAAGTTATCATGTTACCTTGAGTAAAAAACTCCACATTCCAGACCGGGTACCCCTTTGTACCTGCATGTGTGTGTTTGCATTTGTGTGAGTGTTGCATGAAGCAACACATATACACATGTATATAAAGACCCAAGGACACATATGGCAAATACTAACAGGTTGTTTTCTTTTTAATCTAGGGTAGGTTTTTGATCATTTTCTTTTTTCTTCTTTTTCTTTGTTTATATTACTGTGTTGTAATAGTGTTAGGCTTCCTGAGTTGAAAGGCTGCCCTGAAATATGCTCATGTCACATCTGTGACTGGGGACTGAATATAATAATGCACAGGAAAGCAGGGAGAAGAAGAAAGTCTTATAAGCTGAACCATGGATGATACAGCCAACATCACAGTTAGGCCTCCTCATCGATCGAATATTAGTCCCAACATAGCCCAGTTCTAGCATCCAGTAACATACAAGATGAACCCAACAGTTGTTTACTGCCTGCTCGGGGTCACTGATCCTGACTTTTCACCTCTACCTAGGCCCCTGTGGGGCCTCTTGCTCTTAATCTTCCTCTTCTCTTGCTCTCATTTTTTCTGCTTTTACTTCTCCTCCTACCTAGCAGGTACTTATTATGTATCCATAGACATCAGATTTTGAAAGAGAAAGGATCTGATTGGCTTTATTAACCATTATCCTGGTTAATAGAAGGCTCCATTGGACTAGTATCTCAGGCTCAGTCACCTCACTGGTTGGGGCCTTTGGCTTAGATGCCCATCCCTGTTCTAGTCAGCCATGGTCAACAGGGCATGTGCCATAGAGCATGGCAACTCTGTGCAGAAAGTTCCTTTCATGACATAGTAGCTATTTAGAGGCTTCTCTGAGAGGTCAGTGTAGTAATTAAAGAAACAAGGAAAGGGACAATCCATCCATTATTCCAGAATTCTAGAGAGTTCTCATGATTAGAATATTTTTCCTTATATTGATTTAAAATCTGCCTCTACCCCCATCTTGTTCTGTTTTCTCATACTTCACTCTTAACTGTTCTCTTCAGACATTTGAGAAGAAATATTTATTTCCATCTCTTTCAACGATTCCTCAAATGACAAAGTTTCCAACCTCTCATTAACTTAACACTCTGTTCTGTGAGGGGGACAGGGTCCAGTTTGTCCATATGCCATTAAAATGGGACTCCCAGAAATAAACACCATAGCCAAATGTGATCCACTTACCTGTAATTACGGATGACCTAAGACTTTCCAGCAGCCAAGTCAGACTCCTGGTTTCTATCAAAATACTCTCTAGCCAGGTCTGTCTCATTTGACACTCACACAATGAATTTGTTGTAATGTGGATGCAAGAATTTGCATCTATTAGGTTTCACCTACTGTATCTTCGGAACAGTTGTTAGCGTACTCCCATTCACAAGCACTTTCACAGACATTATCTCATTTAATCCTCCCAACATGTTGATTTTGGCCCATAGCTCCTGCTTGGTCTCTAAGATCATTTCCAGCTGCCAGTCTTTCCTATTTTCACCATCAACACTGCACTTTTCCACATAACTTAACAACTGAGGAAAGTGAAGTAAATTTCCCCTTAGAGCATTGGAGAGAAACCGTGTGGAGGTATGTACTAGGCAAGGCAGGATGTACAGCATTTGGGGACATAATCATGGCAAGGACGGAAATCATTACGGTGTCAGGAGAAGACAGAAATAAGAGTCAGTAGAACAATATTTTCTCCAGAATGTTCACAAATATGCTCTTCTCTTTGTGTACATATGATGGCAGTCAAATGCAGGTACGGGGCTTTCCTCAGACATTTATAAAGTCATGAGTCAGATACAATACATGGCATTTGACTAAACGCTTATACTTCTGTGTTTACCTTTGTCCTAGTCTTTTCAAGTTCTGTCTTCATGTCCTGATTCTTTCTCACCATGGAAATATGAAAGCTTTGTGGTTCAAGGTGGTGCTCTCCAATCAGTGGGTTGCTGCCTGGTTGGCGTGATTTGCTTGAGAGTCATTCTGTCTGTAGCATTGCTCACTCACTCATTACCATCTCTGCCTCATTCCATTGCCTCTGCTCTCTATATAAGGAGAGTACTCTGTCTTGTTTGTTTCCCTGCCATATTTTCACTGCCTTAGATCATAGATGAAATGCAGGATTTTTTTTCCTCTTTGTAATAGTCTGAATGCTACCAG
This sequence comes from Ursus americanus, assembly GCF_024610735.1. NCBI lineage: Eukaryota > Metazoa > Chordata > Mammalia > Carnivora > Ursidae > Ursus > Ursus americanus. The sequence continues at coordinate 44,125,513 of NC_142131.1, read as the reverse complement.
CTATAGAATATAGATAGAGATCTGTTGTTTTATTAAAATGAATTGGCAAGTATCCAGTTTTGAACAGAGCATTTTCATATTGACTGTCCTGATAGCTACAAAAATTTACCAAATTTGAATCAAGTAAATTGTATGATATCTGTGATGCATTTTCTTTGTGTAAAGCAGCACAATCCAATGTCAAATAGAAACAAAAGCGTAGCTGGATTCCAAAAATTTTTTCTAAATATTTGAAAAAATTTGATCTATAATTTTTTTTAAAGATTTTATTTTTATTTATTTGACAGAGATAGACAGCGAGAGAGGGAACACAAGCAGGGGGAATAGGAGAGGAATAAGCAGGCTCACAGCGGAGGAGCCTGACGTGGGGCTCGATCCCAGAACGCCGGGATCACGCCCTGAGCTGAAGGCAGACGCTCAACGACTGAGCCACCCAGGCGCCCCTGATCTATAATTTTTAAAAATCAAGTATAGCTGGTATTCTTATGGAAATCACTTGGAAACCCTCATAGCTCCTAATAGTTTAAATGAAATTATGTGTTAGATTAGACAGTCTTATAGGTAGCTGTATCTCTTGTGTGTGTGTCCATGACACTGTGTCTCTGAGGGGTGTGTGTGTGTGTGTGTGTGTGTCTATGGAGAGGACAGAGCATGAGGAAAAACTACACTCCTACCAACTCTTCCCCTACATTTGATAAATGTAAACACTGTCTCAACTGTTCAGTACAGTTAAATGTAAACACAAATAAAAAAATAGCAGGAACTACTTGCTTGTATTGGTGACAAAACACTTGGGAAAAGATGAGGGCATACATACAAAAGCCCTTTTTTACCAATCCCTTTTCCCTACAGTTGCCAGTTGTGAACAGCTTGCTAATAGCTTTAGCATATTTCATGAATGCATAACAAAGGAGAGTTTTTAGATGTTGAAAACCAGTTGCTGGTGAGTCTGCCAAACTGGGTCATTTTACAACTATTTCCACTCTCAGGAACTGATACAGATACTTAGTCTAACCACTGCATATTTGCTCGCTTCATCAGCCACGTTTCTTTCCACATGGGTAGACCCTGCCCTGTGCGACAGGTAATAGGCATTACTTATCTCATTTATCCACATCCATAGTCTTTACAGCAGATATTTTTACTTCCATTTGACCAGTGTGGAAAGGGAACTTCAGAGAGCTGAACAGTTTGCTATAGGTCATTCAGCCAGCAAGTGGTAGAACCAAGGCTCTGGTTCTGTTGGACTGCATAGCCCACGCTTTGCTGTGCCTAGAGTGCTTCCCCAGTTTCTCTTGGACTCGTTCCTGTCTGTCCTGTTTACTCTGTGACTCATAAACGGGATGACCTAATCTACATGTTGCTTCCTGAAAACTACTTTAATACAATACAGCATTTAATGATCAATATTTTCAGTACTTGTTAGTAGCAAAGCGTATGTTCCAACCCTTCTTCCCCTGAGCCCAGAGAACTAGTGAACTGTATTCCAGAGGAAGCTCTCCAATAACCGCTCAGCCTTCCTGTCGTCTGTGTGCATCCATACAATGCAGCAAATCCATACCTGTATCGAGTTTGTTAATCTCACGTCAGAGACAACACCTCTACCTGGCATTTAAACATAGTCCACCTTCAGGCACTCCATGCAGGGGCCCACATTTAGGCATTTATCTAGATAGTCAGCGTTCAGAGAACAACGAGGCCTTCCCTAGGGTTCTTTCTCAGGAGAACTGAGAAATGGTGCTTCTAAAAGCTGTAGGCTTTTATCTAGGCTCCTTCAACAATCTAAAGAGGATCTCGCTTCATTCGTAGCTTGGTGGTGCTGTTCATGAATAACAATGCCTGTGCCTGTGCTATTTGAATTTAATTTGGAGCCATTGTGATGGCTGATAAAACATTGGATAAGATGAGTATCAGCCTCCCTGAGTTTGCTCTGCTTTGGTAAATGGGCATTAGGATACTCGTTGCCATTTTTCTCCACCCAGGCCAGAGCTGAATGCCACCTTTAGCTCTGTGTTCATTTACATCTCTTCACGTTATATTATGTGAGAAAGCAACTTTATAACCTAACCTCATCTTAGAACTCCTCAGGACTGTCTCTGCATCCTTGCAGTTAGTCATACCCTTTTTTATTCTTTCACCCAACAACCTGCTTTTTTCATTAAAAAATAAGAATGAATAGAACAATATTTGGGAAGAACATCTTTCCTTAGAAGGTCTTATCAAATAGTATTGCCTGTGTGTCTACTTAAGGTTTTATCTTCTTAGAAGCTCTAATTCTCGAAACTCTAACATTTGTTTCTATTTGTAGTTTGATTTACAAATATTTTTTCAACAACTATTTATGAGGCCCAGGCTCTCCTTGAGGGACCATGCCTGTTACCAAGAATACGCAGCTGAAAGCAACCATCACCACCCCAACCTTCACCCAGAGGCTTTCTAGGTAGAAGCCAGATTTTAAAACAAATCCCATTGCAAATATTTCTTTTCCCCCCTCTACTGTGGTGAGGATGGGATAATTTTTACTTCATGTGATTTAATAAAAAACTTTTAAATGCCTAAAGTTGAAACATCTTCTTTATAAACAAAGGGAAAACAAATTGAAGTAACTTATTTTATCCATCTGAAAACAATTTGTACTACTACTGGAATTTATTGAAAATGTGGATGGATCAGATGAGCTAGATTAGTTAACAAAGTACAGGTGAAAAAATTGACAAAACAATGAAATTTGTCTTAAAACATGGATATTATTTGAAGACCCATATAGCAAAGCAAATCCTATGGTGTTCCTTAAGGGAAGCCATTTAAAAGAAACTCTGACTCATCACTGAATTTCTTGTAGGGGTATAAAATGATTGGGCTAATACCATTGGAAAAGTAGATACTTAGATAAGAAGGTCCACTTAAAAGATTTACTTCTTCATTGTGAGATAATAGAAAGTGTATGTATTGGTTTCTGTCCCCCAGTTCCTGACCTGGAGCTTCTAAAGCTCTTGTAAATTCCTAAGTGATAAGAACACTAAGAGCATCTCTTGTTTTAACATTTGGTCTTTGACCCTGTCTCTGACAGAGAACTCCTAAGACCCTTGTAAATTCCTAAGTGATCAGAGCACTAGGAACATCTTTTGTTCTAATGAGGTGACTCTGGATAGGCTGTTGGATGTGGACTTGTTATCAGAAAGACCAAGCTGTGAATAGAAGCTTGGAAGTTTCAGACCTTTCCCTCACTCCCACCTTCTCTAGATAGGGGAGAAGAGTTGGAAATGGAGTTAAGGAAGACTCCGTAATATCCCAATAGTATAGGGTTCAGGAAGCTTCCAGTTTGGTGAACATATCTACATACTGGCAGATTAACATGCCCCAACTTCACAGGGACAGAAGCTCCTGTACTTGGAACCCTCCCAGACCTTACCTATGTATAGCTCTTCATCTCACTCTTTAATATATCCTTTATCATATCCTTTTTAAACTGGTAAACATAAGTAAGGGTTTCTCTGAGTTCCGTGAACCACTCCAACAAATTACCCAAACCTGAGGAGGTGATCATGGGGAGCCTTCATTTTGTAGCCTAGTTGGACAGAAGTTGTGGGTAACCTGGGACCTACTAGTTGTGATTGGCATCTGAAGTAGGAAGCAATGTTTGGACTGAGCCCTTAACCTATGGGATCGGATGCTATCTCCAGGTAAATAGTGTCAGAATTGGGTTAAATTATAGGATACCCAGCTGATTTCACAGAATTGCTTAGTGTTGGGAAAATGCACACATCTGGTACCAGAAGTGTTAGGAGTGTGGTAGTAGTGTGAGAGTAAAGGAGATAAAAAAGGAAAAAATAGAATTTTCCTACTCACCTCTCAAATTACTAAACATGCAATAAATAGCATGGTATCACAAATAGTAGGAAGCTAACAAGTGTCTATTAAACATACTTGAAATCAACAGCACTGGAGCATATTAAAGAATCAGACTACATTAAAAATATTTAAAGTCTACTTTAGTCCTTTTAGAGTAAAGTTGATTATATCTTCTATTTACCTAGATGTTTAACAAGTTCAACTTCTAACAGTGATTTACCCAAGCTGTACAGATTCTTAGAAGACACTATTTTAGTTTCTTTCAGTTCTCTGCCACCCCAAAAGTAATCAAAGGTAGTTTCCTAATGAACACAAGGGCCAATGGAAACAAACCTAAAATCCAGACTAGTGCAATATCAATGCTAGATGTGCTTTCAATAAATCTTCCTCTATCTCCACACAGGCTTTGGCAAAATCCTCTTGTTCATCATCATTAAAAATACATAGCTGAGAGATTCCACTGACTCTGACTTAGTGATGCATCACTTATTTGAAGAAATTAGCAGAGGAGGATGGAAACAATGAATGAGCTTTGCTTCTGAGTCCAATCTCAAAAGCTTCTTACTTCCTGGGGCTAGTTTGGGTATTTTTTAAGCACACATATAATCCTAAGAAAGTACCCTTTTTGGTGCTCTGACTCGGCCTTCATCATTCATAGCTTAGAAGAGAAAAGGTGAAAGTCGAGATATACAGAGACATTTTTGTGTTTTGCTATTTCATAAACTTAGAAGTAGAATTGCATAAAGTTGAAGAATATTATAAAGCTCAGTAAATATGTTTTAACTAACTTTTGGGGGATAACTTTTTCTATAAGTGTTCAAAATTGAATCAACTTTTACTCTTGTTATTCAAACACAGGTCAGGGATGGTCTTTTGGTGACAGATATAGGTCTACCTAAGAAACCCATTTTGCAATGTATATAAATTTTGCACTATACATAAATATTGAATCATTCTGTTGTATATTTGAAACTATTATAAGTATTATATGTCAGTTATACCTCAATCAGAAAAAGAAACTCATATAGAAAAAAATGAATTAAGTATTTTATACATTTAATAAACACATATCTCTGTCTTTCCTGGTAATTGTATTCCTGATACTCTTTTTAGGATAAAAACCACCAAAGAGTAGGAATGAAAACAACTAATTACTTATTCAGAAATCTCTTACTGGACACAGATTTTCTATCAGGGCTCTTCCAGGCTTTGTGAATATAAAGATTCCATTCTGCCCTTAAGTCACTGATGCTGTAAAATAATTCATCAACATCACGATTGATTTATTCATTCATGGGACAAGTCTTCATTAAGTACCTACTAAGTGTAAGGCTCACAGCCCAGGAGGTACTAATGAACTCAGCAGGCCTGGTTCTTGCCTTCATGGCGTGCAGTCCAAGGGAGAATAAAGACATTCATCATGTTATCAAGCTAGTGCATGTAGTTATCACAGAGAACCTAAAGGGGAATGAAGAGAAGAATATGGTCCTTTAAAAGTACAAAATTGGGGGATAGGATTTACTCAAGAAAGTCAGAGAATTGTTAATTAAGTTGAAATCTAAGTTGAAATTAAGTTAATTAAGTGGATAGAAGGAAATAGGAGTGCCTAGAGAAATAGGAGAAAACAGCACATTCCTAGCAAGAGAACTAGTGTTAGGGCTGACTTCTGGCCCCCACAAAAGATATGTTGAAGTCCTAGCCCCCAGGACCCCACTACCTCAGAATGTAATCTTACTTGGAAATACGGTCACTGCCAATATAATTAATCAAGTTGAGGTCATACTGGAGTAAGTTGGGCCTTAACTCAATATGACCAGTGTCCTTATAAGAAGAGGAGGAGACACAGAAAGGGAAGATGGCTACTGAGCCAGAGATTGAAGTTATCCTGCTATAAGCCAGAGATCATCTGGGGCTACCAGAGGGGAGGTGCAAGGAATAGGATAGTCCTGCCAGCACCTTGAATTCAGACTTCTAACCTCCAGAATTATGAGACAATACATTTCTATGGTTTGAAGCCACCTAGTTGGTGGGTCTTTGTTATAGCAGGCCTAAGAAATGAATACACTTAGCATTGGTAAAAGTCTTGCGGAAATGAAAAACATTCCCAAATCAAAGGACCAGAAGATATTCAGGTTGGATTATACTATGTGAGAGAGATAGGGTTCCTGGATAAAATATGGGCAACTAGTTTGAATTTCAGATAAACAACAAGTACTTTTTGGGGTGCCTGGGTGGCTCAGTTGGTTAAGCGTCTGCCTTCGGCTCAGGTCATGATCTCAGGACAGGTATAAAGAGGAGGAAGCAACTCTGCTGGTCTGACCTCGAGGGATGATTAGGATTTCCCTGGTATGTAGAAAGTTGGGTGGAAATATCTTGCTTAGTGCACAGAGAAATGAAGGTAGGATGGAAAAACGTCTGTTGTCTAGCTCTCATTGTGCCTATAATACGCTTAATTTTTTCTTTGAGGGAGAAGAGAAGAGATAAATACGCCGGAACTCATAGATGGGAAAAATCACCAATGGTTGGGATAGTTGGAAAGACTTCTGAGAAGAGAGGTAGAATTGAAAAGAGGGGCTAAACCTTCTTAAGTAGAAGAATTGTGGAAAAGGTGGCTTAAGAAAAGACAGGATGCCTGGAAAACCAGGTTTTAACTCCCAGAGTTTCTTTTCAGATGCCTCAGTAGTTTTTTTTTTTTTAATTAGACTTTATATGCCTACAGAATTTTGACATTCATGTTATCTTCCTGCCCATGTAGCTATTTGAAATTACTGATCTTATTACACAGGCTACTGTATTTATGTTTCAATCCTATATTTTGCCAGGGACTTTCTTGCCCTTGAATGTGGAAGAAATTCTACTCATCTAGAAAATATGTATGGAATGTAAAGTATCCAGTAAGTACTGTGAGCTGTCAATATCAAAGATGTGGGATTAAATGCCAAGTGGTGTGGCTAATCGTGGCCCCATGGGAGTTTAGAGGCATCAGGATGGCACAGTAGGAGGGCTGAGGCTCAGCTGTGGTCTCAGCCACAAATCTATCTCCAGGATTTCATCACTTTATTTTCAGGATTCCATTAACCCAAACTTATGCTTTCATGAATTCCATAGCAAAATCCTATATGTATACCTTAAAGGTGTGTAATTGATGAGATGTGCTTCTCCAAGATCCATTAGTCATATTTAAGGATTTTCCAGAATATGAGAAACACTCTGATTTTTTTAAACATTTTTATTGGTTAGTAGTTTCATAAGAATCATAAAAATACTTTTTAAAAATATAATACTAATTTGGAAGACTCCTTTATTCTGAGATTATGAACATCTTCCCTCTTTTGTTATTAAAATGTCCTTGTTTTATGAAATAATGGTAGTTAGGTCATGGTTGGTTTTTGAAATTTTGCTTTCTTGTTTTTAATGATTGCCCTCAACAGGAATTGCTTTCAGTGTTATTGAATCTACAAACTTGGAAAGTCTGGGAAAGTCCAGTTGTAATCATGATAATAGAGTTACGTCTTGCTGTCACTGGACGCAAGTCAAGGCTATTTCAGAATATCATCAGCACACATTACATTGAGGGTCAGTGTGTGGTTCTTCTGCACCTGGCCCTGGCTTGGGGAAAACCTCCTTTCTGTTTGTAAGTTGAATGCATGACCATCCAGATTAATAAAATCCAGTGGAAAGCAACTAAGTCCATTGCTGGCAAGAGTCAGAAGTCCTTCCTTGGAAAGGGCTGAGTGCCAGATGTAAAGCCAAAACATGTGTTCACCTCCTCCTTCGGGGAAACAGAACAATAACAACTACCTACGACCACTCACCATCAGTAGCTCTGCCAGACAGGTTATATCTCACTTTTCCATTCTCAGAAAATCACTGGTAAGGTTTTTATCAGAGTAACCAACTTCTTTCTCACATGGGCATAGATACTGCTTTGGATTTTTCTTAATTGAGATGGCAGGCATCCTGGGCACTGACCCAGCAGAGCTCCTCTGTTAGCTCTGAGGCAGAGATCTTACTTTCCTCCATTGTTGGCCACTCAGTCTTTAAAACTGAATGGGAAAAATTCACAGTCCCTACTTGAATTAGGACTTGAGGCCATATTCTCAGGATACAGATAACAAAATCAATTTGAAATAGTCTTGCCGAAGTTGATGGATAATAAGATGTCTTTCATGATAACTAGGGTTGAAGGAGTATGATTCTCATCAATACAGAATTACTTTTGTGTTATTCTAACTCACGGCTATGGTGTAGGAGGATTCTAACATGGGGTGAGGGAGAATGGGGTGGGGCCTTCACTGTTGGTCAGGGAGATGAGCAAGTACATAAAAGTGGGCTGCCCCTTGATTACCATTGCTACATGGCTCATGGTCTTGTTTTCACCCTTCTCCCTTTAATATCTTTCCATCATAGCCTTAACAACTGTCAAGACATCAACATAGCACCTTTAAAAATATTATTGACGCTTATGCTGAGGAAGAGCCTCATTATAATTGTGGGATGGACCCAGATCTTCCTAATTTTCTTTGAACCATCTTTTTTTTTTTTTTAAATGACTGGATTCTGGCTTAATCCATAATCCTTTAAAAATCCTCATTCCTGAAGAAATAGGAGAATCCTTCCTTCTTTCAGGATTTTCTTTTGCCTGAGAATGTCTACAGGATAATAAGCATATTCAGAATTATTTAATCATCATCAATTAATTACCAATTAACAATTTGTAGTAATAATTAACTAACACTTACTTGGCATTTACTATGAACTAAACACTGTGTTAAGCCTGTCTTCGTGCATGTCGTCAGTTGGTATGTGGATCGCATGCCTAAAATGTGAGAGGTAGTATGGACGAAGTAAGTCTTACAGACAATGCAAGGTAGGGGTTGTGTAGTTAGACACACAGCATTTTGTTTCACTCACTTGTTAGCTTAGTAACTTTAATCTCTCCTAGACTTGATTTCCTTTTATATAAACTAAGGAAAGTATGACCTATGTTAGAGGGTTGCAATGAGAATCCGAGAGTATTTACGGGGTTCTTGGCACCTGGTAAGGCTAGTTACCATTGGAAGTAAAAGCAGGAGAAGTGGTATAGGAAGATTCACTGAGCATGAGGGTTAGAGGAAGAAGCTGTGAGAAGCCAACCATTAAGTGAAGAATGGTATTTCTATGAGAGTAAAAGAGGAGGGAAGGCACAGTGAATAAAGTACATATGGAGTGTGTGTGTGTGGGGGGCTGTTTGTTGGAAACCAGTTATGAGTCAGGCACTGTGCAAAGAACTTTTTTGGATATTATCTTATTTAATCTTCACTGCAAGTCAACAACAGAGGAAGTAAGAGCTCCATTTTTCCAGGTGAGAAGTTGAGGCTAAGGAACTTAAAATAAGTTTCCTAAGATGACCCAGGTAGTAAAAGATGGCTCCTGGATTCAAAACCACTCTCTCACGTTCCCAAATTCATGTGCTTTCCCCTGAGACAGGGCAGTGCTGTGGTTATTAATATGCATGGTAGCCCACTCATGTTTGTAGTCTTTCAGCTCATTCCAGTGTGGGTTCTAAGAGGGGAACTATAGGGATGCTGTTGGGGTGGTGGTGGTGTAGGGGTGTACTTCAGGGGCGGAACTTAGCTTGTCCTGAATGTATTCCAATTGAATGCTCTTCTAGCCACAGTCAACCTGGGAAAATACCTGGAACTAAAGGCACACCGAGCCTCCTCTCTGCAGGGGCCTGCCCATCCTTGATCCTTAGCACTCTGGAATCTATAGGCAAACTGAAAGAGCAAGTGACCTTCTGTGACTATCACTTATGCTTGGATCCCATAACAAAATGTTGGGTGCCATATTGGAACAAATGAGGTCTAATAAAAAATCCAAGATCTTTGTCAATGGAGGAAAGAAGCAAATATTTATCTAGCATTGTGCGCTTCGTGGGATTCATGTGTGACATGTGTAGTTTCACTGGATCCTCATTATAAGATTGTGAGGTGTACATTATCATGATTTGTACAGATATCAAGCAAAGGCTCTCTCCAGGTCACACAGACAGGAAGTTTCAGAACTCAAATTTATATCAGGATGATTTAGCACCAATGAGCCAAAAGTCACAAAAATATGAGGATTTGAATAAAATGTATATGTGCTGAGAAAGTAGAAGTAATTTGAATAAATTGCAATAAATTGTATTCATCATTTATCATTCACAAAATGATTCTCTTTTATTTCCTTCTATGGTGCTCCTGCAGTAGAAAAAAAAATCACAAAAGTTTCTTTCAAATAAATTTTCATCTTTTCGTCTCAAAAACCAAAACTTCTGGTCTAGATAGGTGATGTGTTATATATATTGGATTTGGCTTCTTATACTGGCACAAATGATGTCTGTTAACCAATAGCAAACTAAGCCTGTGAATGAGCCGTGCCTTCCAAAGGCTCCAAAAGTCCTTGGAAAAGATGAGATAGAAACCACTCTCTCTTCTAAATCTAAAAAAACTAGAATCCATCTACAAGCCCAAGGATGTAAAGGTGATCTGTGTCTTATGTGGCCTTTAGCTGCTTGGTACAGCTGTTCAGAATATAGCTGATAAAAGCTAGCATGTTGTCATGTTGCCTATAATTTACTTTTAGATACTTCAGTATAAGCATTGTAATATATATAGTGGTTATTTTCTATCTATTCCCTGGAGAGGTTAGTGGTCCTAGCTGGAAATAAGTATTCCATATTCCATGGTGTATTAGTTTCCTAATACTGTTGTAACAAGCTACTGCAGACAGGCTTAAGACAAGAGAAATTTATTCTCTCTAGTTTTGGAGCCTAGAAGTCCAAAATTGAGGTGTCAGTAGAGCTGATTCCTTCTGGAGGCTCTGAGAGAAAATTCAGTCCGGTCCCTTCTTTCTAACTTCTGGTGGTTGCCAGCAATCTTTGAAGTCACTTGGCTTTTAGATGCATCAGTTCAGTCTCTTCTCGTCTCCACAACGTGTTCTTCCTCCTGTATGGGTCTGTGTCCAAATTTTCCATTTCTTACAAGGATACCGGTTGTTGGATTAGAACATATTTTAATCCACTATCACCCTGTCTGAACTTGATTACTTGTGCGAAGATCCTATTTCCAAATAAGGTCACATTCACAAATTCCCGGTTGATATGGATTTGAGGGGGGATACTCTTCAACCTAGTACATGGTTTCTTAGCATCTAACGGGAAGATCCTGCTCCAGAGTTCGCTATGGCAAGAAATTCAGCTGCCCAATGAACGTGAAAGTTTGTGAAGTGGCATAGCAAATGCAATAAATGGGTTTTCATTCATGAAATTAGTGGTGTTTGCATGTGGACTAGCTAGAAATATTAAAGACACAACCCTCATCCTTGCATGAATGAGACATAAAATGTACCGACCCATGTAATCTGTGCCTTCAGTGTGGTGCCCAAGGCATAACTCTCCAGTAAGCTTCCTGATTCAGACTACTTATTAGCCTGAATGGAGCTAAATCCTTCTGCTAAAATACTATTGCGTTTGCTTTGAGGGAACTTTTCATACAGAATGTGGTCCAAACACCTAAAAGATCAGAAAGCCGGAACTATATAAAGCTTACAGCATTGGCTATGCTATGCTTCTTGTGATTGTTTGATAATGTTTGTAGAGCAGAATTCAGTCTGAGACTTGCTGTCATATGTGGTAGCGAGGTCGTGGGAAGAAGACCAAGACCACTCACATACTTCTTACAATGGGGCATATCTACTAAAAAGAACTGAATAATTATGAACAGCAAAATTGGCTGAGGTTAATTCACTGCACGCATCCATGGACATTTTCCCAGAGTTGCAAATCTACTAGTCTCCTTTGGACCACCATTCTTATCCTCTTTTGATATTTAATACTTATGACAGATATAGCCCAGCATTCAGATAGTGACTTCAAGCTTAGGGATCTTCTATCATTGGAGATTTTCAGTAACAAAATGGATTCGAAAAAACTTGAACTCCTCACCTGGGACTTTCCCGTGTCCCTTGCCATCGCCAAGAGTGGCACATTGGCTCCAAGACTGACTCAGTGTCTCTGGAATCCCCTCCTTCATGCATTCCACAGGAGCCTCCAGTTGGTGGTATTTAGTACATGGTGCCAGGCATCTGTTGATTTCGCTTGGGTTGAATCTGAACCTTTGTTGTTTGACTGGGTTTTGTATTTCTGAGGGGATTATTCATCATAAATCACTAGCTCTGCTGAGCAGTATGTGTGGCTGTTGGGAGAGAGAGTTTAATTTATTGTTACTATTGGAAATATAAAATAAAAGAGTCTTCAAAATTACACATCATTTGGATTTTCACAAGCAATCATTTTTGAGAAGAAAAGATCTGTGTGGTCCCCTTATGCTATTTTTCCTTCATGCATCTCCACAAACAAACATGCAGACCGAGGGATGGACCTGTGGCATTTCTCCTTGGTTGATCTACACTGGTCTTCATTGATTTGTGTTTCAGTGAAGAAGTTGTGGCCATGGCAGGCAGGGGTCCCCCCAAAAAATGAAACAGTGGAGTGGAAGAGGAGTAAACAACTCACCGAAGTGGATCTGTTTCTCTCTTCGTATCTAATCTCTTTCTCCTCAATCATCCCGATGAAAGAGTGCTGGAGTGGACAACTGCAAGGATGGAAAACTCCAGGGAGGAGATTCTTCCTGGAGAGAAGAGTACATACAAAACCAAACTGTGACATGGGCCAGGAAAGGTGATAGTTGCTTATTTGTGCCATGCAAGTTCTGAGCATGTGTGTGAATGTGCTAGATTCCCCAAGAGTAAATCTACCCACACACAGGGATCATGTCACCTGGTCACCACTAGTGCTAAATCAATCACCACCATGCTTGTGGAGTTGGGGGGAGGTGCAGGGAAACGCGAACCCATAGAACAATGGTGACAGCAAAGGTCATTTTAAGAGTTGATGCTGTCAGATTAATTTACCAGTCATGTTTTAGGTCGAGTATGGTATTTTAAGGGAGTTTTTCAAGTTAAACATAATTCTCATATTTCTCAGGTCATGACTTTGGATCAGATACCTGATTTCCTATTTATAGCAATTTCTCTCTGTCCCTCCCATAAAAAGTGCCAAGGAGACTTATCATTCATTGTTCAAAACTTTGTTCCTAGGTGACAGTTCAGTTTTTTTCATTATAAAATCTAAGGCAATAAATGTGTCCCTTTTTTCCCCCCTTTTTTCCCTTTCGAAGATATTAGTGATTCGGTATGTGCGTCTTCATGGTTCGTTTGCTCAGTCATTTAGTAAACATTGAAAGAGAACCTACAGGGCAATAAATATGAACATAAATAAACAAAATGAACCGGGTGTAAAATAAAAATGAACAGGGATTAAGAGAGCTGGCAGTGGTGTTCACTGACTGCCTTCTGTAGCCCAGCATTCATTTAAAACATTTTTTTCCATGATTAAAGATGTACGTAAATATAAAAGTCAAATCACTGTTCAAGGCTTATAATACAAAATATTAGGCCCTGTCTCACCCAGCCAACTTCAATTCTCATCCCTTAGAGGAAATCACTTTTAATCCTTTTAGCTATTTCTTCTGGATATTTGCCTTCATTGTTTTACATAATGTGCTCTACTGCTATTTTTTAATTTGTTGATTTTAGATATTGCCTGAGAACAATGAAAGACAAGGATTTAGCTTCCTTAAATACCTCCTCTCACCTCAAACACACACTTCTTCTTTCTCTGTTTTTATAATATAATTTAAATTATAATTTTTGGTTATATTAATATTCAGTCTGCATATTGCTTCGTTTACATAAGCATTATTCACGTTAAGCCATGTAGACAGACACCTGGCTGTGTGGGGAAGGGAAAGGATCCCAGGGTTTCACTCTTCCTTACAAAGACCTTCAGTGTTCTTGTTTTCATCCTACGAACACCCACTTCTAGAGTGCCTCCCGCCTCCAACTCCCAAGCCTTCTGAGGTTCTGAAATGCAAATGAGCCTCTTCATTCACTGAAGGAAGGGTTTCCGTGTTTGCTGGTGTGCCAAATCACACATCAGTCCACGGCTGTCTGTACAGGTATATGTTTTTCTCTCTTCCCTTGTTTTCTTTGCCCTTATGGGTTTAAGAGGTTTTTTACTTATTTACTAAAATTTTTATGTGTTTCTGGACTAAAGCATATCAGTTTCAATGGGGAAACAAAGTCCCAAATAATCTTTTAAAATTCTAGCTAATAATACTACATACCATTATTAATGTCATATTATAGATGAATAAATCAAGGATGAGAAAAGTTAAGGAACTTGCCCAAGGTTGTACAAATAGCAAGTGGTAGTTGCACTTAACCAATAAAAATCTTGCTCTTTCCAGCACACTGCCTTTTAATGCAAGATGCAGTTCCTGTTTTAAGGAGTTTACAGTTTTTGTGGGGAGATAAGACCAGGGCACAGACATCAGAATACAATGCATTTGATGTGAAGACCAAGAAAAAATGGCCCAATGTGCAATGGGAATTTAGAGGCGAGAGAAATGTTTTCCTGCCCACTTCTTTGCGTCTAAAACTCCATTTGGAATTGAAGTATATGCCTTTCAGGACTGCAGGAACATTTCTTCACACAGAAATCTTAATTTAATGGGATTTAACCTCTATTCTTTAGCCGCTTGGGATTCCATGAAGTCTGTGGAGTGAACAGTTAATTTGTATGTTCACATAACTATCCTCCAGGTGATATTTTAGGGGGAAAAAGGGGGGGGCAGACTTTTGAGTCACTAGATATGTAAGAGTGTACTTGACATTCAGGCATTCAAGAGATAATTTTTGCCCATGTTTATTTTTGCTAGTGATGATACACGGTCCTTGATCTTGTTAAATCTGAAGTGTGTATTTATTTGTCGAGGTCCCTAAATATGAAGGATGGTTATAAATTTATGCATGTCTGCCTAGACTTGAATTTTTTTTTTTTTTTTGGCCCATTAGGATGATTATCAATCAGGCTGCATGTACTTGGTGAATGCAAAGCGCTGTCTATGCAGCACCCCGGGAGGCTGAACCACAGAGGGAGTTGGTGTAGAGTCTGTTCCGGGCTCTGCCAGTGGCTGCTATATCACCCCGGGACATTTCACTAACCGTCTCTCTCCCTGTCTCAGATTTCTAATCTGTAGAATGCGGATAATCGCAAAATCTATTCACAGTGGTGTTATGAGGATTATTGGAGTTGATAGATACAATGAATGTGATGCAGAAAAAGAAGTGTCTGGTACATAGAAAAGACGCTGTCATCAACAGTTCTCCTTCTAAGAAGATCGAGAAGAAGCAATCTTTGAGGGCCACCTCCGGTGCTGTCTTGTTTGCTGTAGGGGAAGCTTCTTCAGTCACATGTTCATCATTTTATTTTGCCACTATTTATTGAGTACCAGCTCTGTGCCAGACATACTGCCGGGTGCTCAGGAGATCATGGATGCCAAAATCAGACATGCCCCCACCTGCATAGAATCCTCAGCAAAATGGAAGAGACAGTCACAAATCAACTAATCATACACATAAATACAGGATTGCACTTGAAGTAAGGGCTAGCAAAGACAGGCTTCACAGGACTTCTTGTTACATTTCAACACAGAGTCTCGCACCTGAGAGAATAAAACCGTATGTTTCTTGCAGAATCCAGGAAGTGCTCTGATGCCAAGGAAGGGAAGGGCTGCTCGGTGCAGAAACTGAGAACATCCTGAGAAACTAATTAAAACCTTCCTTTTTGATTACACCCTGGAGGATGGGAATAGCTTCCTCTCCTGCCTTGCCTTGACACAACTTGCTCAGGAGGAATGCAAAGGAGGGGTGGGATCTTCCCTGACGAGAGAGTGAAAGGAAGCGACATACCAACGCGATGACGCTGGAAGAAATGCTGCAGCTGCTAATTCCACCTCCACCCTGCGGGACAACTGCTTCGCAGTATTTCAAAGGCAAAGGCAACTTACAGGAAAGAAGGGGAAAAAACGCATTTAACAACTTCCTTGTCTGGAGGTCTGGATAAGAGTGGAGCACATTGGAAAGTTGTGTTTATGGCAGAGATAATCATGGCCTTACAGACATCTGTGCCTGGGGTTCCCACAGCCCAAGTGTGCACTGATACATGGAGCACTCAGGTTTTCTGGGCTTTGGGCAAGAAACTTGAATCTTGAGACCATTTGAATCTAACATGTGTTCAACTCAAGTGCACTAGCGATGCCAACTTCACCCAAAAGCTGTAGCTAGGAATTACATCCAGAATTCCCTCTGCCATTCTTCATTACCAATGCTTGGAGAAGCAGTGTCCTCCTGCTGAACTTTTTTCATTGTTAATCTCAGAAAAAGACATGCCCTTTCAGTATCATGTAGAACGAGAAACTGAACTGAAATAGGAGTGGGCACAGGAGGTCATATACCGATGTCTTAGAAACAAAACTTAAGTAGTTTGCGTCCATTCGACCTGTGCATGTAGGTATGTATCCTCTACCTACCTGCATCTCATTCACTTTCTCTTCCCTCGAGCTTTTACGTTTCACGATTTCAGGTGGTTCGTGGATGGCTCTTCATTCAGCATGTAAAACAAGGGATTATTTCCTGCACATCTACTTTGAGATAGACAGGAATGTCCTCAAACTCATGACTATTCCCTTTTAGGAGTAAAGGCCAATATGAAACACGTAATTAGAAGTATAATGTATGTCAAGAAAAGAGATATAAAGGATACTCTGGAATAATATACAATAGTAGTAGTAACTGAGTAACTAAGATCAATTCATTGCTTACTCTTTCAAGTGACTGATGTGTACTATTACTTTTAATCCCCGTATTCTACCTATGAGGTAAGGTACTATCACTCTTTCCATTTTGTAGATTAGGAAACTAATCCCAAAGGGATTAAACACTGAAGGACTTCTCCAAGGCTGCAGAGATAGAAAAGAGCAGACTGGGATTTGACCCCGTATGATTTGAGTCCTGTGCTTTATGCCTAAATACATTCTCCTAAGGAAGAAAATTTAGCCTGGTCTTCCTTGGGAAAATTTGTTAAAGTTTGGAACAGTATGTATGTGTATGTGTGTGTGTGTGTGTGTGTGTGTGTGTGTATAATTTATTTATGTGCTCTGTTAATAAAATAAATGAGGACAACTATTTTTCTCTTTAAGAAATAAGATAAATTGAGAATAAAAATAAAATGCCTCTAAGTGTAATGCACTGGGATCACAGGGGGAGATACTAGGAAAAACTAGTGCTAGTGTGAAGTTTAGTTTGCAGTGATGTACCAATGTTGGTTTCAGTGACAATTGTACCATGGTAATCTAAGCTGGTAACAGAGGAAAATGGGTGAGGGGTATATAAGGATTCTCTGTACTCTATTTGCAACTTTTCTCAAAATCTGAAAGTATTCTAAAATAAGTTTCCTTAATCAAAAAATAAAATAGGGGCGCTTGGGTGATTCAGTTGGTTGGGCATCTGACTCTTGATTTTGGCTCAGGTCATGATTTCAGCGTCCTGCATAAGGCTCCACACTCAGTGGGGAGTCCGCTTAAGATTCTCTCTCTCCCTCTGCCCCTTCCCCTGCTCACACACTGTCTCTCAAATGAATAAATAAATCTTTAAAAATAAAACAGTATAAAATGAAATAAAATAAAACATGTATTAGTCTGGCCAACCCCCACTGAGCCTTTATTAGTTGCAAACTAACCAGTTTTCTGGGATAGAGTTGCCTCCTCTCTGACGTCCTCCCTCTACTGCTTAGGCAGCAAGACATCTTCAGCAGCACTCCGAGTGCCCGTGCACATTTGTTTCCAGGTCTCCTTCCTGGCCAGGCCAGGCCATGCATGCTCTGCATTTGTGCTGTGCCATCCTCTGTAACCTGGTTATCCATGTCTCAGCATTATCTTCTTGGTCACTGGGGCCTTATGCTCCTATCTGATTTCCATCCAACAAAATCATATCTTAACAACTTTGTCTGTTGGTTCTTCATGTGTCAGGTTCTAAATCAAGGACTGATAACTGGGGCATCAAATTTGGCCTTCCCTAGCAGGGCTCTCATTCCATCTTTGTGGAAGCTGGCTGTCCGAAGCCTGGGAGAAACTGAACAGTGAGTGACTATTGGGGAAGATGAGCACCTGCAGAGACTTGTCTGGCCCACACATGCAGCATCCCATTGTTTTGTTTTCTTTTTTCTTTTTTCTTTTTTTTTCTTTTTTAATATTGTTACAAGGAGTTTGAGCGCTCTCAATCTGCCATGCTGCAAATGCTGTCCCACGGAAGTTGGTCTAGTCAGCTGGCTGGGGAATCATATAATAAACTTCAGTTCAGTTCAGAATGTGCACAAGAGTGAGAACAACTTTGAGCTAGGCTATAAGGGTTATCTTCATAAAGTCCCAATGACTCTGCCTCTTAAATATTTCTCAAATGTATCCTCTCCTGTATCAGTCAGAGTCCAACCATGTAAAGAAAAACTTCAAATATTTAAGTAGACAGCTTTATACAAGGAATCAGTTACACAGGTGATGGAAGAGATGAGAAGCCAAATGAGAAAACAGAGCAGCTCAGATGTTAGCAATTGCAGGAAGCCACAATCAACGCTGGGCGGGAGGGACAAAAGGAGGAAGCGGGGTTCCCAGAGCCCCAGGTGGGCGGGATCTTTGGGCAAAAGCCAGAACGGTGGCATGTGTGCACGTGCCAAGGAGGAGAGGCAACCAAGAGAGAGGGTGAAACACACTGGATTTTTCTGTGTTCCTGTTTCCCAGTCTCCTGCTGGTAACTACCACTGGCCCAAACTTACTAGGAATTGGCCTACAGGGAAGCCCAGTAAAGGTAGCCCAGAGAAGTCAGCCCTCCTTCCAGAGCAGAGACACTGCCATTGCTGAGATCAAGGACGCGTCCATCTCATCTTGGAACATTACAGGATCTTTTTAACCATTCCCTTGACTCTGCATTCTGTCTCCCTCCAGTTCATGCTCTATATTTGCAACAGCGATGTTGACGAATTCCAAATATATATGTCAAGCCCCCATTTATACCCTTGGATGACTTCCTGCTGACTCTAGGCTATGCCAAAACTTTTCAGCATGGAAGATAAGGCCTCGCCTAGCTCTTGCCCCCCTCTCCAGCTTCATTTCCCACAGCTCTGCACGTGGCGCAACTTCAGTGCACTGAACGTTGCCGGGGACTCAGAGTGGTATTGGCTACTTAAGTGCTGGTTGCTTTGTGGTCCTCCAAAGAAACACTCTGGCCTGGGCATTGGTGTTGTCACGGAAGGAATGACAGGAACAGCAGTCCTAGGCGACACTGTCAAGTGGCTTCTGGAGCACCTGAGGGGGCCTGAAGCACAGGAGAGGGCTCCTAGTGAGAGCACGTGAGCACATGTAAGATTTTCATTCCTTCTGAGACTCCTGGAAAACAAATGGTAGGAGAAACCGAAGAGCCTTGAGTGGTGTCAGCTAATGGGGGCATGCATGAGTCAGTGAGATGTGAGTGATTCTTAATGAAATCTATCTGATGGGTTAAGTTGGAGGAAATTGAGGTTATGTTTGCTTGAGAATAGAATTGAATATCCAAATATTTTGCTCAGGTTATTACTACTAAAGTTCATTGATCATCAAAAGATCTCTAGCAAAATGAATGAAGATGAGGGACTTTTTCTGATAGGCACTATAGGCTATTTGTCTGTAATGGGGGCTCCATAAAAAAGAAGTAAATTAACATATGGGAGCTTCGTAGGGAGTAACTGAGTTCTAGAAGATATGCAGAAGACAGAACCTAGCAAGGATGGGTTTGGGACATCAGAGAAAGTTTCAATGAAGTTTCTCTAATTTCTAGATACTTAAAAATACCTATATTGTGCCATACATACCTATAACCATCCTTTGCATTTCCCTCTAGACTTGCTGTGATGTGAACCTCTCTTAGCATGCAGTTAAAAAGGTGATGCTACCCTTCATCATCAAGGGAAACCAAACATTTATTGAGCAACACAGTGTGCCAAACAGTGAACTGGGCAGGTTACATAATATATCTTATTTTGTCATAATTTTCCCGTAACAGATGAGGGAAACGAGGCTCAGAGAGGGTAAGAGACTTTCCCAAGGCTGCATATCAAGTGCAGGCATTTATGTTTAAATGCAGGTCTCCTTCTACTTTGCCACAGTTTTTAACCTGTCACTAAGCAACCTTCATGATAAGTGCAAGTAAGAATAACTTAGTATTCAGCTTTCTCACCAGGAACGTTAAACTAACATTTACATGTATTTCCAAGAGAATTACTCTAAAATCCTATGTACAGGTTTCTAAAAAATGTGGAATTCATTTTGAAGGTTTATTTTCCTATTGAGGTAGAAGGACCCTTGACCCTACAGCTCTCAAAATTCAGGCAAAATCATGGCATCCTTGATCTGCTCAGTCTTTCAGGTAATATATTTATTATCTTATCATTTTGAGTCTTTGAGTTGCTTGTTGGGAGAAATCCTCAGAAAGTAAATGTTGAGATGGAGGTAAGTGTTTGGGGCATTTGTCAGGAAGCGCTCTTGGGAACCAGCCCTGTGAAAGACAGGGCCAGAAAGCAGAATTTGGCAGAGAAAAAACTTGAGCTGTGATTTAATATGATTAAGGGTCTAGGGGCTGTGTTGGCACTCCATTGTTCTGAGTTGGTGAAAGGGGGCCTCTCCATGTTGATCAGTACCTGAGTGTGGAAGACCAGTTACCAGAGTCTCATGTGAGGTATTTTTATTCAGGTGAGGGAATCCCAAAGCAACTTTAAGCTGAAGGCTGTTTTCTGGCACCATTCCCCGTAGCTGGGGAAATAAGTCCTTCATTCCTGAAGGGGCCTCTGGGTGGTACCTCACAACATGCACCGCCATGACAAATGTAATTCTTCATAAATCTGTGTATATACAATAAACTTATATATGCATTGAATATATAAGACATGGTAAAATATATAAATATATACAATATGTAAACAAGTATTTACTTCATATAATTATAAAATATTGTACAAATTGTAAAGGCATTAACTACCTGGATCAGGATGAAAGCTAGACTTAAAAGAATTAATACATTTGGAAAGGTAGTGTCTACAGATTGAGAATGCAGGGTACCCGTCTCTGGTTCAAAAGGGAGCAGAAGCACATGACTTCTTGAGACTCTGGCTTCTTACCACCACATGGTGTATTGTTGCTGCACCAATGATGAGAATGCAACAGTCCATCAAGTGATGTGTACTACGCACAGAGAATGGTGTTAGGCCTATTGGCTTTGTTTTTACACATTTGCTTCTTCCAAAGACCAATAAATGTAAATGAAAACAAAAAAAAATAGAAAGTCATTATGTAGTTAAAAACTTTTTAAAAGATAAACATGGGGGCACCTGGGTGCCACAGTGAGTTGGGCGTCTGACTCTTGATTTCAGCTCAGGTCATGATCTCAGAGTCTTGGGATCAAGCCCCATGTCAGGCTCTGCCCTCAGTGTGAAGCTTGCTTGTCGCTCTCCCTCTGTTCTTCCCCTTGTACTCTCTCTCTTTCTCAAATAAATAAATATAAAAAATCTTTAAAAAAATAGAAGATAAACATGATATCCTCAGAAATTGCACTGGCTCTGCCTCTGTTTACTTAGTCTACTTCTTCCTATTTTAGCTATTCCCATCAACTAATAGTTCTGTTAGAAATCTAAGAAGGTGGGGCACCTGGGTGGCTCAGTCATTAAGCGTCTACCTTCAGCTCCGGTCATGATCCCAGGGTCCTGGGATCCCACATCGGGCTCCCTGCTCGGCGGGAAGCCTGCTTCTCCCTCTCCCACTCCCCCTGCTTGTGTTCCCTTTCTTGCTGTTTCTTTCTCTGTCAGATAAATAAATAAAATCTTTAAAAAAAAGTCTGAGAAGGCAAATCTCTAACTACAGTCAGTCAGTGTAGAGAATCCTCATACATCAAGGCAAAAAGAGGGAGAGGCCTAATATATTCATCCTTTTTAGGTGTAGTAGCTTCTGAGACTGGCATGCTGTCTCGTTCCCTCTGCCCATCCCTGCGACTGACTCAGCAGTCTGAATCAAGAGTACTTAGGATCTCTGTGGTTCCTTGAAGCACAGTCCCTAATAGCTGGTGCCTGAAGGGTATGTGTAACTTGCTCACAATGACTGAAAGGGCAAGTGGCTTCAGTTTGTTCAGGTAGAGCTGCATTGTATGGAGTGCGTACCTAGAATGAGCTGAACTGTGCATTGAATTAGGAAATATGGCTGCCCAAGGCAATCTGGAAAACTTTGGCCCTCCTAAAATGACAATCACCTTCATTGTTGACATTTTTCTTCCATTAGTCATTTCCTGTCCTTTTGGACAATGAGTTAGGTCTGATTTAGCTATTATCTATATAAGAGGTCTTAGTCACGCCCAAAAGATGTGGATGAGCCAAATATGTTCTTTTTAAAAATTTTTATTTTATCTATTCACTCATTTATACATTCATGCAATCATTTGCTCATTCATTTATAGTTAAGTAGCTATTTTGTTTTGTGGCCAAATAGTGCAGGTAATTGCTCGAACGCTGAAGTACAGAACTGGTGTCATGCACAATGAATATTGTTTGAGAATTTAGATCTGGATATCTAGGAAGATAGAATTCCAGTTAGTCTGATTATTATTGCAATTGAATCGGAGGCAACTGGCTTTTCTCCTATTTATTTTCTTCTTAATTTTTTCTGAATAATGTACTTCAGAAGCCTGACTGTTTCTTGCTTATCCTCTGCAAAGCCATCACTAGGTTAAGGGATCTAATTCCTTTCCTTTTGATGTGTTTTCACCTTTGTTAACCCTCACCTCATCTTGTTTTGATTCCTTTAATTTGAATTGTAATTTTATTCCATTTGTCTTACTTATACATTGCTACATACCAGAAGCAGACTTTATCTTGAGCCCCCTCCCCAAATTTTATCAGGGCATCTTGTTTTCTAGCAGCTAAGTTCTGAGCGTCAATAGATTCAGTTGTGTTGGCCTGTTTTGTGGCTGTGGGCCAGTCCAACTCCGTGAACCTCAACTTCTCCATTTGCAAAATGGGATAATAATACTTACCTCCCACACACCTTGGGTGTTGTGAGAATTAGAAAGATAATGTTTGCCAAGTGTTTTGTAAAAGCATGGAGCCTTTCATCTAAGGAAGGAGCTCAGAGTGTTATTATTTTTGTTGTTACTGATGGTCATGTTCCCCACATGGCTTTATTTTTATGGTGTACTTAAGTGAAATAGGGTTGAATTACAGAAATGAGAGATGGTAAAGATTTAGCAGGTCATCTAGTTCAAACATATTGTGGAATTCTTCCCCTGCAACATGCTGTTTGTACTTTACTCCTTCTATTTTTAAATGCAAAAGCATCAAACATTACATGGTCCATTTCTTCTTGCTGACAGCAGAACTCTTCTAAAGAACAATTTCAATGGCAACTTTTGATCTAAGTATTTTCTTAATGACCCAATTGGAATAACTCTTTGAGTCTCTGCCAGGAGGATATTTTTGCCCAGTGTGAGGGTTACAATTATTTTCAGGGCCTTTTTACTACTTTACTGGGGAAATGGAGTCACAATCCATTAGCTCTCCTGATGATGATGTTCTTTACAATGTTCATCCCAAATGTTCAATTTAGGAATTTCCTAACCATTGGTCCATGGAACAGACCAAATCTTGTTCAGAGATAACTCGTTTCAAACACAGTTAAACAGCTTTAAATTCAATTCCAGAAGACTAATTTGAAAGAATGTGCTAACTTCAGTCTTGTGAACTGCATGTATCTTGCTTTTGGCAGGTCCATAATCTATCGTTGAAGATAGATTCTAGCAGCTGATAGTACATAAATATTTATTGAATGGGTAAATGGATAATTCATATTTATCACATATCTAATTCATTGTTCCTTAATTTAGTGAGATAATCATAGTCCTTTTTTTGAGTTTTATATATTAATATATGTAGATATTATATATTACATAAAATACATAGTTGTGAACACATTATATGAAAGTATCACTACCTACAATATAAATACAGCTAGTATCTTGACAAAGGGACCATCTACAATATATAGACTTTCAAAAAATGTGGAACATTTACTACGTATTAGGAGCTGAGAATGTACTGGTAAGCTAAACAACATATTTCTCTTCTGGCAGTACTTCCTGACTACTGCAGGCAATGAGAATTGGTTCTGAAGATATAATGATTTCTTTTTCCCCCCAGCAGTTGGTTTTCCATCCTTCTGCTATAGAGAGTAGAATCTAAGATTAAATCAATACCCCAAGTATTTCTTTCCTATTCTTCTACTTTATGGTAGTTTAAATATTCCCCGTTAAACAAACCCATTGACTAAAACTAAGTTTTTATCTTATGTGTCAATGATTATTGTTTTGCATGCCCTTGTGGTGCCCCACAGAATTAGGTTCATAACGGAACTTCTTTTTAAAGTTTTTTTTTTTTTTAAGATTTTATTTATTCGACAGAGATGGAGACAGCCAGCGAGAGAGGGAACACAAGTGGGGGAGTGGGAGAGGAAGAAGTAGGCTCATAATGGAGGAGCCTGATGTGGGGCTCAATCCCATAACGCGGGGATCACGCCCTGAGCCAAAGGCAGACGCTTAACCGCTGTGCCACCCAGGCGCCCCTGGAACTTCTTTTTAAGTGAAAAGATTTTGTTTTTCATCAATCTCTAAATTTCCTAAATCCAAGGATTTGAGCAATAATTAGGCTTCCTTAATAAAGAATAGGATATGACTTTTAAGAGAGAACTCTGTTCCAATCTCAAGCAGAAAAAAACAAAAATTAAAAAAAAAACAATAAATGAAAAAAAAATAAATGAAGCTCTCTTTTGAGGTACATGGGAAATGAAGAAACATTCAAGTTATTATCTGTTGAAATTGGATCACAAAGCTTGTGACATTTGAAATCTTTTCGTGTGGCATATTTCCAGATAGTAAAATCATTGGTGGTCAACTTTTTAGATGCTTTGCTCTTTAATTCCTTGTGCCTTTAACCTGGTTAGTAGCTGGGTAGTGAGATAGGTGAGGGTAATTAGCTTGCTGAGTCAGTGGGAAGGAGCCCTGTAATACCGAATAATTGTTTCTTTGATGTGTGGTGTGGTTAACATGCTTAAGATTCTTAACTCAGGACCATCTGGGTGTCAGATCTGGGAAGAGGAAGTAAAATCAGTTTTGTACACTGGGTAAAGTATGAAATAGCAAACCTCAGAGTCTAGACTTTACCATTCTTTTTCTTCACCTTTTTATTTTTATAAACTTTATACCAATTAGTTTAAGCACTTATCAATCAAACATATCAAATCAAATGTTATCATTATAAGTCTGTGAATCACCTTAACTGCTATGATCCTTATTCCAGATAACTTGGAACAAAAATCTGGACAAAAATATAAAGGCACAGTGACACTACCATTTTGGAAAGTAAATGTATGTTAGTGTCCTTAGACTTACAACACTAATGTGTCAGTAATGGGTTTAGTTTACTGGATATCAAATATTCCCTGACATTAGTCTCATCATGCTTTCATTTCTATGAGAGATATTCCTGTTAGGCCAAGCCCAGGGGTTGACTAAGGAGAATATAGAACCTGGAGTTGAAAGTCATTCATTTTGATCCTCTCTGTAATCACCACTTTATTACCATGAACTTTGGTGCAATGGAAAATCATTACCTCTTTATAGATCTCAGCAGTTTAAAATGGGAAGAATTTGTTTGGGTCTTTGAGGATCTAACTCTCTGTGTCTCTTTCCTGTCCTTAGCTGCCTTCTTCCAGGTTCTGTTGCCTCTGATACCCAAGAGAACAGAAACAAGCTGGGATTTGGAGAGGCCATGAGGGCCCTGCTTTGTGAGCCTCATTTGTGGTTCAGGCAGACTGATAAGAGGAAGTAAAAATTGCAGTGAGATGCAGTGGGAAAGAATGGACTCATACCATTAGGTGGAAATTACAAAACAGTAGAATGATAACTGTCATCATCACATGGGTTCTGTGCCTCTCATATAAATACAATTAGTTAGGATTCAAAATCAAGCTAAGGCACTTTTTTTTTCCCATCTCTACCACTGGACACCATAAATTTTGTTTTTTATAAAAATCAGCAGTAGCTTTATATGCCTTTTCCCAAAGACAGCTGAATGGTGTTTCCTGGTCTCTCGCTAGGAATTAACCTTGTTTGCAATGGCTGGGTGAAATTGACTTGCATGAAAAGGATATTTCCATATTGCATCCTTGTTGGGGTGAACTCGGCAGGTGGATAGATGAACAGCAGCCCTTGTCTTCCATAGGCAGGGCTCACTCCCCTGAGTTGACTAATATTTACCTAAGCTTCTCTCTACCTCTTCCTCCTCTCTCAGAGTTTGTTTTTCTTGTTGTCCCAACCTGGATACTTCACCTACAGCTCAGCTTCCTTGGAATTGTTCTTGGCTCACCTTGTGCATTTTTTCATTTCCATGATTATTATATTTCTTAACTTGAATGCTTCTCTTTGTTCTGTAGCATGACATTCAACACTGCTTCCCTGCTCTCCCCCAGGATGCCCTTTGCTGTTTGTGTGCTTTCCACCTCCACAGACATGCAACAAATTTCTTTAGCTAATCTCTTGGCTTATCTGGCCTTTTATATTTCCTTAACATGTTGTATAGTTCAGCCTTATTTGGTTTATCACCAACACATCAACTCCCCCATAACTTCACCTTCTGTTTGCTCCTGTAGATGTGAATGTCCTTCAGGAGAAACTGATTTTTATTCCCAATAAAGAAACAATAAATGAAGACTTTCAGAAGAGGATCTTAGGACATCTCACAGACATTATCACTTTCATCTTTTATATTGTCTTTATTAAAAAACATAGATGGAAAATAAGCATTCAGTTTTGAGATCAAAAATTGTAGTAAAGGCCAATTGTTTACATTCAGTGAGTAGGCAGAAATCCTGAGAGCTAGCTTAAATCTTTTCTTAAAACAAAGGATAATATGTCTTCCTATTCTGCATTCTTCAATCTTTTGGAGGAACTATTCCTATAACACATTTGCCTTGTTTTGACTTATTTCAACAATAAATATACAATACTTAATATTTGAAAGTCACTCTAAGTCTAATATATGCAAGACATAGAAGAATGGTCCTTGTCTTTGAGGAAGTGGGGAGACCGCCACAGTAAGGCAGTATCCACTAAGTGCTATGACAAAAGAAAAAGCAAATGTCCTGAGCCACAGATACACTAGACAGTTGACTGGGTTGGTGTAGAATTCTTTGTGCAGGAGGCAGCTCTGCACTAGAATCATATGAAAAGGGGATGGACAGAAATGGGATTACTGCCTCTAGAGAAAAAACTCTGAGCCATATTCTCTCAATCCCTAGCCCACCATTTCAACGTCCCTTTTAAACACTAAGGTTGTTTTTGTAGGTCCTATTTTGCAAATTGAGAATATGCCCTTTGTTAGGAGCCACCTGAGTTTGGATAGCTGTGCATTATATAATAGAAAGTAATTATAATTTCAGCTCTCAAAGAGATGAGTTTAAAGATGATTATAGCAAAATGATTGAAACTCTGTTGGCCTAGAAATTGTGATGAAAATAATGAATGAAAATGAGATAATTTAGGAAAACATTTTCTGGGTTTTAAGTTGTGTGTGTGCTTCACTGAAGAGCATATTGTAAAAATTATTCACAATGCCTTGTTTCCCAATGTTGTGATTAGTCTCCTGAGACAGTCACATGGGCTTACTTCCTCTAAATCAAGTATTAGAGAAGAGTGTTTCAGGCAGACCACCTTGAGGTGATAATTGCTTTTCTCAGGAGATAGTCACATGTGCCAGGTCCTCTGGGAGGAAATGAATGAATTGCCTATTGTGCCTTAAAACTCAGACAAGAAATTTTAAAGGTGAATTTCCAAAGTGTTAAGGCTCAGAGTAATCACCGGAGTGTGGCAGCTAGCCTGGGGGGCCCGCCCTTCCTAGAATCAGCAAACTCTTCCCCTGTAGAAAATTACATAAACATTTGAAGATTTCCTTCTGCCCTTAGAATTCGATTTGTCTGCCAAGGTTATGGTCATTTGGGCTGGAAATTTGTCCACTTGCAATCTCTATTAAGGCACTGGTGGCTGCACTCTTTCCTGCACTTGCTTATTCATGATCTTGTGATTCTCTGAATCTCTGGGGCCTCTTGGGTCAATTGCTGCCTCTGAGAGCTATCAGTAGGGAGGAAAGGACATACTTATGTCATTTCTATCTAAATAGCGGGCCTCATTTTGGAGCTGACCCAGAGTAGCCTCTACTGTATCCCAAGTAACAGCCTTTTCCCAATATTGGTTGGATAGAAACCGAGAGACTTGAGTTGTAGGACATCCTTCTTCATGAGGACAATCAGTAGATCTACAAAATATACAACATTGGTCACATGGCCAGTTTTTCTCTTTCCTACTACCCCCATGCCACTTCTCATTCCCTACATCTTGACAACAGAACTTCTAGAGTAGAGGAACACAAAGCTTGGGTAGCTTCACTCCCTCCTCGCTTCCATTAAATAACTACTCTTGGCACCTTAACACCCTACTACCATACTGCTTTCAGAAGTAAAAAGTATTTTCTTTCCCCAGTAGGCAAATGGCTCAGAATGTATTTCTTTTTCTAGATGTTCTCATTTGTTGCTGATTGGATTACATTGAAAAATTCTGAAATGGAGTTTTGAGTATAAAATATTTATCATGGTGTGTCCTTGGGACCAGCACCTCTGGATGGCTGGCAGAAGCAACAGGATTGGAAAGAAGGATCTGTTGAGCTGAGACACGCACCCAGCAAGTCTTAGTCAACTCCACAGGGATCTCTGGAACTAGAATGGCCCCTCAGAGTTACCCTGACTTGGGCCACGATGGCAGACCTCTATATTCTCACATCAATCAGTCATCAGATGTGGGCATCCTTAGCAGGGGCATCCCATGGGCAAGAGGGCTCTTTGTAGCTGAGGCAATCCCGAGTGGCTGACAGCTGATGGCTGTCTGCTGGCAGCATTCCGAGTAGCTGGAACAGGAAGGAAGGAGATCTGGGTGGTGCACAGTGTCCATCAGAGCCTGCCCTTGCTCCATTCAGATTCACATTTCAATACACATTTGGGAAACAGCTCTTTAGGATTCTGTTGACTTCTCTTCCTGGGTTAAATTACAAACAGCATGTTAGTGAGACACACTATAGCCCAGTGCTATAGCTGGCCTCAGGTTCACAACTTATCCTTATTGTCTCCGGCCTCCACTATTGATTCTATATTGATTCTAATATATTCTCACCTTGCATTTTTGTTGGTCTCAGTTGCTTACCTGGTGGTATGACCCATACCCTCAGCCTTAAGTTGTCTAAGCCTATGGTCATCATGCCCTTCTCAAACCAGGATTTCTGCTCTTGCCCATTTGCCATCATACTTGGGCAGAGGAGGACCAAGAGGTGCCCATATGGATCACCAAGTGGATAGCAGCCCTACTACCTGATGATTGGTCTATTACTCTGCCAAAATGATTACTCCTCCTCTTGCCAGCTGGTTTCTGGGTACATGGAGCCTGAATACCCAGGCTATAGTCAGAGTTTATAATACAGTGGGTTTATACTGGGTTCTTTGGCTGAAGTGTTCTCCCTTTGAGAACCAGGGCTTCTGAATGTATAGAACTCAGAGTTGCAGAAAAAGGATGCACAAATGATTCAAGCAGGTCACTGGTAAAGATGAGAGATGGGACCATTTTTGTTCCTGCTCCTTAGTGCCTAGAACCATGTATTTATCCTTTGGGGGAATATGACCCATATGATGGTCTTTGATTCAAAGAGTATACTAGCCTTGGAGGATGATACCCCATCCTAGTAAATCATTGGTCCTGAGCTGGAATTTTAGCTGTGCTTTTGGAAGGATATTTTAATGCTCTATCTCTGTGGTTGTTGAATACCTCTTTTGTGTTGGATGCTATCTGGTGGGCTTGATCATATGATATAAAGAGTTTTATAATTTGTGTCCACTTCCATGTGTTCATGTACATGCCAATACCCTGGATTTCCTTGTCCCTGGTATTCCCATTTTTTTCTTTCCAGGTCCTGATCAGCCTGCCAAGCCAACTGCCACTGTCCATGAATCTATATGTGTTCCCATCTTGCGTCACATCTCTTTCTACACTATGTAGATGGCCAGGTGCAGATAAGTGACTCTGTGCTATCTCTTGGAGTCCTTACTAGGATTCTAAATCCTGTATGCTGGGAAGGTAATCTGTGTTTCTCCTCTTATAGACCCAGTATGTCCTTGGCTTGGTTATGCTGAAAGTTAACCTCAGTTATTGGTCAAGTGGCCAGAATGGCAAACAGGGGTATATCCTGAGGGAAGCAGGATATATCTTGCAGAGGGAGGCCTCTGCATTTTCTTCTTGTGAAAGGGGAGTATATTAACTTTTGATGCTGGGGGACACTTCTGCAGCTTTATAAGGTTTGGGGAATCTTAGAATTTAGGATTTTTGTGGACTTCTACTTTAGATAACCTATCTGAAATGCCAAGGCCCTATTATTTCCTAGCCAGGGTCCCAATCTTGGCATGGAAGATCTATCTTACTTAGGAGCTAAAATGTGGGCTCAACTGCAGCCTCAGCCAATATCATGGGGACCCTCTGGGCTAAAATGGCCCCTCATTAGTGTCTTGAGTCGGCCAAGATGGTCAGGTCATTATACTGCACTGATGAGATATTAGATGTGGGTGTCCTTAGGAAAGGGCATGACCTTGGAAGAAAGCACTACAGCTGAGGCACTTCTTGAAGGTGTGACAGCTAAAAGCTACCTCACAGCTCTCCAAGCAGGGGGCAACAAGTCCTCTGTTGAAGAGGGATCTGGACATGAGAGTAACTTGGAGTAAGAGTGTGCATCTTTCTACATGGCTGTGCTTTTGTACATTCTGCTGTTTCTATCCCAAATGATCTTTCCTTTACCCTTAAATCCTTTCTTAGGACATGTCCTTCAAGAACTGGCTTCCCAGGGAAGCTTTTGCTGACCAAATTTTATTTCTCACCATCCTCAATGTCAAGTCTACTTGCCTAACAAACTCTCTGGCTGGTTAAATGCTCTAATGATTCCCTATGACATTTTTACATGCTTCTGTGTTAACTGTATTAGTTTGTTTGGCTGCTATAACAGAATACCATAGACTGGGTGGCTTATAAATAACAGAAATTTCTGTCTTATATTTCTGGAGGTTGGGAAGTCCAAGATCAAGGCACCAGCTGCTGGTGTCTGGTGAGGACTGACTTCCTGGTCCGTAGATGGCTGTCTTCTTGGTGTGTTCTCGCATGGCTAAAGGGAAGAGGGAGCCCTCTGGGGTCTCTTTTATAAGGGCATGTATCCCATTCATGAGGGCTCCACTCTCATGACCTAATCACCTCCCAAAGGCCCCATCTCCAAATACCATCACGTTGGAGATTAGGTTTTAACCCATGAATTCTTCTGGGGGTGGGGGAGACAAAACATTTAGTCCATAACATTAACACTTAATACAATGAGGTGTAAGTGTGTAGTTACCTGCTTATATTTTACCTTGGAATATACTTTTTCTTTTTTGTTTTTGTCTTTTTTTTTTTTAAAGGTTTTATTTTTTTATGAGAGAGAGAGAGAGAGAGAGAGAGAGCGAGCATGGAATGGGAGAGGGTCAGAGGGAGGAGCAAGCTTCCTGCTGAGCAGGGAGCCCCATGTGGGACTCGATCCTGGAACTCCAGGATCATGACCTGAGCTGAAGGCAGTCACTTAACCAACTGAGTCACCCAGGTGCCCTTACTTTTTTTTTTTTCCTTGATGATTATAATTTTTTCTTTTATTTCTGTATGCTCAAGGACCAGAATGAGTATGGTGTGTTTCATATATATTAAATAAGTAAATGCTCCCAAAACTCATGTCATAGTATAAGGACATTGGACAAGAGTCAAGAAATACAATTTGAGTTCTTACTTGGTTATAAACAGACAATAGATAAGTCATTCAATCTCATTATATCGCAGTTTCACCATCTGTAAAATATAGAGAAGGATACTCTCCCTACATTATATGATTATTATGAAATAAAGGAAAATAAAATATGTGAAAGAATTTTGGGTAATAAAAGGACTATACAAATGCCAGGAGTGATTATTGTTTATCTCTCTATCACTTTCTTCACCAGTGACCAGAGTTCATCTGTACTGCTGCCTATAAATGTTTCATTTACTATTGTAACCCTCCAGGTTAATCACAGATACAGACTCTACTCTTGTTATGGTGTATCTGCTCTGTTCTCTTCAATTCTGGACAACTAGTCTATATGTGTATTTGGAAACTGGTGAAGAAATAAACCACTGAAAACTATCACCTCTAAAGAACACCCCAGAATAGCCAAAGGCTAGCCATAAAGGGTAAAAGGATGATTGAGATACAGTTTCTAACTGTAGGAAACTGGTAGTCTTCCAGAGGGAAACAAACATGTAACAGTTGAGGAGAAATAAAATGTTATGGGTATCTTATAAATATAAGAATGTGATGGGATCTTGTGCAGGTACAAAGGAAGGAGTATTGTGGTGGTCAAGAGGGCTTTCATTAAAGAGACGAAGCTTGTATAGAAATAGATGTGATCCGGGCAGATAAGAAACTGAAGGACATCCAGGATGAGCAGAGGCCCGAAGGAGTAAGAAGAATGGAGGATTCTAAACTATGTGGTCAGAACATAGGATAGATAGGGCATGGGGAAAGAAGGCAGCCACATGTACCCCCACTTTGGTGTCATGAAGACATCATTGGACATGTTACCTGAAAAACCTTCCCAGAGCTTGCAAGAGGAATTCTTGCTCTTGTTACGTGGGCCTCAGTTATTGCTCTATGGGGCCACGGTCTTGTTTGTTTGTTTGTTTGTTTATATATCAGTCTTTCAGCCTAGACTTTGGCCCTGTAGACTAGGGACTTGTGTCCCCAGGTCTTAAAATGGTAACTGGCACACACACACACAAATGCATATTCAGAGATGAATGAAAAGATGAAGTATCTTAGCAATAGTTTTAATAAGCAAGTCATCAGGAATTCAAGGGAGAGAGAGATTTATATTTTAAAGAGACAAGTTTAGGATAAAAAATTGCTAGAATTGGTATCTGAGAACTTGAATTCAAGCCCATTAAGTCAGGTGCTCGTTGTGTGATTTTAACCCATGGTGAACCTTGCTTTGCTTCAGGTGATTACTTACACTTACACTCAATCTCATTGCAAGAATGAAAACTTAGGGGCGCCTGGGTGGCACATCGGTTAAAGCGTCTGCCTTCGGCTCAGGGCGTGATCCTGGCGTTATGGGATCGAGTCCCACATCAGGCTCCTCCGCTATGAGCCTGTTTCTTCCTCTCCCACTCCCCCTGCTTGTGTTCCCTCTCTCGCTGGCTGTCTCTATCTCTGTCAAATAAATAAAATCTTTAAAAAAAAAAAAAAAAGAATGAAAACTTATGTTTGCAAACTTCATGTTTCTGCACTAGATCCAGGTCTCTGCACTCAATTCTCACTTAACTTTTGTTATTGAATTAATTGTAGCTATATCCATGGAGGGAAGAACTAGGCTTAACCTGGCAAAGATGATGATTTCCAAAAGATTTGCTTTTATTTAATTAAAAAAAATTTTATTTATTTAAAAATAAATGTATTTTGAGGGCATCTGGGTGGTTCAGTCAGTTAAGTGTCTGACTCTTTATTTTGGTTCAAGTCATGATTTCAGGGTCATGAGATCAAGCCCCATTCGGGCTCTGTGCTGGGCATGGGGCTTGCTTAAGATTCTCTCTTTCCCTTTCCCTCTTCCCCTCCCCGCATGCATGTGTGCATGAGCTCTCTCTAAGATATATACACACATATGTATAATTAACACATAGAGTCATATTAGTTTTAGGTGTACAATGTAATGATCCAGCAATTCTATACATTACTCAGCACTTGTCATGATAACTGTATCTTAATCCCCTTTTTCTCTTTTACCCCCTGCCCCCTGGCAACCACCAGTTTGCTCTCTGTATTTAAGAGTCTGTCTTTGTTGTTATGTCTTTTTCCTTGTTTGTTTGTTTTTTAAATTGCACATGAGTGAAATCATATTTGTCTTTCTTTGACTTATTTCGCTTAGCATTATATACTCTACGTTGTTACAAATGGCAAGATCTCATTCTTTTTCAGTGACTCAGTAATATTCCATTGTATATATGTATATACACACCACATCTTCTTTATCCATTCATCCATGAGTGGACACTTGGGTTGCTTCCATGTCTTGGCTGCTATCAATAATGCTACAATGAGTGTTTTTGAATTAGTGTTTTTGTTTTCTTTGAGTAAATACCCAGTAGTGGAGTTAATGGATCATGTGGTAGTTCTATTTTTAATTTTTTGAGAAACCTCCATATTGTTTTCCACAGTGGCTGTCCCAGTTTACATTCCCACCAGTGGTGCATGGGGGTTCCTTTTTCCTACATCCTCACCAATACTTATTATTTCTTGTGTTTGATTCTAGCCATTCTGACAGGTGTAATGTGATATCTCATTGTGGTTTTGATTTGTATGTCCCTGATGATTACTGATGTTGAGCATCTTTTCATGTGTCTGTTGGCCATCTGCATATGTCTTCTTTGGAAAAATGTCTATTCAGGTCGTCCGCCCATTTTTAATTGGATTATTTGGGGTTTTTTGGTGTTGAGCCGTATAAGTTCTTTATATGTTGGGGATATTAACCCCCTATTGGATATATCATTTGCAGATATCTTCTGTTATTCCATTAGTTGCCTTGTCATTTTGTGGATGTTTTTCTTCAGGGTGCAAAAGCTTTTTATTTTGGTGTCATCTCAATAGTTTAATTTTGCTTTTGTTTCCCTTGCCTTAGGAGATGTATCTAGAAAAATGTTTCTGTAGCCCAGTATTGTTAAAATGTCCATACCACTCAAAGCAATCTATAGATTTAATGCAATCTCTATCAAAATATCAACAACATTTTTCACAGAACTAGAACAAATAATCCTAAAATGTGTATGGTATCACAAAAGACCCCAAATAGCCAAAGTGATCTTGAGAAAGAATAAAGCTGGAGGTATCACAATCCTAGATTTTAAATTATACTACAAAGCTATAGTAATCAAGACAGTACGGTACTGCCACAAAATAGACACATAAGTCAATGGAACAGAATAGAGAATCCATAAATAAAACCACAGTTTTATTGCTGATTATGACAAAGGAGGCAAGAATATACAGTGGCGAAAAGACAGTCTAGTCTCTTCAATAAATGGTAGTGGGGAAACTAGACACCTACATGCAAAAGAATGCAACTGGACCACTTTCATACACCATATGCGAACATAAACTCAAAATAGGTTAAAGACCTAATGTGAAACTTGAAACCATAAAACTACCAGAAGAAATCATAGATAGTAATTTCTTTGACATCAACTATAGAAACATTTTTTTTTATATTTGTCTCCTCAGATCTGCTCTTAAGCTGGACACCCTGTGGCGTGATGGAGTGCCGTAGGCACGAGAGCTGAGCCACCTGAGTGTGAGTCCCATCTCAGCTGCTTATTGACTCTCTGACTCTATGCACATTATTTAATCTCTCTGTGCTTCCATTCTCAATAGCAGAATTAGGATTTGTGGATTCAATCACTGTTTTGACACTGGGAATTGCAGTAATAAAATTATAAAACCCCTGTTTTTATGTAGGTTATGTTCTAGTGATGAGAATAATAATACCTATTTTAGTGTTGTGGTGGAGATTAATTAGGTCTTTATAACATAAAGCTCTTTGAACAGTGCCTGACATATAGAAAGTACATAGTGACTATTAGGTATTGCTATTATTATACAAAACCCTGATCTGTGTAGACTTAAAAACTATGAGTATCTGTGGTATCCCTTTAGTCTTCAACATGACAGCACATTGCAAGTACAATCCCTAAAGAAATGTAGGCCTCAACATATTAAAATTTAGTAAATTCTGTTTTCTTCTTTCTAGTGGGAAGACATCTCTTTGGTCCAATGGAAGTGGTTTTCTTAGGATCCTTGGTGCCAGTCTTTATTCTCCTACCTCTGTCCTATGGTAGTGCCAATTTAATCCTCTCTGTAATGGTTCTGGGATCCTCCCTGCTTGTTCACTCCTTGTCTGTCTTCAGTTGTCTAAGTTCTCTCGTGTGAGACTCCTGTGTGCTCTCCTACTCTATCCCTAATTATGCAGGAACATTTTTCAGCTCTCTTCTCACATAGCACTCCCTTTCGGTACCACTCATCTGACCCTGAATATTTTTGCTTTGAGCTGCAGGCTTTTTAAATAAAAGCCTTGTCAGTAGGTGAGGAGGATGGGCAGTGATGATGTCTTGTATTTCTTTGCATCTTCCCACAGTCCTTTGCACAATAGATATTTGTGGTTTATTTCCACATGGCTTTGGTGGACGTTCTGTTTGTAGAGAAGCAGTGAGAGGGTTTGCTGCTATGGATACTCTCAGCCAATGGTGTGTGGAGCAGTTGAGATGGCTCTCATGGAGAAGGATATGGGTAGGTAACAGTAATTATAGCCAGGATGAGTCTGAACATTGCAACTTATGTGTTCTAAGAAATTAGGTTGTAGGGGTGCCTGGGTGGCTCAGTCGTTAAGCGTCTGCCTTCGGCTCAGGGCGTGATCCCGGCATTCTGGGATCAAGCCCCACATCAGGCTCCTCTGCTGGGAGCCTGCTTCTTCCTCTCCCACTCCCCCTGCTTGTCTCTCTCTCACTGGCTGTCTCTCTCACTGGCTGTCTCTGTGTCAAATAAATAAATAAAATCTTAAAAAAAAAAAAAGAAATTAGGTTGTAAAACTGCAGTGGGGAATGGGGTAAGTGGGTCTTTTACTGGCTTTTGTTGTTAGGAGCCAACTACATGCAGGTGGAAAAATCAACTTAGCAAATAAGGCGAGTTGCTTCTGAAGTGTTAGATATTAGTTTCCATCTTGCTGCTCAAAGTGTTGTTCATGAACCAACAGCATCAGCAACACCTGGAAGTTTGTTGGAAATGCAGAACCTCAGGCTTCACTGCTGTATTAAAATATGCATTTTAACAAGATTACCAGCTGATTCTTATTCAACTAAGTGTTGATAAGCATTGAATTCTAGAGCTTAACATTGAAATATTCCTCTATCTGGGCTGCTTCCTAAACAAATGAAATGAGAATCTGTAGGTAGGGTGCAGGCATCAGTAATTTTTAAAATCTTTAGATTTCGATGTGTAATGAAAGTTGAGAACCACCAGTATGGGATGATTTCTGGATTGGTAAATATTTAGTAAAGGAGCAGATATGAATCTGTTTACCTTTGGGATAGCTTTCCTTTCTTTTTTAACTATATGCCCAATGCACAGTAGATGAGTGGACAGAACCGGTTCATAAATCCTCAGCCAGACTACATTCCTGCCTCTGCCATGTACTGAGTCCATAGATTTAGCCCAATGCCAGCTATAGCCTTCATGAGCCGAATGGTCTCATAGCTTGTGGACTGTTGCACAGGAGCCAACCCCCCCTGGCAGTAAGCCCAGTCAGATATTGCCAAAGCACAAAACAAAGGATCTGTCATTGGTATAGGCTCTGGTGCTGCAGTTAGTTTAGGAAAGCCCCTTTCCTAATGATCTGAGGTAGAATGAGGCTTGAATTGAGTGTCTAATTGTGTCCAGAGGTGAAAGCTGAGGGTTAGTATCAGAGGATATATCCAAGGGACAAGTGTCTGGAGCCAAAATTCCTAAATGAATCAAGAGTCCTTGAGTCAGAAGAATGCAAGACCAGTGTGGGTGTGAGGGTCAAGGCAGAAGTAAAGCCATCAAGTCCAGGATATTGACCATGAATCAACGTGGGTTATCTAAAGCTTGTTTTTATTTGGCCACAGAATAAGCTGGCCAGAGTTAAAGGCATAGTGCTTGTGTAAACAGGTGACTGCTATTGTAGTTCCTAGAGCCTTTGACCTATGTCAATTAGTATGTTATTCTTTGGTGCTAGAGTTTTCTACTCCTTTATAGTAATGGTGTCCTGCAGTGAATTTTCTTCCCTTATTGTAGATATGATTTATTGTGAAAATGGGAAGACTTTGGTGATAGGAGGTGAGAATGTCCATCAGGACTTCAAAAGCTTCAGGTGGCTGTTGTTTTATGGCATTAAAGATAAATTTAACCTAAGGTTAAAGAAGACTGCTTTGAGAAGTACATTTAAGTGGTCATCAGTTATTTGTACTTGCTGCTGAGATGGGGGTGAGGAAGTGATTCTCTCCTTTAGTAGAGAACCGTTTCTCTCTTTATGACCCTAGAACGTGGCAAGAAACACCAAGGCATTTCTGGGTTTGTAAAGACTAAAAATTATCTTCTTGGCTCCCTTCACACCAAAAAATACCTCAAACATAATATATAGCTGTTTATATAGGGCTGTGGCATCTTAAAAAGGATTGGAGTGGTAGGGAATGACCACGCTGTCCAGTCATTTATTAGCGATGACATATACATACTTCTCGCCTCAGAGGTGTTCTTTGGTGATTCTAAAAGCCATAAGAGAGGGCACCTGGGTGGCTCAGTCGGTTAAGCACCTGCCTTCAGCTCAGGTCATGATCCTGGGGCCCTGGGATCGAGTCCCACCTGGGGCTCCCCTGCTCTGTGGGGAGCCTGCTTCTCCCTCTCCCTCTGCCTGCCACTCCCCCTTCTTGTGCTCTCTCTCTCTCTGTCAAATAAATAAACAAAATCTTAAAAAAAAAACGCCATAAGAGAGCTCAACAGTGTGGAAAGACTGGAATGAAAATGCATTTCCCTTTCTGAAGGCCACATGAGCACCATCTTTGTTCTACCGCTGCGTGTGCCAATAATATATTTTCACAATGGTAGAAAATCAAGGAGAAAAGTATGAGAGAATTTAATTCCCTCGTTCTTCCAGTAAAGCAGAATAGTGAAGTCATCGTGCGAATGGCTGTCCAAAGGATGTCATGTAAAATCCAGATATATTAGGATCTCTAAAAATAATTAAACCAAGTTTTTTGTTTTGTTTTGTTTTTTACCACTGAGGAAACTGAGGCCCAAAGAGATCAAGTGGTTTTCCCGTGGCCACTGATGGCCAGAAGTAGTCCCCCGTACTATAATGCTTATGGGTCATCAGGCTTATTTCACAGAACAGAGTTCCTTCTAATCAAGAAGGGCTGTGCAGAACATAGCATCCTTAGCATCCTCCTCTCCACCACAAGGAAGCTACTTTCTTCTGAGAAAGACCACTTGCTCTGGATTATTTCCCTGTTCATAGTTAGTTCTTGGGAGGAGAGAAAAATAAGGGAGATAAAACCCATTGTCATTATTCTACCATTAGTGCTGTGGTGGGGGTTTTGTGTGTAGAAAGGGTGGGCGGAAAGATTGAAATGATTTTTGGTGACTACTTGTAGATTTTATTTGTACGTACCAAAAATTGAAAGCTTAACTGCAGATATATTGGCACTCTTGCAAAATCTCTAATGTTTTATGACTCAAAATTCAAATGTTGGATCTTATTCAGTCACTCATCTTCAGTCTATGAGTTTCTCTCATGATTTATATTTCTGTTAGAAGCATTATGAGTTTCAGACATCAAGTTTTGTATTTGTAAATGTGTGAAAGTGGATGAGTGAGCGAAAGAAGGTAAGTTCCCAGGCTTTTCTAAGCTGAGAATGTCATCCTATGTGTGAACAAATGCCTTCCTAGCCGATACTGGGTGTAAACCACTTGAAATTTTGGAGGAGAGCCAACATTTCATCATCTTGGCCGATCTCTTCATACACAATGTAATGCTCTCGTGTGCTGTGCCAGAGCAATGAAATGCCAAAGGCTTGTCCAAAATGCCAATGATAATACACCTATTTTCATCTAGCACAACCACTGTAGTTCACGTAGTTACTTTCCCAACTGAAAAATGCTGGTGAACCAGCACAGTGAGGCCAAGATAAGTACCTGCTTACAGTTACTGGCAAACAGCAAAGACAATTAAACTTCAGTATTGAGTCACTTGTCAGCTGGGCAGGCTGACTTCAACTCCTCTGACACTGAGTTTTCAAGCTGCGTAGGATTTGCCATATTGAGCTTGGTTCACATTAATAGAGTTGTGCTGTTAAATTCTAGAAAAGCCAAATGTTTTTAATAGAGGCTCTGTGCCTGGATTCTGGAGCATGTGCAATACTTACCATTCTAGTTTCTGGACTGAAATTGGGTTGTTGATGCCAGGAGGGGAGATTATGACATGCATTAATGCATTGTGAGCAGGTGAAATGCAACTCCTCTTTGCTGGTTAAGAACCTATGTGAATACCAAGTCAGCCTCCCACACACATGAATCTTCCCCATCACTTCAGTGGGAGTTTTATGTGGGAATTAAGAAGAAGAGGAAAATGTCACCTAGGGTGTGTGCCTGATCATGATTTAATATCTAAGCCAAGAAGTCCTCAGAGAGTGAAAGCTCCTGCCCACATAGCAGTAAATCATGAACACATGCAACCGTGGGCCTTGGAATAAGCTTCACAGTGCTTTGGATGGAATGAGTTATAAGCTTTATTTGATAAACCTGAATGGACATCACAGGAAACCTTAACATTAGGATCTTTAATTAAGTGCAAATGATAGAATGGTCAGTATTTACTTTTGTTCTTTCTTTGTAGGAGACCACAGAAGCCCCAGTTAATGTCTTCTGAGAGAACAAAGGCTAAAACAATTCATATACCTTCATGGTCTGAAACAGTAGTGCAGGAGGCAAGAGGATTCCTTGACTAAACCAATTAATTATACTTTCTGTATGATTAAGATGCATTCATGGAATATTAGAGCCTATATAATTTTGATTACTATTAAAAAATACAAACACCAAACAAGCACAACCATGTTTTATTAAAATAAATAATGGAGCTTATGGGATCAGTCCATGGCATTTAAATGCAGTCCCATTCTCTGTTTCCCATGGGGTAATTACATGACTCAGTCCACTGGACACCCAGCTGAACCAAAGCAGATTTGCAGGGAGTGAGGAGAGATCGGTTTGGGATTCCTTTTGGCTTTTAAGTTGCTGAATTAGTGTAGAGCTGGGTGTGATCTTCTGACCCAGGAGGAAGGCATTTATAAGTAAAGAGGCAGTCATCTTGTGGCTCGGGCCCTACTCATGTT
The DNA here is from genome assembly GCF_024610735.1 of Ursus americanus. Taxonomy (NCBI): domain Eukaryota; kingdom Metazoa; phylum Chordata; class Mammalia; order Carnivora; family Ursidae; genus Ursus; species Ursus americanus. The sequence continues at coordinate 44,084,524 of NC_142131.1, read as the reverse complement.
TGAAAATTAAAGAAATGAAAGAAACATTGAGAATGAAGTTTATGCAGCTCTATCCAAGAGACCTGGGAAAGCTGTATGGAATCGATAAGGATAGAAGCCAAAGACACCTCTCTGTAAGACTTGCTGCTGTTCAACCTGATATAATCCAGTCATTGTTCTTTAATGCAAATACATTCCAACTGTACCCCTGACTCCTCTCATGACAATATGGTAGGCTTTCATCACCTCTGAGGAAAGATGTCTTTACTCATAACTTTTATTTATTTATTTATTTTTTAAGATTTTATTTATTTATGTGACAGAGAGACAGCCAGCGAGAGAGGGAACACAGCAGGGGGAGTGGGAGAGGAAGAAGCAGGCTCATAGCGGAGGAGCCTGATGTGGGACTCGATCCCGGAACGCCAGAATCACGCCCTGAGCCGAAGGCAGACGCTTTAACGACTGCGCTACCCAGGAGCCCCTACTCATAACTTTTAAATATCTTAGCTGCTACTCCGAGAAGCAACATTTTGCAGGTAGAGTAGATTGTGTTCAAGACCTTTGTGAGGGCTTAAAATTATATTAGGGTACCTGTATCCTATTTCAAAACTCAACATACGTAACTTTTTAAGACAGGTAAATAAAACAGAACATCATATTTCAGGTAGGATTTTACCAACATAGTGGCATCATTATTCTTCTGGAACTGAAGCTCATGGGGATTCCATCTAGTACATTTTTGAGTTTCTTATACATGTGCACTGAATTCTGGCCTTTATATTCTTCTCTCAACCATTTTAAACAGGGTAAAGGGTATACATGTGTGGATGTTTTTAAATACTTTAGTTTTTCAGAGTTTTTAGTTTACTGCAAATTGAGAGAAAGGTATAGAGATTTTCCATATACATCCCTTGCCCCCACACATATACAGCCTCCCCCATTATTGACATCCTCCCCTCCCAGAGGGGAACATTTGTTACAATGGATGAACCTACATTGACACATTCTCATCATGCAAAGTCTGTAGTTTAGCTTAGGGTTCACTCTTGGTGTTGTATATTCTATGGGTTTGTAGAAATGTATATTGTCATGTATTCAGCATTATGGTATTAAACAGAGTACTTTCTCTGTCCTAAAATCCTGTGTACTCTGCCTAGTCATCCCTCCCTTCACTCCCAACCCCTGATAGTCACTGATCTTTTTACGGTCTCCATAGTTTGTCTTCTCCGAATCTCATCTAGTTGGAATCATATACCATGTAGCTTTTCCAGAGTGGCTTCTTTCACTTAGTAATATGCATTTCAGTTTCCTCCTTTTCATGGTTGTATAGCTTATTTCTTTTTGGCAATGAATAATATTCCATTGTCTGGATGGACCACAATTTATTTACCTGTTCACCTACTGAAGAACATCTTGGTTGCTTCCAAGTTTTGGTAACTATAAACAAGACTGCTGTAAACATCTGTGTGCTGGTTTTTTTTTTTTTTTTTAAAGATTTTATTTATTTATTTGACAGAGATAGAGACAGCCAGTGAGAGAGGGAACACAAGCAGGGGGAGTGGGAGAAGAAGAAGCAGGCTCATAGCAGAGGAGCCTGATGTGGGGCTCGATCCCACAACGCCGGGATCACGCCCTGAGCTGAAGGCAGACGCTTAACCGCTGTGCCACCCAGGCGCCCCTGTGTGCTGGTTTTTGTGTAGGCATAAGTTTTCAGTTTCTTTGGGTAAATACCAAGGATCATGATTGCTGGATCATCATGTGGGAACATATGTTTCATTTTATAAGAAACTGCCAAACTATCTTCTAAAGTGGCTCTACCATTTTTTATTTCCACCAGCAATGAATTACTGTAGCTCCACATCCTCACTAGCATTTGGTGATGTCAGTGTTCTGGATTGTCACAGAAAAATCCAAAGCAATGCTAACTGGCAGAGGGAAGGAAGATTCTGAGTGTTTGGCAACTAATACAACTTATGGCCACGAAAATTTATTTAAAGAGACATTTTTAAAAAGCTTAATGTGTAATACCTTTTCTAGGTTCCTAAATATTAATGGGAAAATGAAAGTCACCCAGAGATACTTTTTACTTATCTCTGGGGAAATCAAGCTATTGGGTTATTAGCTCCAGGTTATATCATCACTGTACTGTTTGATGATGTGTCTGGGCATTAGAGGACTAACCGTTGCAGACTAGTGTGGGTGTTGGTTATTTTGAAGCTAAGTTTATGTGAAAATAACTCTTCACAAGTTGCTGTATGTTGTATTGTTTGGCCCAGAGAGTTGATACAAGTCTTAAAGCTGGAGATTGTGTGATAAATAATGCAGGGTAGAAACTTGCCCCACTAATTAATTAGAATCCTGTGAACCTGAGTGAGTGAGTCAGTCAGAGACATCCAAACAGGTAGAATTGGTCTGTAAGACTGTTCTAGATGTAAGACAACCACCATTTGGGATCTAGATGCTGCCCACAAGAAAAGAAAATGATTCAAAAGTTTTGAACTGATTTTTGGTTAAAGACATTGCTAGTCGACACAATTATATTTACAGATGCATTCAATAATAAATCATAAATAATTAAACAGAAGAAATTCTAAGAGTTCAACTCGAAAGTGTGTGAACACATTCTCAGTGTGATAATTTCTTAGACTTTATCAAATTTCTCATCATATCACCTTTTCTCAAACAAGTTTGTTTGGTCTTATCGGGGTAAGTTTTTCATACATTGTTTTTCTGGCGAGTTTTCAGTCAGTTGGTGCTTTCTGCTTTTTTTTAATACTTTGTTTTTATATTTATATATTTTCTGAGTCTCTGCATTAAACAATTTATAGTATGTCTTTATCAAGAGAAAGAGAGAGAAAGCAATTTCTTAAACTTGAAAACAGGACATCATGAAAACTACTTGCCCGATTTGCAGAAATATCACCCAGGTGTTATCTCATGATGGATCTTAATCACATAAGAGATGTCTGCTATTAAACCTCAGGCAAGTTAACATAAAACCTGGTAATGGCATTTTTGGTGATTTTTTTTTATAGTTGAGTGGTCTTGGATATTTTAAGACACCCAAGTCAATATCAGTGAGATTTCTCTCATATTCTATATCTTGTAAGCTTAGGTGAGAATCATATTAAGGATGTTTATGAAGCCAAAAAGTGGACATAGAAGGAAAGAGAGTTTTAAGGTCTGATTTATCTGAGATGAATACTTGCTAGCGCTTCCTGAGACTTAGGCTGGGGTCAAATATTTTGAAGATTTCCTGATATGAAATAAATAATCTATTGACCAGGTTTTGAGGTCTTAATCACCCTTTGTAGAAGCCTATTTTCCCCCCAGTGATCGGAAATGCACCATAAGAAATAAAACCCCCTTGGGATCTTTACCGTTACTGATGAAAACAGAAATTGCAGCAATTAAACCATAGAATAAGAAAAATGCTTTCCCAAGTACTGTTAATCTAGGAGAGACCTACTCAACCTCCCTAGAGCCTCTAAGCATTAATAGAGCTTTTAGTTAGATATTGCAGAGGACTCTTTTTTAAGATGCCTTTATCCTCAGACTGTACCCATTTGTTTGAAGAGAGGTAACATCATCCAGTTATTAGATACAAAACACCTGAGTTCCATTTCCAGCTCCACCTGTAACAAACTCTTTGACCTCATCAAGGGAGAGGACAGCCTGAACCCTGCTGCTAGCAACGGACTCAGTGACCTTGGGCAAACCACTTAGTCACTAAGTCTCCATTCATCTGTCTTTAAAGTGGACTCCTCTTTGCTCTCCTCCTTATGGAGATAATATTGGTAAATTGCTTTGGGTTCCTAACAAGAAAAGCACACTTCAAATAGAGGCACCATTATATTGTTTTGCAATCAAGCTCTATCTATGTTTCCTTCGATTATTGCTACCACTGTTGTGTTTACTTCAACAGTTAGGTGTGTCAGCTCTAACTGGTCAAACCAATACCTACCTGATATACTTTTCCGTTTCTGTGAGTTACCCTATTTTTCATATTGTTCCTAAGTTGTTTTCTCTGGGAATAATCTATGAATGAGCAGGTATATTAACCCATAACAGCATAGTTTTCAAAAAAATTCTTGTGCTGTAATATATGTTATTGTAAAATAATATCCAACAGCTTCTTGTATTTTCAAATGATTATGTACAATAAAAATAATAATTAATGTTGTAAATTTAAAGTACACCTTTCATCTGATCATCTCAAAGTAAAGAAACGCTAATTAAACTCCACAACACCTCTGTAGCATACATATTATTATTTCCATTTTGCAAGTGAAGAAAATGAGGTTCAACAAGGTTATGTGACTAGCATAGGACACCAAATGAGTCAGTGTCAGGAAGGGGATTTAGTCTTTCTAGGGCCCAATCGAAAGCTTTTCATCTGGAGCAAATTAACATTCTATAATTTCAAAGATGGAAGGTACCAGGTGAACATCACTGACTCCCAGTATTCAAGAGTGGAATTCCAGTGCTTATGTTTTCTGGTACTCCTTTTCCCCCACTTATTTCTGTTCATAACTATTGGAAGGTTTTCTGGCTTTTCAAACTCATTCATCAGTTATATGACTTTGGGCAGATCACTTAACCTCTTTGAGCTTGTTTTATCATTTGTAACATAGAAATAATATTTCTATAACCTGGACTTGTGCACATAAATTGAGATAATGGAAGAAAACCCTGAACATGATACCTGGTGTATGGTAGGCATTCAATAAATGGTTGCTATTAGTATTACTATTTGAATGATTCCCTGCATTAACGAGGGAATGATCCTAACAAAAACTGATAATAAATATGAAGATTTGAAAAGGGTAAAGAAGACAGAGTATGTCCAAAATAAAATAGGTGCAGGCTGAATCCTCTAATATGTGTGACTAGAGAAACAAAGTGAAAAGGGTCAAGTGTGTGACCAGATGGCTCCTAGGGATGGAGGCAGGAATGTGTGGCCCATTAATTACAGGAGAAATCAGGGTATATAAATGGGCACAGAATATTATCATGCCTTTTCTCTAACAAAAATTTTATTGTTACTTCGGTATATTAGAATGGAAAATTGTTCTCAGTAAGTCCAGCTTTTCTTTTGATGTTTCTCAGGGAACTGCATTTAGCTAATGCCCCAAAGCATTTAATGTTATTTTCAAAGAAGTTTTAAAAATGTTTGTGAAAATAATAAGACCAAAGTAAAACTAATGTAAAATAAAAGAATCATTCCAGATGGGGCTGGAAGTGAAATACAAATACCATTTTGCTTAATAATAAAAAAAAACCCTACTTTATAAAAAATGCATTTGCCATTTAGATATAAGAAGTACTTGAAAGGGAGAGAGGAAGAGAGTTTCCTTTTTGCCTGAGGACAGCAGATGTTTAAGAGACATGAAGCCATTTCCCCTTTCCTAACCTTGCAAGAAGATCCATGCAATTAAGTCCACAAGACAGAAAATCTCATTGAAATTTATAATCCAAGACTCCAGAATAATGCGTGAAAATAAAATTTGTGATAGTTAGAAGAACCAGAGTCCTAATTTATCAATCAATACACAGTCTGCAGCTGACATCCAAGTCTTTATTTTCCGATGATTATCCAGCATGATTTATTAGTCTGCTTCTTCAGTGTTTACATGCTTACTGCACTTCAGTGCCTGCCTTTCGATGGGTCATTGGAGAATTTTAATTTTTCTTCCACTAACTATATAGGTTATTTATCTCAGGCTTACCTCTCAACTGATTTTCCTATCTCTCCTTTCTCCCTTATTCAATCTATTCCCCATAGTTGCTGCCAAAAATAATTAAAGATGAAAACCCCCGAATATAACTACGTCACCACTCAGATTAAAATCCTTCAGTATCTCCCTATATTTGCAAAAGAGAAAAAAAAAAAGTGTGAACTTAGTAGCCTGACATTTATGTCCCTTCAAAATAAAGACCTAATCTAGTTTTCAAATTTCAATAGATCAGCCCTTTACCTAAAAACACTTTGTTCTTCCTGCCATTCAAACATGAGTGTTGATTTGGCAGAAACAAGCCAGTGTGAGTGGTGATGAAAGAGAAAAATCTATGTGGCTCACCAGATTCTAGAACCTAACAAGAAGAGAGAAACTAAGAACAAAACCCAAAGCCCTGGTGAGTTGGTGAAGAGACCAGACAAAAGAATGAGGAAGAATATGTGGTAGGTGAAGAATTTGCATAGATTGATTTTTGTCATTAGTGTAATTACTACTATAGTTCTGGTTGATTTTTATTCTGTTAGGTGGTCTCAGTAGGATACAAGCCTGAAAGCAGCTTCGTGTTTCCTAAGCCTCCTCATCCTTATTGTAGGTGATGTTAAAACCATTGTTCCCAAGACTGGATGGAAGAGCTTTCCAAGACATGCTTAAAAAAAGATTCCAGTTACTTCCAATAATTAAAAACTTCACTTCAGTGAAAAAGCAGGTCTTGGCCATGGAGGAATCAGAAAGAGTAATTAGATAGTAGGGAGAATTGAGGGAGGTTACTACAGTTGCCGTCTGTATTTCTGCCCTCTGGACGATGGACTGGCTACTGTTGGCTCTTTCCCTTGGGGGATATTTTTTGTGGGATCCTCAGAGTTCCTCTGCTGAAGGTCCCAGACTGCAGTACATGTCATGAGTAGTAAGTCTCATCTGCTGGCCACTTACAACTGTCTACCTCATCCCCTGGCTTCTCAACGGCCACTTCACTGTAGGGAACACAGCGTATCCTCATCTGTTCCTCCTGTGAAGAGTCTGTTTTAGGTTGGGTCAGAGAGGCTTTTTTTCCTCACGGGATCCACATCTAGAAACAGGGAAGTAATGCCATGTCATAGGTGGAGAAACCTCTCCTTCCAACATAGCTTTCTTTTTCTTCGTTATGCAAGAACAAAGTGTTTCTTTCTCCTTTTTCACTATCCCATCTTTCACCTTTGAATTTTTCCAACATCCATCAAACACTAGTCCCTGTGTCCCCCAGATTCCTGGAGACACATGTCAAGCTTTTCCATTAGTCTCTTTTCACCCTGTTATGCTAGGTTTGAAGTGAGGCTGCAGCTCTTTACTCCCCTTGTCCAGGGAGAAGTAAAATACTCAACAGGGATTTTTTCCAAAGAAATTTCTCTTTTGATGTTTTTCAACCTCAGCCTTTTATGTGGTTGGAGAGGGTGATCAGCTAGTTCTGGCAGCACTGGCTCAGGGACGGTCCTCTTCTAATCTTGTTGAGATGATCACCGTACTTTAGATTTTGTGGATATGTGGTACCTACAATGGTGTTCTTGACCTTTGCATCTCCGCTGAAATTCCAGAGCAGCAGAGTTATTATATTCAGTATCCTGTGACACTCTGCTGGCTGCTTTGACACCTCTTTTGAAGGCCCTAACTGAGCTCCCTCCAAAAGGCCAAGGCCTCCACCCATGGCACATGCTAAATACTTTCAGGCCCTTGTTAGTTGTTGAGATGGTTCTTGCTGTGTGGGAGATCCTTCCCCATCTTGAAAAAGCTCTCCATCCTCTAAGACTCTCTTCAAATATTATCTCTTGTGTCCAGCCTTTCTGAGCTCCCTTGGTCAGAAGCTATACTAATCCCAGGTATGTTTATCTCATATTTGGAATCACCTAATGAAGTTCTGAGCTTCAGAGTAAAACAGACCTGGGTTTAAATTTGAGCTCAGCATTTTACTAACTCTGTGTGACTTCAGTTAAGTCCTTCATCTCTCCGAGTCTTATCATCTGTATAAGTGAAAGACAAATAACCTCTTAAGTTACTTGAGGTTGTATGAATATTAAAAGAAATAATTGATCTAAAGCTCAGAGTACAATATCTTAATATGGTCACTACTCAGTTTGATAGGTAAGTATTTTATGTGCTTGTTAGACGTTAAAACTATGAAGAGTGCTGTTACTGGGACTAATAGTACTTGTACTTTTGCTATCACCTTAGAAGTAAAATAATACACACATAGCAAAGAGGAAGTGTATTGTTACTTGTCTAGCTTGACTTTAATTCACTGCCATCTGCCAGCCACTAGGTCAGATTCTTGATATATGCTGCTCAATTTAATTGTCTCAACTTCCTTGTGAGAGGAGCGCAATTATCTGACAAATGAGGACACTGAGGTTCCAAGAAATGAGTTAAGTGACCCAGGTTCCCACGGTTAGCAAGGGGCAGAGCCAGAAAGGGAAATCTAGGTCGGCCTCACATTGGCGCTTGTGTGGATCATGACCACGCTGCACGGCAGAATCTGCAGGCTCTTAATGTGTATTTGCTAAATGTCCAGATTGTCCTAAACAGCGTCACCTACCCTAGTGCTTTCTGTGCCTCTTAATCCCAGTACAGCTCTAACGCCAGTGTGATCGCAACTCTGCACATATTCCCTGCTATACAGTGCCATTCAGAATTCCCAGGAGTGCCCTCTAAGCACACAGGAGAATCTTTCTTTGTGAGCTCTTCTGCTCTTAGGCTGAGTTCTCTGCAAGAGCGTTTCTCTTCATCTGCCCTCTCCCCAGAAGTCTTTACAGTCTGTCAAATGGATTCTTCCTTACAATACCTGAAACTTTAAATGAACAGCTTGAGCCCAGCCAGGCTATTGCTGTTAAATTGTGTCATACTTATTTTGTATGTATGGCACATCCTCCCAGGAAACCTGAAGTGCAAAGTGTTATTAATTTCTCCTCCGTGTTCCAGTTTTGTCACTGGCATAGCTGTTCTTTCTTTCCAACTGTGAAAGGTACTGCATTTCAAGTGCAAAGGCTGAGCGAAAATGTGTGAGGTGGATGGCACCAAATGCCCTCTTCCCCCCATTCTTGGAGAAGTGCTTTCCTGCTGCCTCTTTACCCTCCGCAGATGCCCCAAACCCATTGGAGCTCGATGTGATGTGGCAAATGGGATACCCTGCTCTTCACCTTAGCCCCCCTGTTTCCCCACAGATGTATGTCTTCATTTTCTTTCCGTTCTTCTCCTTCCTGCCAGCTTGAAGTGGCCCTCCAATCCCTGAAGATTGCAGTTCCATTTAATTTCAGGTAGATCGAAAAAGTGGGCAAGAATTTTTTCCCTTTCCATAATGTGGATTCATTTAGGGACTTGGGGAAATGACAAATAGTTCAGCTAAATTCTCATAAAAAGTGTAAGAATTTGGGGCAGGTTTCCAAATAAATGCAGGGGCTGGCTTAGTGATAATTCTGAGATGTACCAATTAAGAGCTTATATTTTCTGCTAATAATATTTGTATATAATACTCTCATGAGTAAGGATGACTTTAATATTTCATTTTTCTCCTCAGTTTGGGGTAGGGTAGATGTGGGGAATAATTAAGAAACCTAAGGAACAACAACATAGAAATACTATAATTAAAGGGAAGGTAGACTGGTATTAAAATATTTGGAGAAAGAGTTATGTATTTATAATGTATATATAATTGGTATTATCTATGATACCATATATACCAGTGTTCTATGTGTAATATATATAGTACTAATTCCAATTTGATATACATATATATGTTGGGTAATATATATGGAAGACTCATTCCATTTGCCTGTGATGTTTCCTATTCATCCTTTAAGAAAGACGCTGGTGGAATCCCCTCTCTCTACAGCTTCTGTAGTCCTCCCAAGCAGTCCTCCTCACTTCCTGTTTTGTGCTCCCCTGTGCTTTCCACAGGCAGAGGGCTGCTTCAGTTTGTTACTCAGTAATTATCTGCTTCCTGGTCTGTGGACTCCCCAGAGCTGTGTCTTCTTAAGGGCAGAGATAGTGTCTTATCCTCAGCTTTTCCAATACATGGTAGATGCTCAATAACTACTGTCATATTAACATGTACCTTCATGAGGTAGTTTGAACGTCAACAGTGATATCATTATCAACATTAAGCTGCAGTTGTTTATAGTATTGTCACACAGTTTAGTGTATCTCAGTTCCAAAAAAATGTTTGGCTTCAAAAAAGAATAAAATTTCAACATAAAGCCAAAATGTGTTTGGCCAATCCATCATTTTATTACTAATCTTTAACAGTAAATAAAATCATAAATCTGTGAGACATCTTTGGCTGTTTGTTGTCTCCCTTTTTTATCCTACAAATTTGGAATAGTAAAACTAATCATATACTTACTCCTCAAAATCAAGATGGCAAGAATTTTATGAAATTCTTTGAGTTCTTGACATGACATTGAGTTTCTTCCACCTCAGATCCATCTCGTCCTAATCATGGAGCTAGAAGGTCTGAGCAGGTGGGGTCCTCACGTGCCAAGGCAGGGGCATTGACTGTTATGAAGGAAGAGGCTAGATTGCCTTGTTCAAGGGTAGTGAGCAATAGCTTACTTTAGAGAAATAGTCTTTATATGGTTTCCTCCAAATATCCTTCCACATTTTACAGCCTTTTTTCTTAGGATCAGAATCTGTAAGCCAAGGTCATTCTGTCTTCCCTTCAGTTAGTTTGGTCATTAGTGCTATTTTCAGATCCTCAGTCTTTGACTTCTCTGCCACATATACATACATGTACTTATCCACACATGCAAACACATACATATACACTCAACTACACATACAACCATGTATATAAGCATATATATGCACACAAGCACATATACCCATATGCAAATACACACCTAATTACTCAAGTACGCAATACGTGCAAGTGTGCGTGCAGACATGAATACACACATATATGAACACATAAGCACACACACTTAGATGAGCACATGCACACATGTACACATGTATACCTACTCATACAGATCACCTTAGGTGCTTTACCTCATACCTGACTCTTCTCCCATCCTTCTCCTAACATCCCTAAGAACTTCCAGGATAAGGGGAAGGAAACAGGGTAATGTTTCTGATTCTATCCTTTTGGAGTTTAAGAAAGGTTTGCTGGCATTTCCGCTCCCATTTGGCATGAGTTACCTGCAGTCTCCGGGCTAGTGGCTGTCAGGAAAGGCCTTCCTCCCTAGCACTGTGTGGTCGGGACTTATGCGTCTCCTGGTGGCTTTGCTACGTGAGCGTTAAGGTGGGCTAAGACCTGAACTCATTCATTCAGAATGAAGCTGCTGGGGCCAGGTCTCTGATGCCCTCTCAGCATGATACAACCCTGAAGCCCAAACCCATCACCAAATATGTGGACTTTCATATGTCACTGGCCTCCTTGTCCAAATAGGTGGAATGGATGAGACTACAGTTTTAGTGACATATTACTTAATCTAAATACCACATTTCTTCACAACAAAGGTTGTTAACTATGGGAATTGTTGCCCGAGAAAGATTGTTGAATCTGTATAAAAGTATTTGAAAGTAGGGCATATTTCTCTTTCTCTGAAATAGTGTCTAAGTGGATGAATGACTAAGATAGCCAGTTAGTGTCCTTGTAAGCACTAACATTATCTGCGGCTTCCTGGGAAATCCCTTTTCAGCAGTTGGTAAACTATTTTATGATTTCAAGCACTAAACCTATGGAAATAAAAACCTAGAATTCAAGCAGTTTTCATTTCATGCTCTTTGGGCATTTTCTTTTTTTTTATACTGCATAAGTAGTTTTTTTTTTTTTTAACAAATTCCAACTGCTTCTATTATTAGTTTGTACAAAATATTCCAGGAATAAAGTAGAATAATGTTAATATGCAAAATTTACTTGAAATTTGTTAAGTTTGACTTGTAAATTAATGATGCTTCAGTCTTCACTGCTTTGTTTCTGATGTGATAAAGTTATTTGAAATTTAAATCTCAAAAATAATTATTTATATAGACTCTTAAATTTACCTTTAATATTCAGTGCAAATTGCAAAATAGATGTAACCTAAAATACTTCATTCAGTGGTACTGGTGTAAGACTAGAGAGTTATATTTGATGGCTTTAAGTTTCTTTTTTGTTTTGTTTAAATACTTTTTTTTTTTTTAATGTTCAGTTAGCTTCAATGGCAGAATTGCTGAGCCACTTGTGGATCTCAATTATTTTAAGAGAGAAGTGTAGAATGAGTTTACAAATAGGAGCCAACTGAAACCTGAATTCTAGTGACAGTTGTAGTATTGATTTCTTTGGCAAGTCTCTCTTTTATTCTCTTTGATTTTGTTTCTCAACAGGAAAACCTAATGTCTTAAAGTCATTCTTTGAAAAATTCATTAAGCCCTATTTGTATAGAGCTTCAAAGATTATTCCACTTTGTGAGAATGAAGTTACAGAATGCCTTTGAAGCTTCTAGTTGTAACTCCACAGCTGAAAATGATTCACTACTGCTTAGCACTGTGGTCACTTAGTATTATGTTAAAAATATAGTTATGATTTGGGAATTTCCAAGAATTTCTGGGAATTTGAATTTCTCATTGCCCAATCTTAAAGAGGACTATGTGTCACGACTTTGGAGACACCAGATCTTGTTGTATGGTGTTCCCTCTATCTGAAATACTCTTCCCACTGCCCTCCCAGGCTAACTTTTATCCATCCTTTTGGTCTTAGTATTAACGTAATTTCTTCTGGGGAGACTTGCCAGATCCCAAGAATATTAGTCCCCTCGTTGTTCTTCTGAAGTGTGTAACTTAGGGGCGCTTGAGTGGCTCAGTGGGTTAAGCGTCGGATGCTTGATCTCAGCTCTGGTCTTGATCTCAGCTCTGGTCTTGATCTCAGGGTCATGAGTTCAATCAAGCCCCATGCTGGGCTCCACATTGGGCGTGGTGCCTACTTAAAAAAAAAATAAAAGCGTATATCTTAACTCACTTCGCCCTTTGGGTAATTGTTTGATAATTGTCTGATTGCCTTCCTTTATATCCAGCCTCTGTGCTGTGAGCTCTGTGCAGGAGCAACTGGGACCAGCCGGGAGTCCTGATCATTATATCCCCAGTGTCTGGCAGAACATCTGACCTATACCAGCCCCTAAACTGTGAGTGAATGAATGAATGAAAGTGAATTTATTGAGCATTTACTGTGTGCCAGGCACCAAGTAAGGTGCTGAGTGGGGTGGGGATGGGGGGAATGACAAGTGAGACTTGTAGGGCTTATGTTCTAGTGTAGGAGACACATGGAGGAACTGATAATTAAGATGTGTAGGTAGGTACAAAGGGCTGAGGGAGTATAGGCTTGAGCATATTCATAGACATTAGGACATATTTCAGGAAGTTGGGTGAATAATTTTTGATTATTCATATTTTGGAAGGTTTTGTAGTGTTGAGATGAGCTTGGATATTTCAAAATGTATGCCTTAAGCAAATATGTATCAAGAATTTGATGCATAGGAGGTAGTTCCTAGGTGCTAGGACAACCACTTTCATGTTCATTGCCATTTATTTTATTATTTTTTTAATTAATTAAATTTTTTTATAAAAGTATGCTCCATGCCCAGCATGAAGTCCAACACGGGGCTTGAACTCATGACATTGAGATCAAGACCTGAACTGAGATTAAGAGCTGGATGCTTAACTGCCTGAGCCACCCAGGTGCCCCAGTTCATTGCCACTTAAAGAATGATTTTAAATATGAAAAACACACGTTTTTTTTCCTTCTAACATTAGTGTCTAAGCTAGGCCTACATATGATTTAACAGGGAAAAAAATAATTGTACTTCTCTATTTTTTTTAATTTTGAAAATATAATATACTTTTATTTATCATATTGTATAAATACAACAAATGACATATTACTGACTTGGAAAAATATTCACAACATATTTATGAATGAAATTTACAGATTGAAAAACAATGTTAAATGATCTCAGTTGTTTTGTTTCTCTAAAAAAAATGTGTGTGAATTCCATTGAAAAGAATAGAATGATAAATAATATGCCAAATGTTCACATTTGTTATTTCTGGGTGACTGGATTTCTTATAAATTTTAATTATATTTTATTTTATTTCATTTATTTATTTTTTATTACGTTATGTTAGTCACCATACAGTACATCATTAGTTTTTGATGTAGTGTTCCATGATTCATTGTTTGTTTATAACACCCAGTGCTCCATGCAATACGTGCCCTCCTTAATACCCATCACCAGGCTAGCCTATCCCCCCACCCCCCTCCCCTCTGAAACCCTCAGTTTGTTTCCTGGAGTCCATAGTCTCTTGTGGTTCATTCCCCCTGTGTTTACACCCCCTTCGGTTTTCCCTTCCTTCTGCTAATATCCTCCCTGCTATTCCTTATGCTCCACAAATAAGTGAAACCATATGATAATTGTCTTTCTCTGCTTGACTTATTTCAGTAAGCATAATCTCCTCCAGTTCCATCAATGTTGATGCAAATGCTAGGTAATCATACTTTCTGATAGCTGAGTAATATTCCATTGTATATAGGGACCACATCTTCTTTATCCATTCATCTGTTGAAGGGCATCTCAGCTCCTTCCATAGTTTAGCTATTGTGGACATTGCTGCTGTGAACATTGGGGTGCATATGACCCTTCTTTTCACTACGTTTGTATCTTTGGGGTAAATACCCAGTAGTGCAATTGCTGGGTCATAGGGTAGCTCTATTTTTGACTTTTTAAGGGACCTCCACACTGTTTTCCAAAGTGGCTGTACCAACTTGCATTCCCACCAACAGTGTAAGAGGGTTCCCCTTTCTCCACATCCTCTCCAAAATTTGTTGTTTCTTGCCTTGTCAATTTTTGCCATTCTAACTGGTGTAAGGTGGTATCTTGATGTGGTTTTGATTTGAATTTCCCTGATGGCTAATGATTTTGAACATTTTTTCATGTGTCTGTTAGCCATTCATATGTCTTCTTTGGAAAAGTGTCTGTTTTTATCTTCTGCCCATTTTTTGACTGATTTGTTTTTTGGGTGTTGAGTTTGGGAAGTTCTTTATAGATCTTGGATACCTGCCTTTTATCTGTAGTGTCATTTGCAAATATCTTCTTCCATTCTGTGGGTTGCCTCTTTGTTTTGTTGACTATTTCCTTTGCTGTGCAGAAGCTTTTTATCTTGATGAAGTCCTAAAAGTTCATTTTTGCTTTTGTACTTCTCTGTTTAAAGTATAGCAAACTTCCCTGAAAAGCTTTGGTTTTCAAGTAACCCAAAGTTGCTATAAAGAAATCCATTGATAGGAAAATGGCTGATCATTAATGTCAACGTCCTGTCACTCTGGATTCCTGTTGTCCACCAGAAGCCTTCACAAGAGGCAAGCTGGTAATAAAGATGGCTAAATGTATGCTTTTGAAGATAAATGCAGCATTATGTTTTTGAGACTTGTCTGAAAGAAGAGCCATCCCTGAAAACATGAATGCACTTAGAGTTTCTCTCATTCTTGGCAGGAAATCTGGGTGGCCTTTCTCCATCCCTGCCAGGAGGGGCATCCTCGTGACTGCAATAGCCCTACCAGACCTCTTTCCTCCTCTGAGATGGACCTGAGATGTCACATCCATGTGCCACACCTCCCTACCCTGGGGCTTGTGGTGGCCATTCGGGAGAAGCTGGTGTGGCCTGGAAAGAAGCGGTAGGTGCTCTTTGGGCACACGGGGAGTCTATGAAAATGAACTCAAACAGACAAAATGATTGAGTTCTCCTAGAAAGCCTGAATCTGCATTGAAAAAGCAAATTGCACAAAGAAAGTTTCTGCAAAGAACACACCTCTCAAGCTCCCTCTCATTTGTCCTGAAGTGTCAACTTGTCCTAAAACCTGCAATCTCAGAACCTGGGAAGATGGGTCCCCATGTCCCGCAACATCTGGCGGCACAAAGATGTAATTCCACCTCTGCACGTGCTTCTGTGGACTTTTTTTTTTTTTTTTTTTAAAGATTTTATTTATTTATTCGACAGAGACAGAGACAGCCAGCGAGAGAGGGAACACAAGCAGGGGGAGTGGGAGAGGAAGAAGCAGGCTCATAGCAGAGGAGCCTGATGTGGGGCTCGATCCCGGAACGCCGGGATCACGCCCTGAGCCAAAGGCAGACGCTTAACCGCTGTGCCACCCAGGCGCCCCGTTTTTTTTAAGATTTTATTTATTTATTTGACAGAGAGAGACAGCGAAAGAGGGAACACAAGCAAGGGCAGTGTGAGAGGAAGAAGCAAGCTTCCTGCTGAGCAGGGAGCCCGATGTGGGGCTCGATCCCAGGACCCTGGGATCATGAGCTGAGCCAAAGGCAGATACTTAACGGCTGAGCCACCCAGGCTCTCCTTCTGTGGACTTTGAGAAGGAGACATGACAAGTTCCTTGGTGCTCCAGCTACCCACTCAAGCAGAATGTTTGAGCACCTGTCATGTGCTGGGCACTATTTGAGGCACACATCTAAAGAAATGAGTACAAATGCTGGCCCTGATAGAGCTTACATTCCAGTAAGGAAGAGAGACATTTGCCAAGATAAATAAGCCACCTTCTCATGTTAGATAGTGAGGAGCACTAAGGAGAAAACCCTGCAAGGTAGGAGATGATGAAAGGTTGGGGTCCAGGGGAGTGAGGCAGGGTAGATGTGTGTCATTTTAGAGTTGCCAAGGAAGAGACCTACAGGAAGTGAGGGGTTAGCCAAGTGGGTATATAGATAAAGTCATGTGATCTGTGGACACGGTTCTAAGACCTGTGAGGAGACGGGTTGGGGCTGGAGCTGACCGAGTGTGGAGAAGGGTGGAAGACGATGAGGCAGAGGGGCAACAGCGTGGGTGTGTGTGTGGGGGGGTGGTCACTCCTGTGGTGCCAGGCTGAGACTTTTGTTCTGGGAGCCATAAAGCCTTTGCAAGGCTCTGAGCACAAGAGTTCTGACCTGGAGTTATCTATGGAAGTGTCTTTCCTAGAAGGACAGGTCTGCCTTCAGAGAGCAACAGGATATATATTTATAATTATGTTCATATTTTAACAGATCTTTGTTCACTTTGAAATTGGAATTGCTGATTCCTGAGATTTGGTGAAAGCTTCAACCGGGGGTCTCCCAAATAATGACGTAAATTCCCATAGCTTCCTGGGATATCACCATGGTAAGTCTTGTTTTGAAGAATCTAGCACAGTGGTCTTCTCTTGCACATTCTACTCCATGTTTCCTGTTGTTTGGAACTAGGCCTTCTAGTCCCTCCTTATTCCATATCTCGCTCCCAAGCTGTTCTTCCCCTTCAAGAATACATTTGTCAGATGTGAACTCTCTCCTTCTTCCCCCTTAAATAAAGC
Organism: Ursus americanus; assembly: GCF_024610735.1. Lineage (NCBI taxonomy): Eukaryota > Metazoa > Chordata > Mammalia > Carnivora > Ursidae > Ursus > Ursus americanus. The sequence continues at coordinate 44,067,481 of NC_142131.1, read as the reverse complement.
CTGATGATCACGTTTGTTATTCGGGCCACATGTATTAGAGTAAGACTGCCCTTGCTTCTTAAAATCTCTTTGCCTTTTCTCTTCTTTAAAATGGAAATATTTCCCTCCATGGGCTGATGGGAGCAATGGATGAGATTTGCCCATTAAAAGAATGAGGACTTTCCTACAACTTTCCTTTTTAGTTTCTTTCTCTTTCTGTTAAATATTCCTACTATAACCCATTCTCCTTTTGTTTCTAGCCTTATGGTCCCTGAGCATAAAAACATCAATCTAATATAAACAGTCTGTTCACATTTTTGGGGGGGCCTATCTATTAAAATGGGTGGTATCCTTTCTGGTAATCATTGTGTTACAGTCATGTATTAACTATGAATGCAATTCACAAATATTTGATGAACGCTACTGCGTACCGGGTATCCCAGACATGGGGGCACACAGGGCTGACATTCCCACACAACGCAGAGTGTGTATTCTAGTAGGGGGCATAGACATTTAACAAGCAGTCACAGACTTGTTAGTAGCACAGATAAAGAACTACACAGTGTTGTGGAGAAGCCTCCAAGGGGGCTTAAAAGAATCTGAACACTCTGATGCCTAGAACAATACTTAGAGGTATTTGTTGTGGTTGCTACAAAAATCCTCCCATTTCACTGATGTTTTTCCTTTACCTATTTTAGGGGGTTGTTTCATTTCCTAATTTAGGCTTTAAAATATTCTAACTTTTTGTTCGTTATGATGGTACACTTCAGTCTTGCTAATGGAGGTGACAACTATCTCCACACTTTCAGAGGCCCAGAGCCATTAGAGTCCAAGAACAGGTTTTGGATTTGGTGAGAGCAATCAAAACTGACAAGATCAAACCACCTGGTTTCCAAATTATCCACACTTTCTTCACCATGACTTTATCAGCGCTCTGTGGGGCAAATGTCTCCAACTTGTTTTTTCTTTTTTTTTTTTTCTTTTCTTTTCTTTTCTTTTCTTTTCTTTTCTTCTCTTTTCTTTCTTTCTTCTTTCTTTCTTTTCTTTCTTTCTTTCTTTCTTTCTTTCTTTCTTTCTTTCTTTCTTTCTTTCTTTCTTTCTTTCCTTCCTTCCTTCCTTCCTTCCTTCCTTCCTTCCTTCCTTCCTTCTTTTTTCTTGCTGAAGTAAATCATCTTCTATCCCCAAAGACAGAAAACAGCAAGACTCTTAAATTATTCATTAGAATAGGATTTCTTTCCAAACAGCCAAGGATAGGTTTAAAAGGTATCGCTGACTATGTGTTAGGAGCACCTTTCTCACTGAAATGAAACTTGGCTACACAAACAATTGAAGTCCAGTAATGGTTATTTTTTTCTACTATTCATGATTGTCTTTTCTCTGTTAAAAGAATCATGTGGCTCTCCCCTACTTGAAAACAGAAAAGAAGAAAACAATGTTAAAATGTTGTGCTGCCTGATAAGGAGAATCTGCAACACTTGGGCATCTTATGTGTAGGGAAAAAGTCCTATCCTTATGTTGCTGTCTTGGAGCTAGGATACTTACAAACCTCTTGCTCTTGACAAATTTGTGGTAATTTACATAGTCTCACACTGCTCCCAATTTATGGCAGAATAGGTCTGACCTTTGTAATACACTCACAGCTCCTGGAATTATAACCTTTGTAACTAGAAACATGGTTTCCAAGCAGATAAGAAAGAGAAAGGAGCAAGGACTGGCTTCATCTTTTGTTTTTTTTTCAAAGTCTGATCCCAATCAGCTGTCCAAAATCCCAAGAACCTTTGAAGGTGGGGACATGTGGCTATTGGAATTCTAGTCAACCCACATATTTACGTATTTGGAAAGCGGCTTCTGCAAGCATTTTTTGTTGGCCATGGGCTGTTACTATCAGGGCCCTTCCTGCCTGCCATACCATACATACCTGAGAAAGCTGTGATTGCTCTGGATTTCCACTAGAGACCTCTAGCTGCTCACAGGAGGGCTGGGGAGCAGCCTTTCTCACCAACGGGCATTCCTTCACAGGTGGTAGAGGTTAAGAGATTGGCAGAGGCCCCTGGAAGAAGGAGAAGTTCACCATCAAAGAAAAATACTTCTCTCTTTATTGCTCTTACTTCTTTTTTCTTGAACACACTGATGTTTATTCAAGCAGGCATGTTGTGAAAAATTGAAGACGAAAGAATGTGTCTTAAAGAAATGCCACAGAAATGACAAAACAGAGATTTTTCTAGGTAGAAAAGTGCCTTCTTCAAGGAGTTGTCCACACTGACATTGGAAGCCAGGTTCAGTTCTTGGCATAGGAGAGCCCCCGCCCCCCCCCCCCCCCCGTCAGGTACAAGGAAGGATGTGTGCTGCAGTGAGATGCAGGGCATTATTATGAAGCTGAACAAAATGCCCTTCATACCCCACCATGCCCCAGTGTTCTCCTGCAATCCCTAGGTAGCCTTCTCCTAGGTCCTTGCCAGCTTCAGTGTGGAGCCTGTGACCCCATGCAACAGCCACGGATGGGACACAGCTGTAAGGCGAGACTGGTAGATGAAGTTTCACCATTTTCCCAAAAAGGCAAAACACCTTGATCTCCACTTGCCTTTGAATGATCTATAGAAATAGGGGGCCAAAAGGGGAAATAATCTTCCCTCATTTAACCTGTGCCCCTGTGAAAAATTGCTGTAGCTTGGATTTCAGAAACCAACTGTGACTAATTTTGCCCTCCACCATGGTTTTTACCATACAGCAGCATGAGAAAGAGAATCAAAATAGGATGAGGTCGGTGAGTCTAGAAAGGCTTGCACTGGTTGATCCAAACTTCTCCAGAGACTCTCTGACATCTAGTTTTCTCTGAGAGTTGTGAATTCTTTGTGTATGCTTTTAGGAAAAATCCTGCTTTAGGTAAACAGTTATTTGTTCACTCTTTTCTTCATTCATTTATCAGATGCCAGTCACTGTGATTTGCAAGGAAAATAGAAATGGAGATGCACAAGGACTTGAGTGGGAGTTCCTAACATTGGATCCGTGGTTGATCCCTAAGACTGGTTTTTTTTTTTTAAAGATGTGTGTAATCCTCTTCAGGGTGTGTGTGTGTGTGTGTGTGTGTGTGTGCACTTTAACTAGAGAGCAAAATTCAAGATTTCAAACAATCTTTAAAGGAGTTTATGTAAAAAAAAAAAAAGAGGTTAACAACCATTGCAGAGGCTGACAGTTATGTAAGCAGGTAGTTCAAAGACTGCATTAGAATTGCCATATAATAGAGCTATGCACAGTATCGTGTGCTCACGGGTGGAGTGATCACAACTGTCTGTGACACAGAGGTCAGGGAAGGCTACAGAAAGAAGGCAGCATTTGTGTTACACGTGAAGGTTGAGTAGGAATTCACCAGGTGGCTCGAAGGGAGGGTAGATGGAAGTCGGCGTGCCTGGAGGGGCAGTTCACCTCCACAGTCTGGGGCCATCCTACAAGTTGGAGCATGATTGGTATTTTCTTCACTGCAGCTTGACAAATGGAACATACTTTGTCATTAGTCAACTATTACAGTCAGAGAAGTTCTGTAGGCATGCCCTGGCTGACCACAAATGGCTGAGACCACATGTATACATGGTATTCTGACCAAATGCAGAATGAATGCTCCAAGTTTGGTGGGGAAGGATCAAAAGGATTCCAAATGCTTGGGGCTAGGCCAGGGTTGCAGGAGTGCCTGACCTCAGTGCTGAGCTGCTACTCTGAAGCTCTAACCTGCACGGGCAAGTGGCCGGAGCCCTGCATGGGGGTGAGGAAAGCTGGCCCCTATTCTGTGATTGACCAGCTGCTTACTCAGTGCCTTCCCATCAGTCTCAGCTTCCTCTTCTATACACAGCAGTTACCACCTACTGAGAACCTCTAAGTCCCCGCTGCTGTGCTAGGTGAATCACTTGTCTCGTTTCGTTTAAGTCCCCCAATATCTTACAAGGTAAGTTTTATCCACTTCATTTTCGTAATAGGGACATTATAGTCAGAAAACTTGAATAACTCCATTGAGGTTAGGTAGCTAAAAAAAGTGGTGACAGCAGCATGGGAGCCATAGTCTCTGTGACTCCACAGCCCGTAAGCATTTTAGTTCATCTCATTTGTTCCGGATAAGTCTCCATCTTGATAATTCAACTGTGTTTGAAATGTCATCATCCTGAGGCTATTGACTTATCAGTGAAACAACAGCTGCAAGTGTAATTTGACACTTAGTTCTGCAAAGCCAGAATAATGCATTAGGCATATACTGCTTATGTGGGAAGTTAGAAAACTGAGTTTCTCTGCAAGTGTGCCAAGTTTTAACGATCACGACAGTTTGATATGAAGCTTTACAGGATATATTTGGGGCTAAGATTAAACTGTCTTTCTTTTGATCTGGATATTATCACTGAGATCTGATTATACCTTTAAAGGTAAGTAAGTTTGAAATAAGTTGAAATATGTCTTTTCCAAATACCTCAAATTGCAAAAACAAGTCTGGATTTTAATCAGAGAATTATTACTCCATGAGGATCTACCTGTAAAGTCTTCCATGTGACCATAGCACAATGAACTAGAAACCCCAGGTATTTTTAAAGGGAAGGAGGTTGATTGGCCTAATTGATTAAATGTTTCTAAACTTACCTTGCAGAGGGTTGAACGCAATACTTAATATTTTTTCTTTCTTTATTTTAAAGTAGCTTATTCAGTGTACTTTAGTTATCCGTAAAGCAAATGTCATCATCTGAAAAATGAACAACCAACAAATGCAATTCTCTGATAACATCTTTGGTAACTTGAGTTATTTCAAATGAAAAGGACAGTTCTAAATAAATACCCACCAAACTCTTTAAACTGTGGGAATTTCACAAATACTAAAAAAAATAATTCTGGGGATGGTGTTTGTTCCATATTAAAAAAGTGAACTATAGTCCTATTAAAAGAGACTTCTATCTATATTTCCTAACCAGTACACTTAAACTTGAACAGTTCATATACCCACTATAGTATGGCATAGAAATACCATTCTAGCAAAAATACCAGTTATAGAATCCAATTACAATTTGTGGATTTTGTGATGTAGTAGCAATGAATAGGCCTGTTGTAAAGTAAGACTGATAGTCATTCAGTTAACTTTATAATGGCAGACTCCAAAATCCTGGGTAGTATTGGCAGATGCAATGCTTTTTTTCAAGACAAGCCAGTTGACAAGGTGTTTTTCCTTCTTGAGATTTACAAGTTTTTCTACCTTTCAGGAACATGACAAGTAGGAGGATATAACTCTGCCACCCCAACCATTTAGTTATAAATTGAAAAACCAGTTAGTTACTCGGTTGAAGAGCCAGATGCTTGGCCTTCTGTCCTCAAGTTGTCTGAATTTTTAAATTTTCATTGTAAATGAGAAATAGCGGTTTCACAGGTGATAGGTATGATGGAGAAAGAGATCAAAGTAAAGAGAATCAGGTGTAGGGATAGTTGTGATTTTGCATAGGAAGGTCGGCATAGGCCCTTTGGGGAAGTTACTCTTTAATTCATGATGGAAAGGAGGTGAGAGAGTGAGCCCTGCAGATCCTTACAGGAAGAGCAGTGCAGGCAGCTGGAATGCTAGTAAATGGCCCAAAGATAGGAGCATATCTGCTGTGATGGGAGGAGAGCTGTAATACTAGAGTAAAGTCAGCTGGGTAGGATTTCAGGTTGCCCTTAAAAATCAAAAAAAGAAATGAGTCAAAAAAAACCTGCTCATCACCTCTTCCTTACTAGTTCTTCAGACAAAAGCTTAGCTTGATATAAAACCCTATGATGGTTAATTTTATGTGTCAACTTGACTGGGCCATGGGATGTCCAAATCTTATGAAATGTTTTTTAGTGTGTCTGTGAGGGGTGTTTCTGGAAGAGAATAGCCTTTAAATAAATGGACCCAGTAAGCAGATCACCCTCACTGGTGTTGGTGGGTGTTGTCCAATCTGTTGATGTCCTGAGTGGGGAAAAAAAAGGCAGAGGAAGGTTGGATTGGATTCATTCTTTCTGCCTGACTGACCTGAGCAATCTCACCCTGTCCTCTGTGCTCCTGGTTCTCAGACCTTCACATTCGGGCCTGAGAATAATAAATACCAGCAACTGTCTGGCTCACAGACCTTGGAGAGACACCACTGGCTTTCCTGGGTCTCCACTTTGCAGACTACAGACTGTGGGACTTCTCAGCCTCCATCATCACATGAGTCAGTAGTTTATTATAGATATATATTCTTTTTCTCTGGAGAATGCTAACACAGCCTTATTTCATATTAGAAATGGAAGGCAAGATGGGCTTGGCTATAGCTCCCAAGAATAGCCCAACTCATGTGCCATTGTTTATATTTAAAATTTTGTTTTTCTCAGAAGAGCATAAGCTGTCCTTCCCTTTAGGACAGTGTGCAGACATGGCTGCAAGCAAGCACAGCGCTGACCCACAGAGTGAGGTCTCAAAGGTTTTACTGACCCAACAGTGTATGTAGAATGAATGCTCAGGGAGTTGTTATTGTGTCCTGATCTGGGGATTAAATCCTCCCTAGGTATGCAGTGACAAAGCAGAGAAGAATTAAGCCACACCTTTGAGGATGAATTTGGGCTCTTGGAAACATTCTTTGCACTTCAGCCAGTCCTACTCTCTTCTCTGTAATCAGAGCAATAAGAAGTGCATTTGGAAGAAGTTCTTAACCTTGATGATTCCTTCTCAGGGGAACTTATCAGCAAGATTGGGTGAGATTAGGAAAGTAAACAAGGGGCTTGATTAAAATCAGTGAGGATCAAATTGTGTTTATTAACATAATAACAAATATTGGTTTGGCTTTGTGTGTATGATATAGTTAAATGCATTGAATTATGCATTTATTTATTTATAAAGACATGTATGTAAAGATACAGAATGAGACAAATAATATCTCGTAATACTTGTTTATATAACCCATGGAAAAATTCTTTCTGGTGTCCTTGAATTTACACTATGCCCACACTGCTGTCTTTGAAGCCCTAATGAAATCTGCCATGTAGATTGAAACTATGTGTATGCAGAATAACTTGAATAGGATTTGAGGTCTAAGAAGAAAGTGGGCATGGAATTCTTAAAACACAGAAACAGAGGCCTACTTAAAACGGCTTTTAACTATATTAGGTTAATCAGAAAGAAATTATTTTCCTTCCTTCCTTCCTTCCTTCCTTCCTTCCTTCCTTCCTTCCTTCCTTCCTTCCTCTCCTCTCTTCCTCCCTCCCTTCCTCTTTCTTTTTTCTTTCTTTCTTTCTTTCTTTCTTTCTTTCTTTCTTTCTTTCTTTCTTTCTTTCTCTTTCTTTCTTTCTTTCCTTCCTTCCTTCCTTCCTTCCTTCCTTCCTTCCTTCCTTCCTTCCTTTCTTTCTTTCTTTCTTTCTTTCTTTCTTTCTTTCTTTCTTTCTTTCTTTCTTTCTTCTTTCTTTCTTTCATAGACCATGTGGGTGGTGCATGGGGCTGGGGGCGGGGAAGGGGCAGAGGAAGTGGGAGAGAATCTTTAGCAGGCTCCATGCCCAGGGCAGAACCCAATGCTGGGCTTGATTTCGGCGGGAGTCTCAATCTTAAGATCCTTGAGATATGACCTGAGCCCAAATCAAGAGTTGGACGCTTAACCAACTGACCCACCCAGGTGTCCCAGAGAGAGATTATTTAAATCCATCTTTTATTTCATAGACTATTCTGCCATTGATCTAAAATGAAAATTTCTTTCTCTTGGTATGACATCAAAATATATTCAACTATGGGGTATGTTTTATTGATTAATGGGAATTTTTTAAATAGTTGCTAATTCGAATAAATGGCAAAAGAACTTACTTTTAAGGATGGGAGGAAACTTCTGGAGGTGATGGATATAATTATGGCATACACTCTGTTATGCTTACCTCCAAACTCATGAAATTGTGGACATTTCATAAATACAGGTTTTGTATTTTGATCATACTTCAATAGTGTGGTTTAAAAAAAAGAGCTTTCTTTTATAACAAAAATAGCTTCTCTTTCTCTGATTATAAAAATAGTAAAGGTTTATTTCAAAGAACTTGGAAAATACAGTAATTTACATAGAAAAAGTCCAAAAAAACCCATGCCATTAACATACTACTCACAGGTAATTTTCAGCATTGTGATGCATTGTCTCTACTCCTTTAAAATGCGTATTAATATATTTCTATCTTAGGGAATTATGGGTGTAAATTGCACCAAAACTGAAAACATATTACATAAATAATTTTGTTTTCTAATTAGCTTCTAATGAATTTATATTTAGGATAAAAAAAGCACAAAATTCTAAAAGATAAAAAGTAAAAGTCCCTCTTCACTCCAACTTCATCCTCTGTGTTCATCATAAGCTTGAGATCATGCTATCCCATGGAGAGTCTCAAAAATCAGAGATTAGCAGGTTTTATAACACGTAATAATGTGCAGTGAAGTCCCCCTTTTTTTGTAAGACCATCCCAATATGTAATTTTTACTTTAAACCAGTTATAACAATCTGGTACTTTTCCAAGTCCATACGCCAATTCTATTTCCACATCCTGACAACTCTCCACTGGCCATGTTGAGTCTCCTCAGAAGCCAGTTTCTTCCACAGGGTGTTGTTCCACTGTCTTTCCCACCCCCACCTCGGAAGAGCTAGTGAGCCTTCCTGCAGAGGCCATGACCACTTTGCCTTGGGCCCTCACAAGCTCCAGCCTTTTCTGTTCTATCTGTGCAGGGAGATTTAATGCCTCCTCTCTCTGCTCACCTTGCTGGGCTTTAAACATTTCTTCTATGTTTAAACTGGTCATTGCTGATACGAAGTTCCTTAATATTCCAAGTAATAGAAACTCTCCTCCTCAAATTCCTGATTTCACTTCCTTGCTCCCATCTTAAATATTTAACATCAGAAGGGAAACAAGTACTTATTCCATCCTCATATCTTTGCTTTGATTGAAATAACTGTCAGTCTTTCCAAAAAAAAATAACATTCCTTATGTCTGCTATAATTTTGTGGCTGGGGATTCCCCTGTGCATTCAGCTTCCTCATAAGGACACTCATTTTTCTTAACATTAAATCTCAGTGCAAGTTCATTCAAAGACATTTTTGGCTGATTAAAAAAATTATATCCTTTAATTTAACTCCCCTCTACATATCCATCTATGACGTGCTTGATCATGAACATTTTCCATTGGTATTTTCAACCAGCAACATGTCTGTTTTGAGAAGTTGTGTTCCACTCTCTTAAAGTGCTTTGGATTGTGCCAGAAGGATTCTTAGTAAATGCTTGTGATAATGCAGTGAAGTCTTGAATGGAATGCTACTATGTATAGGGACCCTTGTATTATCAACTTCCTTTGGGGGATGGGGATGATACTTGATATCACCTGCTTACTCTCACACATAATGATTCTGGAAATACCTAAACTTATTCCATCATCTCTGTTATCTCCTCATTTCCCACCTACTACCTCCTTTTGTGATAGATAACATATGTATTATAGTTACTTTATGCAATTTCATTATTTTTAAAAAATGTCTCAACTATTCCAATCAAGCCTCTCAACTGATAAGTTTTCAGCTGGAGACCTAATGCTTCTATGGTCATGAATGGTATGCAAAGAGCTTAGTTCTGCTTAAATTTCCCCAAATAAACAGAAAACAGAAAAGCTCCATGAGTAGTAAGATTTGTATAACTTTTACCATGACCCAAAGCAACTTAAAAAATTGTATCCCAGACTATAGAAGGCTTTTACTCATTACTAATTCAATAAGTATATTCTAAAAAATAATTAATTCAATTAATATATTTAAAAACTAATAAAATGAACAAGTGACTCAAAGTCATTTCAAGGCTGAAAAACTTTATATGAATTGTAGTAGAAGCAAGATCAATCCTGTTTTCTGGTTCTAGAGGAGGACAAAAATGTTCACACTGGACCACCTTATTTTTTAGCATTTCCAAAGATGGAGCCCAAACTAGGCCTGGATTGACTTCATAAGTAGAAATGGAAACAACCCATGAGTTCCCCCTGATGTATTTAGTGATGTAAACAGAGGCGGCCATGCACTTTGAAAATGTTACTCTAATGGGAGATCTGTCCCCTTCCAAATCTACTGACATCTCGACCTGTCTTGACCTCAACCAAGTCTAATTTTTTTCTGCTCCCTTTTTTCTTCTCTACTTATCACAAGAATCCATGCCCAGAGGAAAAGTATTACTTTTACCAACACACAATTCTGAGCCAGTGGAATTTGTTTTTATAATGGGGTCTTTTGTCCCGGTTTCCCCTTGTTAACATCCTCCTTCTTAATCCTTCCTGCTCAAGCTGCCATGTACAGGGAAAACCTGCTCTCATGGAAGAATCTGCCTTGTCTATTGCTTCTGAATAAAAGAATGGGAGGAGTTTAAAGTATCACCTATTCCAGGTGCATTTGTACTTAGTAACTGGCATAACTTTAAAGTTTGCACATTATTTCATATTCATAGACTTTGAGAAATTCTCACAGTCCCTTGAGATAGGTATTCAAAACCTCATTATGCTGATGATTTAAAGCATATACAGTTCAGTGCACCGTCTCTAGTCACAGGGCTAATAGGTACAGAGCCTGGGTGTGAGTATAGCTTTTGCTAAATTTAGTGGTTGGAGCACAGGTGCCTTTAAAAGGACTTAGGGCCTTGTCTAAATAGAATAATCCTGATGTGAGAGAATTTCAGGCAGATCAGATTTGGTGAAAATAGAAAGGCAAACCTTTCTGCAATCTGTCAGACTTAGATCTATTGTATTTAATTTGATTGTTATAAATGTATCTTTATAAATATCTAAATATAATCTGACACTGAGGTAATGAACTCCATTTGATGGATGGGAAGAATTCTGTGGGATATCTGCTTGAAAGGACTCTTCAAGTCTGAGCTTTTAGCTAGCAAGTCATATTGAAGTCTACTGTGTTTCTTAATGTGCAAACAAGCTCCTAACTTTGTTTTCTTCTCCATTTCTTAGTGCCACATTTTGTCTCCATATCTACCCGTATTTTATTTGCATATTTCTTCATGCTTAACATATCAAGGAAATGATGGATGGATCCCTAGCTTGATTATCTTACTCTTCTGCAGCCCAAACGCTGCCATAGAAACAATTCAGAGCAAATTGACTTTTCAGCATACATGTTGTGAACTGAATGTTTGTGTCCCTCCAGAATTCATATGCTGAAGTCCTAATCCCCAACGTGATGATACTTGGAGGTGTGGAGCCTTTGGGAGATAGTAGGTTTAGATGGGTCATGATGGAATTAGCGTTCTCAGAGAACAGACCAGAGCTCCTATCCTTTGAGATCAATACCGTTAATATGTTGATTTTATATATGATAAAATAGATTGGGAAAGTTGAGTTCTTACCTGAAATTTCATGCAGTAGATGCAGATTTGAGCCCTAACAATTTGACTCCACTGTATAGTTTGCTATAACCCAGTTCCCTCAGGGATAACCACTGGTGTGGAACATAGCAACTTGCACATAGGAAATAGCCTAACCTCAAGAATTAATTTATTACCATAAGAGATCCTAGCATCCAGCCTGAACCGTGCAAGATTTCTTTAAGTCTATGGCACTTTACCAGGATACCATAGACTGAGCGGCTACATTTGCACTGTGTTTTAATTATGTTTTCTACCAAGTTGTCACCAGCATGATTTCAACAGCTGAATATTTTATTTTGAGCCCTGAAACTGAGATGAAGCTTAGTGATACCCTCAGTGATAATTATAGGAAAAGGGATGTTTGTAGTAGAAAATCCAGAACCATCCTGCAGGCCCATGAGCTGCAGTTTGACCGGCTCGCCTGCAGTTCTCACACTCAGAAGGGAAGTCCTACTTGCTCATGCGTTTGGCAGAGAGCCCATTGAAACTGCTTTTGTTTTGGTTGAGAGCGACTGATCTGTGGGGAATGCTAGAATACAGAGGAGATCAAGAGGACATTAGGTCCAGGTTACTGTAGAAGCCTGTAAGGGCAGCATTTTTGGACTAGGTATGCAGGACATCAGGTGGCAGGAGCAATGTGGGGAAGCCTGGGTGGGGGTGACTGAAGTTTCACCTCTAGGCCCTTGCAGGTTCTACAGGGAATCATTCAATGTTATTTTTTCAAAGATGAGGATAAAATAATAAAACTCTGTTGACCTGAACATTGTTTATCAGTCTTTCTATTTCTTTGTGTTGTCTCTAATGCTGCAAAATGAAAATAAAATAGTAAGAAAAATGATAACAGCTTCTATGTAATGAGCATCTCTAATGAACCGGACACTGATTTAGGCCTTTAATAGTTTATCTGAGAGGCTCCTTACAGAACCCTCAGATTTTAATACTTGTTTTATATATCTAAGCAGAAATACGGGCTCAGAGAGTGTTCCTGATCACGTAGCTATAAATCATAGAATTGAGTTTTAAATCTGTGTTTGTTTACTCCAAAGCCGATTCAACAACAAAAACATTTAACTAATGACTAATATATTGTACTCTCTATTCCCACATACAGTTCAACCCATGTCGCCATAATAATTGTCTCAATAGACCAGTGAACTTCTTTTCATTAGGTAAGTTTTCTTACTTGTTTTAGGTCCCAGGAGTAAATGAGGGGTTATTTTTATCACCTATCTTAATCAAAGTATGTCAGCTCACTACCAGTTTTGCCATGATCCTGGTTGGTCATTCACCTCCCTTATTCAAGCTAGAACGGTTACACTGTTCTCATTTGCAAGACAGAATTTGTGTTTATAATCAATCAAAATGTCTGTGAGATTGTAAATATGCAGATGAACAATTTTAGAAATGTGTTTATATTCCATTATGTTCTTTTAGGCTAGGTTCCGTGCTTGATGGTTGAGAGATAATCGCATATTTTTAGGACATTGAAAAGATATAACTGAATGTCAAATTTCTCTTTACTCCATGAACTCTTTAAGTCATTTTTGATAAAAACTTTTTCATTTCATATTTTAATATCCAATTTCATTTAGATACAATTTGACATTGCTTCAAACTCACATAAAGATAGAAACATTGAGATGAAACCACTGGTATTTATGAAAATTGCTTTGCTGGATTAGCCTATTCAGAACCCCTCAGCCCTGTGAGATAGAATTTCAATCTAAATAGGTTAGCTTCACTCAATTTATGAGTCCCAAATCCTAGTTTTTGGCACAGTTCCTTTGGATGGGAACTCAATACTGAGCCTTGTCCCTAAGCCAGACAAATGAGGCTTCTGTTTGGAATATAACATATCTAAAACAATGCTTCCTGAACATTTCATCTTTTGGGTTGTGATCCATTTTGTGGTTGCTACTAAAAATATGGCTGTTAAACCTTGAGCAGCAGACATGAGTATGCCTTTCCATTCTTCCGCGGATAGATGAGAGGCAGTTTCACCTCATGGTTAAACAAACAACAATATTCTACTCAAATGAAGGGGAAGATAGAATGATATCTATTGCTTTATTTGATGAATTCTGGAATCAAATCTTAGATTTGCCATCATACCACCAAGCCAAAGAAATTAGGGATGATGCAAAATGCAGAATATTTAAGAGAAAACTGACACACTCTACTTTTTTTTAATTGAAGTAAAATTGGTATATAACATTATATAAGTTTCAGATATATGGCATTATAATTTGATATTCATATACACTCCAAAGCGATCACCATAAGTCTAGTTACCATTCATCACCATACACTTGTGCTCTTTCACCTATCTTGCCTGCCCTTCAGCTCCCTTCTCCTCTGATAACCACCAGTCTGACTGCTGTGTCTATGAGTTTGTTTTTGTTTTTGGGGGGGTGGTTTTTTAGATTCTACATGTAAGTGAAATCATACAGTATTTTTCTTTCTCTGTTTGACTTGTTTTACTTAGCAGAATACCCCCAAAGGTCCATCCATGTTGTTGCAAATGGCAAGATATCACATACACACATACCACATCTTCTTTACCCATTCATCCATTGGTGGACACTTAGGTTGTTTCCATATCTTGGCTCTTTTAATTAATGCTGCAATGAGCATTGGGGTATGTATATTTTTTTGAATTAGTGTTTTTGTATCCTTTGGGTAAATGCCAAGAAGTGAATAGGTGGATCATATAGTAGTTTTATTCTTAATTTTTTGAGAAGTCTCCATCCAGTTTTCCATAGTGGCTACACCAAATTAAGTTACCTTTTTTCCATATTCTCTCCAACACTTGTAATTTCTGTTTTTTTGAATAACCATTCAAAAAAGTGTGAGGTGATAGCTCATTATGGTTCTGATTTGTGTTTCCCTGGTAATTAGTGATGTTGGACATCTTTCCATGTGCCTGTTGGCCATATGTATGTCTTTGTCTATTTGTCTTCTTCTTTGTCTGTTGTCTTTACAATTTGTCTTCTTCATGCTTTTTCAGATCCTCAGCCTATTTTTTAATTGGGTTGTTTGTTTTGTTGCTGTTGTTGAACTCTATGAGTTCTTTATATATTTTAGATATTAACCTTTTACTGGATATTTGATTTACAAATATCTTTTCTCATTCAGCAGATTGCCTTTTCATTTTATTGGTTTTCTTTTCTGTGATGAACTTTTTAGTTTGAAAACTATGAGACAGTGATAAAAGAAATCAAAGATACAAATAAATGGAAAGACATTCTGTGCTCATGGATTAGAAGAATTGACATTGTTAAAATGTCCAAACTACCCAAAGCAATCTACAAATTCAATACATTCCCAATCAAAATCCCAATGATGGTTTTCACAGAACTAGAACAAGTAATTGCAATATTTGTATGGAACCACAAAAGACCCCAATAGCCAAAAACAATCTTTAGAAAGAAGAATAAAGCTGGAGGTACCATGCTTCCAAATTTCAAACTATACCACAAAGCTTTAGTGATGAAAATAGTATGGATATGGGCATAAAAGCAGACCCATAGATCAAATGAACAGAAGAAGGAGCCCAGAAGTAAACCCATGCTTATGTGGCAAATTTATTTACAACAAAGGAGCCAAGAATGTACAATGGGGAAAGGACAATCTCTTCAATAAATGGTATTGGAAAAAACAGACATGCAAAAGAATGACACTGGATCACTATTTTACACCATACACAAAAATTAGCTCAAAATGGATTAAAGACTTGAATATAAGACTTAAAACCATAAAATTCCCAGAAGAAACATAGGTGGTAAGCTCTTTGACAATTGCCATAGTGTTGATGCTTTGGATATGATTCCAAAGGCAAGGGAAACAAAGGCAAAAATAAATAAAATGGACATACTCTCCTTTATAGTGATCCATTTTTACTACTTTTTCTTGAGAATCAGTATCTGAGGAAGGAGCAATAACTAGTTGCTTGTGATGGAATGCCTTGGCTAGACCTGCCTGTAAAGAGTCATCAGCGACATCAATAGTCCATTCTTGGGTCCTGAGCTATAGATGCAGGTAAGAGGAGATTGTCCAGTGTTGGCATGGCACACATTTCAAGTTTTAGAGTCTGGATATGCAGCCTGGGTATCATGCTGAGTAGTAGATTGATTGCTTTATCATTTATTTCTGGATGTTGATATGCCCAGGATATAATGGAGAGTGGTCCTATACTCATCTGACGTTCGGACATCTCGCTCCATCCAGGCTGCCAAGACCAGCAGCATTGGATATATTCATATGGGAACACAAAGGAAATAATGGGACTCATGCCTGCTCACTTACATCTTTACCCTGTATCAATTCTTTGCACTCCTTATTAGCTACTTTTGGAGTAAATAAGAATAAAAGCAACGTTGAATTGAATCCAAGTTACCCTTCTTGCACATCACCAACGCGTGAGCAAGCTTTGAAATCTGACCTCTCTCGCTTATAATAGATTGTTGTATGAGTTAACAAATATCTCGAAGCCCGGCTGATTTAACTTTCAATAAAAAGACAAATTTCTAAATATGATGATACATAAAGAAATAAACAAGTAATCCTTAGGAAAGAAACAAAATGTTTGCTCCCTGACTCTGAAACTCAGATATTCTGAATTACACACTGCTTCCATTTTTTCAACTTTAGGATGTACATAATATGGACAAGTACAGGAAAAAGATTTTAAAGCATGAATTTTACATAAAAAACATTAGACAAATGTAAGCAATAAAGACAAAAGCTGTGAGTAAACACAGTTCAAATTTAGGAGGATTTTTTTTCATGCCCGTAGAGAAGTACTTGAGAAATATACATGTAGCTCTTAAAAGGTAGAAAGTATGTGGAAAAACATCATTTTCTGCAATAACAAAATCTTTGTTATTATGAAGCTTGAGGTTGCCAAGGTGCTGAAAATAAGACTTTCCAAAAATGTCTTGGCTATTCTCTAGTCCCAACTGCTATCCAATCTACAGTTTAACTATAAAAACATTATTCACTAAAGCAGGTTCTCTAACTTCCTTATTAAGAATATATTTTTCATTTTCCTGAGGCTTCAATATCATGTATTATTGATCAGTGGTATCAATATTATTGTATTATTCAAGACCTTCATGGTTGTAAGAGATAGTGATGTAATTCAGGTTTGCCTAAGCCAAAAGGTGTATGTATACTTGAAGCCAAATATGGATTTGAAGAGTTAATAGCTCTAACTGTTCAAAACATTCATGTTTTGGGGCTCCATGCCAGAATAGGGAGAGTGATATGTTTGTTACTGGCTAATATTTAAATTGCCGAATGGAGTTTAGAATCATGTAGACCCTGGTTCAAATTCCAATTCTGTCACTTAACTAGCTTTCTGATATTGGGACATAACCAAGCTTCTCTGGGTTTCTGTTTTTCTTATGTATGAAATTAGTTAGCAGGAAAATTGTATGAGAGAGAAGACACACTACCACATTCTCTTTTTATTCTTCTTAAAACCTATGGAAGGAGCCAGATCAGACAGAGCTTGTGTGAGCAGCCAGCCAAGCAATATACTGGGTAAGGCACTGAGTTGATCCAAAACATCTTGCTCTGTCTAGGGGTCTCTTCAGACAACATCTGGGGGTCTCTTCAGACAACATAGTGACATAGAAAGAACTATGCCGAAAGGATAGAAAATGCTGAAAGGGTGACTAAGAACATAAGCAGGAATACTTCTATTCCTGTTTGCTCAATGAAGAGTAATACCAGATCTACTCAGTGATATCACCATGAGTTCTGCTCTCTCTTAATCAAGAAATATTCAGCTGTATACTAGTGCTACATCAGAAGTGCTGTGACTATATACTAATGTATGTATTAGAGACCTCTTCAGATTTCACTTGTTTTTTATTCTGACATGTATTTTCAAGTTTTTTGAATTGCTGAAAGAGAATGCTGAGTTTAAAAAGACACCTGAATTATGCAATAAACAGGGGCCACAGATACAGATCTGTATCAAAGAAATTAGACACATAGAGATAATTTAGGAGCTCTTGAAGCCTGAAGCAGAGAAATGTACGAGGCCCAGGTCTACAGGAAGCAAAGGAACAAAGAGCATTCTTGAGTATGATCATATACCAGGAAATTTCTTAGCCCAACTTCTCAGTACATGATCTTACTCAGGGTCACTCAAGAAGAAAATTGCATATATACATGGTATTTTTCCTCTCTAGTGAAAATCTGAAAGCAATTTACCTTTCACAGTATGCAAAGGCAATAATAGAGTATTTTTCAAAGAAAAGATTATGTTGCTTCGGGGAAGTGTAGCTCTTGAGACCTAGCCAAAAAAAATTTTTTTCCAATTTTTTTGTTCCCTAATAGTCCAATGGATTAAAGCTATTATTAAACTGTTTTTCTTATTAAAAGCTTTAACCTGAATTTTTTTTTCACAAACTCAGGTCAAGATTAATTAGCAAAATACAGTATAAGGAAAATAATAATCAACAATAAAAGGGGTTACTGGTGAGACATTAAAATTCTTCGAATTCTAAGGAATTATTGGACCCGTGACTTACTTGTCTTTGGTCTTGTCATTTATGTCATTTATTTGTTTTCAGTTTTCTTGAATCAACTCATTGTAATGATTTCAGCAGTGTGTACATGCAAGGGAACAAAGATGTTTTTCAGAGACGCTACTTACCTATTTCAGTTATCTGTTGCTCGGTAAAAAACCATCGCCAAACTTAGTGGCTTAAAACATCAGCCACTGCATTATTCTGCTAGTCTTGTTTGGAGTCTGTCATGTAGCTGCAGTAAGATAGCACCTAAGCCTGGAATATCTAAATGGCTCACTCTGATGAATGACAGGGACATCTGGATGGCTAGGACCTTTTTCTCCACATGGCCTCTCCCCATGACTAGATTGGACCTCTTTGCATGGTGGTCAAGTTTGTCACAATCCAGCCCATGTTCCAGAGGAGGCAAAATGGATTCCATCTCTCGATGAGAAGAGTGTGAAGAATTTGAGGTCCTTACATCTAGCTTTAAATATTGTTATTTGCAATCATGTCTTTTCCCTCTTTTTCTTTTTTTTCTTCTTCTTCCTTATCCTCAAACCTTATCATTTATAGTCTGTCTCCAAAGAATACAGAGATTTCATACAGAGTTGCCTCTTTCCCTGTACTGTGCCAGAACTTTGGCATCTCTAGAGGGCCTGTTGGAGGCCAGGAACATGATTTCAACCATGGGCTGAGTATCAACAAATAATGGTCAACTCAGTGATGATAGTCAAGTCTGTGAGATTGCTTGAAAGCAGTAAGGGGAAGCCGGTTCAAAAGAGCCCCCAAATTTGGGCCAGGATCCAGCCCGAGTCCTGTATTTGTCACTTGGCTGAGCCCTGCCAAGTCCATGATGAAAATGTCCAACAAACAGCCACACTACTGCTGACTCTGCTTGCCAGGACAAGGCAACTCTGTTCTTCCCTCTCCACACCCACAGCACAGTACATCCCTAGATAATGACAGGTTTCATCTTTGTTAAGTAAATCACATTGGTGTTACAGCACTTTCATAAACTCCTTGACCTTGCCAAATTTGCAAAAAAACAAAACATTATGAGTATTTCGCCATGAAGTTTAAACCAGTTGCGTAGGGGGTTTTCTTAAATGGCCATATCTGTAGATACACCCTAATCTTAACTATTGCATAATAAATAATGTGAATTTTTATCAAAGAGCAGCATTGATTTCTTTTTCTTTGAGGTAGATGTGTGGTAATGCTTTCTTCTTTTTTTCTGAGAAGACAAAGGAATCCTGGAAATCATAGTTCTAATAGTCTTCCTAGATATAAAGCCCACATTTTTTTTTTTTTTTGCAAAACTTTTGACATTAGTCACTACCAACCCAATAACGAGTTTCTGAACCTTGGAGTGGCCTTAATTATAAAATGCATATGGAGCTTTTCAGTCATTGTTCTAATAATTTTTAGCCTGATCAGCATAAATCAAACCAGTTTTGTAGAAATCAGTCAGTGAGAAGTATTGTTGGCATTAAAAGGATCATTCCATATTCAGCCAGTTAAGCCAATGACTATGGCTTGAGGATTTTACCGATCCTTCTAAGGGGAATTGGGAAGTGTGGTAGGAGAAATAGATCCCTTCTCTGGCAATGGAGACAGTAAGGTCTGACTAAAGAGCCTGGACAAACTCATATCCAAGTCCATATCCAATGGTGAAATTGAGGGCAGAGTTTTGGTTGCATAATGTTGTTGACTATTCTGTGATACTGGAACAGTAAGTACCAAAATGAGTAGTAAGGTCCTAAAC
Source organism: Ursus americanus (assembly GCF_024610735.1). Taxonomy (NCBI): domain Eukaryota; kingdom Metazoa; phylum Chordata; class Mammalia; order Carnivora; family Ursidae; genus Ursus; species Ursus americanus. The sequence goes on along the minus strand of NC_142131.1, from coordinate 44,047,825 downwards.
AAAAGATGAGTAGAGGATGAAGGGGATAGATAGTTATCTTAATACAAATGACTCCCATTCTTTCTTTATCTCATCAGAATGTCTCTGTGACCTCACAATGGAAAGGTATTGTATTTAGGGATAAGTACCAGGGCCTCAAGCAGAAGTAGAAATTTTGAAAGAATTAAAGCAGGAATCTGTAGGAGATAAAAGCTATCTTATAAAGAAGAGCCTTATAGGCCTTTGATTTTAGTCCTGCTGATGATGCTGTTATCTTCTTTCTTTATTCTGCTTAGTGTCTTAGTATTTTTATCATTTTTTTCTCTCATTTGTAATTATGTGCAGGTACTTAGGCTGATCCTTTGTCCTTTCTCTGACTGTATATTGAGCACGTGAAGAGCAGCAAGCCCATTTTCTATTCCCATCCTCATTTTCTCCGGCCTAATCTAGTGTTCAGGGTTCTGTGGGACTTAGTACATACTCTTTTTTTTTTTTTTTTAATGATTTTTTATTATATTATGTTAGTCACCATACAGTACATCCCCGGTGACTTAGTACATACTCTTGATTGGTAAAGGGAAATTGCCATATTCTACGTTAACACTAAGAGTGTGAACCCATTCACTACTCCCTGATGACCTGGAGGGAAGATAATTACTTGCATCTTTTGTGCCACAATTTGTATATGTGATGGTTAAGCAAGGAAACATCTGCTTTTGAGTCCAGGTTTCATTGGAACTAACTATAAGCAGCTTACATAATGTCGTAGGCCTAGGTATCATCACCAATAACATAGGGATAATAATAGTATATATCTCATTATGTGGTTAAAAGAATTAATTGAGATAATGTATGCAAAGCATTTAAAGTGTCTGGATATAGTTGGATTCACCAAGTGTTAGCTGTGTTCATTATCATCATCATTGCACTGTGCCTATCCTTTTTATGTGCTTCAGTCTTTGAAATTAACAACACCCACTGATGTTGGCCCATTTAAAAAACAAAAAAACAAAACAAAAAAAACTCCTGCTAGCATGATTCTGGGCCAAGTAACTATGTTGTTAAAAGTATCTCTTTATTTTGAAAAATTCTGTCATTTTATAGTCATTGCAATGAAGGCTTTTATGAAACTTAAAATTATATGCCGCTCTTTCTTTTGTATTGAACATATCACCATTTGAAGACACCAACATTTACAAATTTCAGATTGTAAATAACTGTTTTACTCTCTCCATTGCACTTTTGTCACAGTACCTACTTGGGATTTTATCTTACTGGATGACATTCTACTGCCCATTGTCCTTTTTTAGGATTGTTATTAACCATGCATGCCCAAGCCCCAGGGCCATTTGGTGGTGACATGTTATAAATAACATTATTACCATAATTAAAAGGTTGCATCAGAGTGGCTTGGGAGGGAAATGTCCTCACCTTTGGCTTGCAGTCAAGTGTGGGTCACTGAGGTCATTCACACTATTTACTGTAACTGACCAAATACTCTTCTTTTGGATAAGGTGATAATTTTCGCAATAGACATGCCTGATACTTGACTGGTGTGATTTGATCTTATTCCAAGTAAATTGTAAAATCAAAAATATTCATTGACGGCCTACTGTGCCCTTTTATTTTGAATTTATGCAGATTCTTCAAACTTTATAAGAATCTATCAAAACTATATAGGTCTCCAAATCTAACTTTGTCAACATGTAAAATAAAATATTTACTTGTTAGAGAAATAACAAAATATGATCGTAATGAAATACATTGTTTAATTACTTTGCAATATGTTTTCTTGCCATCGATGAGTAATATGGTGATCATTAATCTGAATTTCTTTCCAGCATCTCTGCCTCCTTCCTCACTAGCAGCTAAGTTGCCATGGCTAAAGATAAAACAATCAGGGCCAGAATGTTCTGGGGGTTGGGTATGTGTACTGATCTCTGTAATTTTACAGAGTTCTCTGGGGATATCTGATACTCTACCATCTTCCTTCCCTACTGCCTTTGGCACCTACAGGGGAGCTCTCTTTTTCTCCCTACTTCTTCTCCTTCTCTTTTTTGTTAGTCATGTATCGTCTCCATGGTAATAGAGGTCATTGCATGAAAAAATAGGAAGATTAAAATACAAGTGCTCTTGCACTCTTATAAAACCTATTTTTTAACACTTCATTTGTTTTACTTTTTATTTCTTCTTTTATTTTTCTAATGATTCAAAGTTGAAATGAGTAGAGTTCTATAATGAGCACTGGCTTGCATACAGAATGAGTAAAGATTGTTTTTGTATTACTCAAGTAAAATATTTAAAGTGGCTAAGTTAGAGTAATATTTGAAGACTGACCTCCATGGCTAGTTTTAAGTATCTTTAAATAAGGGTGTTTGAGATTTAATTTGTTCAGGTAGAGAAATACTTTGAAGATAAATAATCTAGCATGTATTTATTCAGTCAATTTTAGGTGAGCTAGTATATATTTATACTCATAACAAATAATAGTCCCTCACTGACAATTTATGCAATGCCATACTGTGCTTTATGGATATTATAAATGGGATGGAAATTTAACCATTAATAATGAAACATCTATGACACTAATTTATTCAGTTGACTTCTTCACTGAGATCATCAGCATTTATTAGAGCTATACACAATAGTTTTTTATTGGGTTTAATGCAGAACTATAAGGATTTTAGGTTAATTATTGATAGTTTATGAAAGTTAGTTGAAATTTTTCATATAATTCTTCCCTTTTCTGGTCTGGATATGAAAGAAAGGAATGAGAAAAGATATGATCCAAGAGCTATGAACATAATTTGAGAAGACTATTAAAGGAATGTATGATAATGTGTCACTGATCAAGAAATTTTTAACTTTTACATCAGATTTTAATTTAATTACATGACTATTTAGCAGCCATATTCATTAAAATATGCCTTTGCTGTAAAATGAAATAAGAAAACTATACTTAAAAATAGAGCAATTTACTCTACTACTATATTTAAATTTTGATTTTATATACCCTTAAAAGAATTCATTTCAGGTCCAGCAAATATTCTGGTTTTTTGATTCTGCCACTTAAGATCAACACCGAAAAAGATTTTCTTGGTAAGTACCAACATTTCCATTGTGGCATCTAGTCTAGTATGCAGTGAATTTATATAGTGCAAGATGACCGCCAAAAAAACCATATTTCCAATTCACTCCATATTTCAATTTGTGCTGGCTATTTGATGACACATTAACAAATTATAATAAATTTCTCTCACGAGAATTTGGCCCAATGTCAATCTGACTTTAAAAAATAAATTCAAAGCTGCCCAGTCAAATTAATTCTGCCTTGACATACTTGTCTTTAGCCATTGAAATTTGATCTCCTAATGCTTAATGTATTTATTGCTCTTCATTGCACCTTAATGTGAACAGATTGTATTTTATTGAGGAAAAACTGATAGTATCTATACCAGCTTGATATTTAAAAACGTGAAAAAGATTCCATATTTCTGTATAGCCCCATAGTACCTTGTTTTTGTGTCTCGTTTATGCTTTTGGTCTTGCCAAGGACAGGGCAATAAAAGAAGGGGAATGGAAGGCATTCTGGTATGTCTTTTGCTGACTCCTCAATAGTTGGGGTTTGTAAAAGATCATAGCTCAGAAAGGATTTTAAACTCTAGTGCATTTGAGCTTACAACTTCTGCTTGAGCAATGTGACAAGAGTTTGAGATGCCCTTCCAAATGCGCCCAGCTTAAGTTACAAAAAAATGTTAATAGCTTTGACCTCTTCAACTATTACATGAAGAAAAGGCTCTCCTTACTTAAGGGCCACCCTATTGTAATCTCTATCTTTGAAGTGAGTCACGTATTTATTTCCTCTCAGGAAAGTTTAAACCAAAATATGTTTAGTCAGTAGGATTACTTTTTACTTGA